>NC_134867.1:0-317500 GCF_049852395.1 Peromyscus maniculatus bairdii
TCTTCAGTCCAATACACTGTATTTGCTGGGAACAGACGCGAGTGCTATTTGCACTGTTTATGGCCAGAATAGCACAATAGTGGTGTTCTTACCCTGAATTAACACTTAATGCTAGAACTTGAAACTCAATGCGAATCAACTCCGTTTAGGAAGTTGTACTGAACCCCAGTCGGCCTTACAAGAAAAAACACTCTGCTTTTGAGAAACAGGCACTCTTGCACTCTACTGTGTTTCCTATAGGGCCAGTACAGTGAGCTAGCTCAGAACAAGAGAACTGTGCTTCCTACACAAACGGGGCATATCTAGTTCAACTCAGTATTGGAAACTAAGTAAAACAGGAGCTTCTCTTCAGTCCAATACACTGTATTTGCTGGGAACAGACGCGAGTGCTATTTGCACTGTTTATGGCCAGAATAGCACAATAGTGGTGTTCTTACCCTGAATTAACACTTAATGCTAGAACTTGAAACTCAATGCGAATCAACTCCGTTTAGGAAGTTGTATTGAACCCCAGTCGGCCTTACAAGAAAAACACTCTGCTTTTGAGAAACAGGCACTCTTGCACTCTACTGTGTTTCCTATAGGGCCAGTACAGTGAGCTAGCTCAGAACAAGAGAACTGTGCTTCCTACACAAACGGGGCATATCTAGTTCAACTCAGTATTGGAAACTAAGTAAAACAGGAGCTTCTCTTCAGTCCAATACACTGTATTTGCTGGGAACAGACGCGAGTGCTATTTGCACTGTTTATGGCCAGAATAGCACAATAGTGGTGTTCTTACCCTGAATTAACACTTAATGCTAGAACTTGAAACTCAATGCGAATCAACTCCGTTTAGGAAGTTGTATTGAACCCCAGTCGGCCTTACAAGAAAAACACTCTGCTTTTGAGAAACAGGCACTCTTGCACGTCCTCTGTGTTTCCTATAGGGCCAGTACAGTGAGCTAGCTCAGAACAAGAGAACTGTGCTTCCTACACAAAACGGGGCATATCTAGTTCAACTCAGTATTGGAAACTAAGTAAAACAGGAGCTTCTCTTCAGTCCAATACACTGTATTTGGTGGGAACAGACGCGAGTGCTATTTGCACTGTTTATGGCCAGAATAGCACAATAGTGGTGTTCTTACCCTGAATTAACACTTAATGCTATAACTTGAAACTCAATGCAAATCAACTCCGTTTAGGAAGTTGTATTGAACCCCAGTCGGCCTTACAAGAAAAACACTCTGCTTTTGAGAAACAGGCACTCTTGCACTCTATTGTGTTTCCTATAGGGCCAGTACAGTGAGCTAGCTCAGAACAAGAGAACTGTGCTTCCTGCACAAACGGGGCATATCTAGTTCAACTCAGTATTGGAAACTAAGTAAAACAGGAGCTTCTCTTCAGTCCAATACACTGTATTTGCTGGGAACAGACGCGAGTGCTATTTGCACTGTTTATGGCCAGAATAGCACAATAGTGGTGTTCTTACCCTGAATTAACACTTAATGCTAGAACTTGAAACTCAATGCGAATCAACTCCGTTTAGGAAGTTGTATTGAACCCCAGTCGGCCTTACAAGAAAAACACTCTGCTTTTGAGAAACAGGCACTCTTGCACTCTACTGTGTTTCCTATAGGGCCAGTACAGTGAGCTAGCTCAGAACAAGAGAACTGTGCTTCCTACACAAACGGGGCATATCTAGTTCAACTCAGTATTGGAAACTAAGTAAAACAGGAGCTTCTCTTCAGTCCAATACACTGTATTTGCTGGGAACAGACGCGAGTGCTATTTGCACTGTTTATGGCCAGAATAGCACAATAGTGGTGTTCTTACCCTGAATTAACACTTAATGCTAGAACTTGAAACTCAATGCGAATCAACTCCGTTTAGGAAGTTGTATTGAACCCCAGTCGGCCTTACAAGAAAAACACTCTGCTTTTGAGAAACAGGCACTCTTGCACTCTACTGTGTTTCCTATAGGGCCAGTACAGTGAGCTAGCTCAGAACAAGAGAACTGTGCTTCCTACACAAACGGGGCATATCTAGTTCAACTCAGTATTGGAAACTAAGTAAAACAGGAGCTTCTCTTCAGTCCAATACACTGTATTTGCTGGGAACAGACGCGAGTGCTATTTGCACTGTTTATGGCCAGTAATAGCACAATAGTGGTGTTCTTACCCTGAATTAAACACTTAATGCTAGAACTTGAAACTCAATGCGAATCAACTCCGTTTAGGAAGTTGTATTGAACCCCAGTCGGCCTTACAAGAAAAACACTCTGCTTTTGAGAAACAGGCACTCTTGCACTCTACTGTGTTTCCTATAGGGCCAGTACAGTGAGCTAGCTCAGAACAAGAGAACTGTGCTTCCTACACAAACGGGGCATATCTAGTTCAACTCAGTATTGGAAACTAAGTAAAACAGGAGCTTCTCTTCAGTCCAATACACTGTATTTGCTGGGAAACAGACGCGAGTGCTATTTGCACTGTGTTTATGGCCAGAATAGCACAATAGTGGTGTTCTTACCCTGAATTAACACTTAATGCTAGAACTTGAAACTCAATGCGAATCAACTCCGTTTAGGAAGTTGTATTGAACCCCAGTCGGCCTTACAAGAAAAACACTCTGCTTTTGAGAAACAGGCACTCTTGCACTCTACTGTGTTTCCTATAGGGCCAGTACAGTGAGCTAGCTCAGAACAAGAGAACTGTGCTTCCTACACAAACGGGGCATATCTAGTTCAACTCAGTATTGGAAACTAAGTAAAACAGGAGCTTCTCTTCAGTCCAATACACTGTATTTGCTGGGAACAGACGCGAGTGCTATTTGCACTGTTTTATGGCCAGAATAGCACAATAGTGGTGTTCTTACCCTGAATTAACACTTAATGCTAGAACTTGAAACTCAATGCGAATCAACTCCGTTTAGGAAGTTGTATTGAACCCCAGTCGGCCTTACAAGAAAAACACTCTGCTTTTGAGAAACAGGCACTCTTGCACTCCTACTGTGTTTCCTATAGGGCCAGTACAGTGAGCTAGCTCAGAACAAGAGAACTGTGCTTCCTACACAAACGGGGCATATCTAGTTCAACTCAGTATTGGAAACTAAGTAAAACAGGAGCTTCTCTTCAGTCCAATACACTGTATTTGCTGGGAACAGACGCGAGTGCTATTTGCACTGTTTATGGCCAGAATAGCACAATAGTGGTGTTCTTACCCTGAATTAACACTTAATGCTAGAACTTGAAACTCAATGCGAATCAACTCCGTTTAGGAAGTTGTATTGAACCCCAGTCGGCCTTACAAGAAAAACACTCTGCTTTTGAGAAACAGGCACTCTTGCACTCTACTGTGTTTCCTATAGGGCCAGTACAGTGAGCTAGCTCAGAACAAGAGAACTGTGCTTCCTACACAAACGGGGCATATCTAGTTCAACTCAGTATTGGAAACTAAGTAAAACAGGAGCTTCTCTTCAGTCCAATACACTGTATTTGCTGGGAACAGACGCGAGTGCTATTTGCACTGTTTATGGCCAGAATAGCACAATAGTGGTGTTCTTACCCTGAATTAACACTTAATGCTAGAACTTGAAACTCAATGCGAATCAACTCCGTTTAGGAAGTTGTACTGAACCCCAGTCGGCCTTACAAGAAAAACACTCTGCTTTTGAGAAACAGGCACTCTTGCACTCTACTGTGTTTCCTATAGGGCCAGTACAGTGAGCTAGCTCAGAACAAGAGAACTGTGCTTCCTACACAAACGGGGCATATCTAGTTCAACTCAGTATTGGAAACTAAGTAAAACAGGAGCTTCTCTTCAGTCCAATACACTGTATTTGCTGGGAACAGACGCGAGTGCTATTTGCACTGTTTATGGCCAGAATAGCACAATAGTGGTGTTCTTACCCTGAATTAACACTTAATGCTAGAACTTGAAACTCAATGCGAATCAACTCCGTTTAGGAAGTTGTATTGAACCCCAGTCGGCCTTACAAGAAAAACACTCTGCTTTTGAGAAACAGGCACTCTTGCACTCCTCTGTGTTTCCTATAGGGCCAGTACAGTGAGCTAGCTCAGAACAAGAGAACTGTGCTTCCTACACAAACGGGGCATATCTAGTTCAACTCAGTATTGGAAACTAAGTAAAACAGGAGCTTCTCTTCAGTCCAATACACTGTATTTGCTGGGAACAGACGCGAGTGCTATTTGCACTGTTTATGGCCAGAATAGCACAATAGTGGTGTTCTTACCCTGAATTAACACTTAATGCTAGAACTTGAAACTCAATGCGAATCAACTCCGTTTAGGAAGTTGTATTGAACCCCAGTCGGCCTTACAAGAAAAACACTCTGCTTTTGAGAAAACAGGCACTCTTGCACTCCTCTGTGTTTCCTATAGGGCCAGTACAGTGAGCTAGCTCAGAACAAGAGAACTGTGCTTCCTACACAAACGGGCATATCTAGTTCAACTCAGTATTGGAAACTAAGTAAAACAGGAGCTTCTCTTCAGTCCAATACACTGTATTTGGTGGAACAGACGCGAGTGCTATTTGCACTGTTTATGGCCAGAATAGCACAATAGTGGTGTTCTTACCCTGAATTAACACTTAATGCTATAACTTGAAACTCAATGCGAAATCAACTCCGTTTAGGAAGTTGTATTGAACCCCAGTCGGCCTTACAAGAAAAACACTCTGCTTTTGAGAAACAGGCACTCTTGCACTCCTATTGTGTTTCCTATAGGGCCAGTACAGTGAGCTAGCTCAGAACAAGAGAACTGTGCTTCCTGCACAAACAGGGGCATATCTAGTTCAACTCAGTATTGGAAACTAAGTAAAAACAGGAGCTTCTCTTCAGTCCAATACACTGTATTTGCTGGGAACAGACGCGAGTGCTATTTGCACTGTTTATGGCCAGAATAGCACAATAGTGGTGTTCTTACCCTGAATTAACACTTAATGCTAGAACTTGAAACTCAATGCGAATCAACTCCGTTTAGGAAGTTGTATCTGAACCCCAGTCGGCCTTACAAGAAAAAACACTCTGCTTTGAGAAACAGGCACTCTTGCACTCTACTTGTGTTTCCTATAGGGGCCAGTACAGTGAGCTAGCTCAGAACAAGAGAACTGTGCTTCCTAGCACAAACGGGGCATATCTAGTTCAACTCAGTATTGGAAACTAAGTAAAACAGGAGCTTCTCTTCAGTCCAATACACTGTATTTGCTGGGAACAGACGCGAGTGCTATTTGCACTGTTTATGGCCAGAATAGCACAATAGTGGTGTTCTTACCCTGAATTAACACTTAATGCTAGAACTTGAAACTCAATGCGAATCAACTCCGTTTAGGAAGTTGTATTGAACCCCAGTCGGCCTTACAAGAAAAACACTCTGCTTTTGAGAAACAGGCACTCTTGCACTCTACTGTGTTTCCTATAGGGCCAGTACAGTGAGCTAGCTCAGAACAAGAGAACTGTGCTTCCTACACAAACGGGGCATATCTAGTTCAACTCAGTATTGGAAACTAAGTAAAACAGGAGCTTCTCTTCAGTCCAATACACTGTATTTGCTGGGAACAGACGCGAGTGCTATTTGCACTGTTTATGGCCAGAATAGCACAATAGTGGTGTTCTTACCCTGAATTAACACTTAATGCTAGAACTTGAAACTCAATGCGAATCAACTCCGTTTAGGAAGTTGTATTGAACCCCAGTCGGCCTTACAAGAAAAACACTCTGCTTTTGAGAAACAGGCACTCTTGCACTCCTCTGTGTTTCCTATAGGGCCAGTACAGTGAGCTAGCTCAGAACAAGAGAACTGTGCTTCCTACACAAACGGGGCATATCTAGTTCAACTCAGTATTGGAAACTAAGTAAAACAGGAGCTTCTCTTCAGTCCAATACACTGTATTTGCTGGGAACAGACGCGAGTGCTATTTGCACTGTTTTATGGCCAGAATAGCACAATAGTGGTGTTCTTACCCTGAATTAACACTTAATGCTAGAACTTGAAACTCAATGCGAATCAACTCCGTTTAGGAAGTTGTATTGAACCCCAGTCGGCCTTACAAGAAAAACACTCTGCTTTTGAGAAACAGGCACTCTTGCACTCTATTGTGTTTCCTATAGGGCCAGTACAGTGAGCTAGCTCAGAACAAGAGAACTGTGCTTCCTGCACAAACGGGGGCATATCTAGTTCAACTCAGTATTGGAAACTAAGTAAAACAGGAGCTTCTCTTCAGTCCAATACACTGTATTTGCTGGGAACAGACGCGAGTGCTATTTGCACTGTTTATGGCCAGAATAGCACAATAGTGGTGTTCTTACCCTGAATTAACACTTAATGCTAGAACTTGAAACTCAATGCGAATCAACTCCGTTTAGGAAGTTGTATTGAACCCCAGTCGGCCTTACAAGAAAAACACTCTGCTTTTGAGAAACAGGCACTCTTGCACTCTATTGTGTTTCCTATAGGGCCAGTACAGTGAGCTAGCTCAGAACAAGAGAACTGTGCTTCCTGCACAAACGGGGCATATCTAGTTCAACTCAGTATTGGAAACTAAGTAAAACAGGAGCTTCTCTTCAGTCCAATACACTGTATTTGCTGGGAACAGACGCGAGTGCTATTTGCACTGTTTATGGCCAGAATAGCACAATAGTGGTGTTCTTACCCTGAATTAACACTTAATGCTAGAACTTGAAACTCAATGCGAATCAACTCCGTTTAGGAAGTTGTATTGAACCCCAGTCGGCCTTACAAGAAAAACACTCTGCTTTTGAGAAACAGGCACTCTTGCACTCCTACTGTGTTTCCTATAGGGCCAGTACAGTGAGCTAGCTCAGAACAAGAGAACTGTGCTTCCTAGCACAAACGGGGCATATCTAGTTCAACTCAGTATTGGAAACTAAGTAAAACAGGAGCTTCTCTTCAGTCCAATACACTGTATTTGCTGGGAACAGACGCGAGTGCTATTTGCACTGTTTATGGCCAGAATAGCACAATAGTGGTGTTCTTACCCTGAATTAACACTTAATGCTAGAACTTGAAACTCAATGCGAATCAACTCCGTTTAGGAAGTTGTACTTGAACCCCAGTCCGGCCTTACAAGAAAAACACTCTGCTTTTGAGAAACAGGCACTCTTGCACTCTACTGTGTTTCCTATAGGGCCAGTACAGTGAGCTAGCTCAGAACAAGAGAACTGTGCTTCCTACACAAACGGGGCATATCTAGTTCAACTCAGTATTGGAAACTAAGTAAAACAGGAGCTTCTCTTCAGTCCAATACACTGTATTTGCTGGGAACAGACGCGAGTGCTATTTGCACTGTTTATGGCCAGAATAGCACAATAGTGGTGTTCTTACCCTGAATTAACACTTAATGCTAGAACTTGAAACTCAATGCGAATCAACTCCGTTTAGGAAGTTGTACTGAACCCCAGTCGGCCTTACAAGAAAAACACTCTGCTTTTGAGAAACAGGCACTCTTGCACTCCTACTGTGTTTCCTATAGGGCCAGTACAGTGAGCTAGCTCAGAACAAGAGAACTGTGCTTCCTACACAAACGGGGCATATCTAGTTCAACTCAGTATTGGAAACTAAGTAAAACAGGAGCTTCTCTTCAGTCCAATACACTGTATTTGCTGGGAACAGACGCGAGTGCTATTTGCACTGTTTATGGCCAGAATAGCACAATAGTGGTGTTCTTACCCTGAATTAACACTTAATGCTAGAACTTGAAACTCAATGCGAATCAACTCCGTTTAGGAAGTTGTATTGAACCCCAGTCGGCCTTACAAGAAAAACACTCTGCTTTTGAGAAACAGGCACTCTTGCACTCCTCTGTGTTTCCTATAGGGCCAGTACAGTGAGCTAGCTCAGAACAAGAGAACTGTGCTTCCTACACAAACGGGGCATATCTAGTTCAACTCAGTATTGGAAACTAAGTAAAACAGGAGCTTCTCTTCAGTCCAATACACTGTATTTGCTGGGAACAGACGCGAGTGCTATTTGCACTGTTTATGGCCAGAATAGCACAATAGTGGTGTTCTTACCCTGAATTAACACTTAATGCTAGAACTTGAAACTCAATGCGAATCAACTCCGTTTAGGAAGTTGTATTGAACCCCAGTCGGCCTTACAAGAAAAACACTCTGCTTTTGAGAAACAGGCACTCTTGCACTCTCTTGTGTTTCCTATAGGGCCAGTACAGTGAGCTAGCTCAGAACAAGAGAACTGTGCTTCCTACACAAACAGGGGCATATCTAGTTCAAACTCAGTATTGGAAACTAAGTAAAACAGGAGCTTCTCTTCAGTCCAATACACTGTATTTGGCTGGGAACAGACGCGAGTGCTATTTGCACTGTTTATGGCCAGAATAGCACAATAGTGGTGTTCTTACCCTGAATTAACACTTAATGCTATAACTTGAAACTCAATGCAAATCAACTCCGTTTAGGAAGTTGTATTGAACCCCAGTCGGCCTTACAAGAAAAACACTCTGCTTTTGAGAAACAGGCACTCTTGCACTCTACTGTGTTTCCTATAGGGCCAGTACAGTGAGCTAGCTCAGAACAAGAGAACTGTGCTTCCTGACACAAACAGGGCCATATCTAGTTCAACTCAGTATTGGAAACTAAGTAAAACAGGAGCTTCTCTTCAGTCCAATACACTGTATTTGCTGGGAACAGACGCGAGTGCTATTTGCACTGTTTATGGCCAGAATAGCACAATAGTGGTGTTCTTACCCTGAATTAACACTTAATGCTAGAACTTGAAACTCAATGCGAATCAACTCCGTTTAGGAAGTTGTATTGAACCCCAGTCGGCCTTACAAGAAAAACACTCTGCTTTTGAGAAACAGGACACTCTTGCACTCTACTGTGTTTCCTATAGGGCCAGTACAGTGAGCTAGCTCAGAACAAAGAGGACTGTGCTTCCTACACAAACGGGGCATATCTAGTTCAACTCAGTATTGGAAAACTAAGTAAAACAGGAGCTTCTCTTCAGTCCAATACACTGTATTTGCGTGGGAACAGACGCGAGTGCTATTTGCACTGTTTATGGCCAGAATAGCACAATAGTGGTGTTCTTACCCTGAATTAACACTTAATGCTAGAACTTGAAACTCAATGTGAATCAACTCCGTTTACGGAGTTGTATTGAACCCCAGTCGGCCTTACAAGAAAAACACTCTGCTTTTGAGAAACAGGCACTCTTGCACTCTACTGTGTTTCCTATAGGGCCAGTACAGTGAGCTAGCTCAGAACAAGAGAACTGTGCTTCCTACACAAACGGGGCATATCTAGTTCAACTCAGTATTGGAAACTAAGTAAAACAGGAGCTTCTCTTCAGTCCAATACACTGTATTTGCTGGGAACAGACGCGAGTGCTATTTGCACTGTTTATGGCCACAATAGCACAATAGTGGTGTTCTTACCCTGAATTAACACTTAATGCTAGAACTTGAAACTCAATGCGAATCAACTCCGTTTAGGAAGTTGTATTGAAACCCAGTCGGCCTTACAAGAAAAACACTCTGCTTTTGAGAAACAGGCACTCTTGCATCTCTACTGTGTTTCCTATAGGGCCAGTACAGTGAGCTAGCTCAGAACAAGAGAACTGTGCTTCCTACACAAACGGGGCATATCTAGTTCAACTCAGTATTGGAAACTAAGTAAAACAGGAGCTTCTCTTCAGTCCAATACACTGTATTTGCTGGGAACAGACGCGAGTGCTATTTGCACTGTTTATGGCCAGAATAGCACAATAGTGGTGTTCTTACCCTGAATTAACACTTAATGCTAGAACTTGAATCTCAATGCTGAATCAACTCCGTTTAGGAAGTTGTATTGAACCCCAGTCGGCCTTACAAGAAAAACACTTCTGCTTTTGAGAAACAGGCACTCTTGCACTCTACTGTGTTTCCTATAGGGCCAGTACAGTGAGCTAGCTCAGAACAAGAGAACTGTGCTTCCGACACAAACGGGGCATATCTAGTTCAACTCAGTATTGGAAACTAAGTAAAACAGGAGCTTCTCTTCAGTCCAATACACTGTATTTGCTGGGAACAGACGCGAGTGCTATTTGCACTGTTTATGGCCAGAATAGCACAATAGTGGTGTTCTTACCCTAAATTAACACTTATTGCTAGAACTTGAAACTCAATGCGAATCAACTCTGTTTAGGAAGTTGTATTGAACCCCAGTCGGCCTTACAAGAAAAACACTCTGCTTTTGAGAAACAGGCACTCTTGCACTCTACTGTGTTTCCTATAGGGCCAGTACAGTGAGCTAGCTCAGAACAAGAGAACTGTGCTTCCTACACAAACGGGGCATATCTAGTTCAACTCAGTATTGGAAACTAAGTAAAACAGGAGCTTCTCTTCAGTCCAATACACTGTATTTGCTGGGAACAGACGCGAGTGCTATTTGCACTGTTTATGACCAGAATAGCACAATAGTAGTGTTTCTTACCCCTGAATTAACACTTAATGCTAGAACTTGAAACTCAATGCGAATCAACTCCGTTTAGGAAGTTGTATTGAACCCCAGTCGGCCTTACAAGAAAAACACTCTGCTTTTGAGAAACAGGCACTCTTGCACTCTACTGTGTTTCCTATAGGGCCAGTACAGTGAGCTAGCTCAGAACAAGAGAACTGTGCTTCCTACACAAACGGGGCATATCTAGTTCAACTCAGTATTGGAAACTAAGTAAAACAGGAGCTTCTCTTCAGTCCAATACACTGTATTTGCTGGGACCAGACGCGAGTGCTACTTGCACTGTTTATGGCCAGAATAGCACAATAGTGGTGTTCTTACCCTGAATTAACACTTAATGCTAGAACTTGAAACTCAATGCGAATCAACTCCGTTTAGGAAGTTGTATTGAACCCCAGTCGGCCTTACAAGAAAAACACTCTGCTTTTGAGAAACAGGCACTCTTGCACTCTACTGTGTTTCCTATAGGGCCAGTACAGTGAGCTAGCTCAGAACAAGAGAACTGTGCTTCCTACACAAACGGGGCATATCTAGTTCAACTCAGTATTGGAAACTAAGTAAAACAGGAGCTTCTCTTCAGTCCAATACACTGTATTTGCTGGGAACAGACGCGAGTGCTATTTGCACTGTTTATGGCCAGAATAGCACAATAGTGGTGTTCTTACCCTGAATTAACACTTAATGCTAGAACTTGAAACTCAATGCGAATCAACTCCGTTTAGGAAGTTGTATTGAACTCCAGTCGGCCTTACAAGAAAAACACTCTGCTTTTGAGAAACAGGCACTCTTGCACTCTACTGTGTTTCCTATAGGGCCAGTACAGTGAGCTAGCTCAGAACAAGAGAACTGTGCTTCCTACAAAACGGGGGATATCTAGGTCAACTTAGTATTGGAAACTAAGTAAAACAGGAGCTTCTCTTCAGTCCAATACACTGTATTTGGTGGGAACAGACGCGAGTGCTATTTGCACTGTTTATGGCCAGAATAGCACAATAGTGGTGTTCTTACCCTGAATTAATACTTAATGCTAGAACTTGAAACTCAATGCGAATCAACTCCGTTTAGGAAGTTGTATTGAACTCCAGTCGGCCTTACAAGAAAAACACTCTGCTTTTGAGAAACAGGCACTCTTGCACTCTACTGTGTTTCCTATAGGGCCAGTACAGTGAGCTAGCTCAGAACAAGAGAACTGTGCTTCCTACACAAACAGGGCATATCTAGTTCAACTCAGTATTGGAAACTAAGTAAAACAGGAGCTTCTCTTCAGTCCAATACACTGTATTTGCTGGGAACAGACGCGAGTGCTATTTGCACTGTTTATGGCCAGAATAGCACAATAGTGGTGTTCTTACCCTGAATTAACACTTAATGCTAGAACTTGAAACTCAATGCGAATCAACTCCGTTTAGGAAGTTGTATTGAACCCCAGTCGGCCTTACAAGAAAAACACTCTGCTTTTGAGAAACAGGCACTCTTGCACTCTACTGTGTTTCCTATAGGGCCAGTACAGTGAGCTAGCTCAGAACAAGAGAACTGTGCTTCCTACACAAACGGGGCATATCTATTTCAACTCAGTATTGGAAACTAAGTAAAACAGGAGCTTCTCTTCAGTCCAAAACACTGTATTTGCTGGGAACAGACGCGAGTGCTATTTGCACTGTTTATGGCCAGAATAGCACAATAGTGGTGTTCTTACCCTGAATTAACACTTAATGCTAGAACTTGAAACTCAATGCGAATCAACTCCGTTTAGGAAGTTGTATTGAACTCCAGTCGGCCTTACAAGAAAAACACTCTGCTTTTGAGAAACAGGCACTCTTGCACTCTACTGTGTTTCCTATAGGGCCAGTACAGTGAGCTAGCTCAGAACAAGAGAACTGTGCTGCCTACACAAACGGGGCATATCTATTTCAACTCAGTATTGGAAACTAAGTAAAACAGGAGCTTCTCTTCAGTCCAATACACTGTATTTGCTGGGAACAGACGCGAGTGCTATTTGCACTGTTTATGGCCATAATAGCACAATAGTGGTGTTCTTACCCTGAATTAACACTTAATGCTAGAACTTGAAACTCAATGCGAATCAACTCCTTTTAGGAAGTTGTATTGAACCCCAGTCGGCCTTACAAGAAAAACACTCTGCTTTTGAGAAACAGGCACTCTTGCACTCTACTGTGTTTCCTATAGGGCCAGTACAGTGAGCTAGCTCAGAACAAGAGAACTGTGCTTCCTAAAAACGGGGCATATCTAGTTCAACTCAGTATTGGAAACTAAGTAAAACAGGAGCTTCTCTTCAGTCCAATACACTGTATTTGCTGGGAACAGACGCGAGTGCTATTTGCACTGTTCATGGCCAGAATAGCACAATAGTGGTGTTCTTACCCTGAATTAACACTTAATGCTAGAACTTGAAACTCAATGCGAATCAACTCCGTTTAGGAAGTTGTATTGAACCCCAGTCGGCCTTACAAGAAAAACACTCTGCTTTTGAGAAACAGGCACTCTTGCACTCTACTGTGTTTCCTATAGGGCCAGTACAGTGAGCTAGCTCAGAACAAGAGAACTGTGCTTCCTACACAAACGGGGTATATCTAGTTCAACTCAGTATAGGAAACTAAGTAAAACAGGAGCTTCTCTTCAGTCCAATACACTGTATTTGCTGTGAACAGACGCGAGTGCTATTTGCACTGTTTATGGCCAGAATAGCACAATAGTGGTGTTCTTACCCTGAATTAACACTTAATGCTAGAACTTGAAACTCAATGCGAATCAACTCCGTTTAGGAAGTTGTATTGAACCCCAGTCGGCCTTACAAGAAAAACACTCTGCTTTTGAGAAACAGGCACTCTTGCACTCTACTGTGTTTCCTATAGGGCCAGTACAGTGACCTAGCTCAGAACAAGAGAACTGTGCTTCCTACACAAACGGGGCATATCTAGTTCAACTCAGTATTGGAAACTAAGTAAAACAGGAGCTTCTCTTCAGTCCAATACACTGTATTTGCTGGGAACAGAAGCGAGTGCTATTTGCACTGTTTATGGCCAGAATAGCACAATAGTGGTGTTCTTACCCTGAATTAACACTTAATGCTAGAACTTGAAACTCAATGCGAATCAAATCCGTTTAGGAAGTTGTATTGAACCCCAGTCGGCCTTACAAGAAAAACACTCTGCTTTTGAGAAACAGGCACTCTTGCACTCTACTGTGTTTCCTATAGGGCCAGTACAGTGAGCTAGCTAAGAACAAGAGAACTGTGCTTCCTACACAAACGGGGCATATCTAGTTCAACTCAGTATTGGAAACTAAGTAAAACAGGAGCTTCTCTTCAGTCCAAAACACTGTATTTGCTGGGAACAGAAGCGAGTGCTATTTGCACTGTTTATGGCCAGAATAGCACAATAGTGGTGTTCTTACCCTGAATTAACACTTAATGCTAGAACTTGAAACTCAATGCGAATCAACTCCGTTTAGGAAGTTGTATTGAACCCCAGTCGGCCTTACAAGAAAAACACTCTGCTTTTGAGAAACAGGCACTCTTGCACTCTACTGTGTTTCCTATAGGGCCAGTACAGTGAGCTAGCTCAGAACAAGAGAACTGTGCTTCCTACACAAACGGGGCATATCTAGTTCAACTCAGTATTGGAAACTAAGTAAAACAGGAGCTTCTCTTCAGTCCAATACACTGTATTTGCTGGGAACAGACGCGAGTGCTATTTGCACTGTTTATGGCCATAATAGCACAATAGTGGTGTTCTTACCCTGAATTAACACTTAATGCTAGAACTTGAAACTCAATGCGAATCAACTCCGTTTAGGAAGTTGTATTGAACCCCAGTCGGCCTTACAAGAAAAACACTCTGCTTTTGAGAAACAGGCACTCTTGCACTCTACTGTGTTTCCTATAGGGCCAGTACAGTGAGCTAGCTCAGAACAAGAGAACTGTGCTTCCTACACAAACGGGGCATATCTAGTTCAACTCAGTATTGGAAACTAAGTAAAACAGGAGCTTCTCTTCAGTCCAATACACTGTATTTGCTGGGAACAGACGCGAGTGCTATTTGCACTGTTTATGGCCAGAATAGCACAATAGTGGTGTTCTTACCCTGAATTAACACTTAATGCTAGAACTTGAAACTCAATGCGAATCAATTCCATTTAGGAAGTTGTATTGAACCCCAGTCGGCCTTACAAGAAAAACACTCTGCTTTTGAGAAACAGGCACTCTTGCACTCTACTGTGTTTCCTATAGGGCCAGTACAGTGACCTAGCTCAGAACTAGAGAACTGTGCTTCCTACACAAACGGGGCATATCTAGTTCAACTCAGTATTGGAAACTACGTAAAACAGGAGCTTCTCTTCAGTCCAATACACTGTATTTGCTGGGAACAGAAGCGAGTGCTATTTGCACTGTTTATGGCCAGAATAGCACAATAGTGGTGTTCTTACCCTGAATTAACACTTAATGCTAGAACTTGAAACTCAATGCGAATCAACTCCGTTTAGGAAGTTGTATTGAACCCCAGTCGGCCTTACAAGAAAAACACTCTGCTTTTGAGAAACAGGCACTCTTGCACTCTACTGTGTTTCCTATAGGGCCAGTACAGTGAGCTAGCTCAGAACAAGAGAACTGTGCTTCCTACACAAACGGGGCATATCTAGTTCAACTCAGTATTGGAAACTAAGTAAAACAGGAGCTTCTCTTCAGTCCAATACACTGTATTTGCTGGGAACAGACGCGAGTGCT
The DNA here is from genome assembly GCF_049852395.1 of Peromyscus maniculatus bairdii. Lineage (NCBI taxonomy): Eukaryota > Metazoa > Chordata > Mammalia > Rodentia > Cricetidae > Peromyscus > Peromyscus maniculatus. Next base: position 15,218 of record NC_134867.1, read on the forward strand.
ATTTGCACTGTTTATGGCCAGAATAGCACAATAGTGGTGTTCTTACCCTGAATTAACACTTAATGCTAGAACTTGAAACTCAATGCGAATCAACTCCGTTTAGGAAGTTGTATTGAACCCCAGTCGGCCTTACAAGAAAAACACTCTGCTTTTGAGAAACAGGCACTCTTGCACTCTACTCTGTTTCCTATAGGGCCAGTACAGTGAGCTAGCTCAGAACAAGAGAACTGTGCTTCCTACACAAACGGGGCATATCTAGTTCAACTCAGTATTGGAAACTAAGTAAAACAGGAGCTTCTCTTCAGTCCAATACACTGTATTTGCTGGGAACAGACGCGAGTGCTATTTGCACTGTTTATGGCCAGAATAGCACAATAGTGGTGTTCTTACCCTGAATTAACACTTAATGCTAGAACTTGAAACTCAATGCGAATCAACTCCGTTTAGGAAGTTGTATTGAACCCCAGTCGGCCTTACAAGAAAAACACTCTGCTTTTGAGAAACAGGCACTCTTGCACTCTACTGTGTTTCCTATAGGGCCAGTACAGTGAGCTAGCTCAGAACAAGAGAACTGTGCTTCCTACACAAACGGGGCATATCTAGTTCAACTCAGTATTGGAAACTAAGTAAAACAGGAGCTTCTCTTCAGTCCAATACACTGTATTTGCTGGGAACAGACGCGAGTGCTATTTGCACTGTTTATGGCCAGAATAGCACAATAGTGGTGTTCTTACCCTGAATTAACACTTAATGCTAGAACTTGAAACTCAATGCGAATCAACTCCGTTTAGGAAGTTGTATTGAACCCCAGTCGGCCTTACAAGAAAAACACTCTGCTTTTGAGAAACAGGCACTCTTGCACTCTACTGTGTTTCCTATAGGGCCAGTACAGTGAGCTAGCTCAGAACAAGAGAACTGTGCTTCCGACGCAAACGGGTCATATCTAGTTCAACTCAGTATTGGAAACTAAGTAAAACAGGAGCTTCTCTTCAGTCCAATACACTGTATTTGCTGGGAACAGACGCGAGTGCTATTTGCACTGTTTATGGCCAGAATAGCACAATAGTGGTGTTCTTACCCTGAATTAACACTTATTGCTAGAACTTGAAACTCAATGCGAATCAACTCTGTTTAGGAAGTTGTATTGAACCCCAGTCGGCCTTACAAGAAAAACACTCTGCTTTTGAGAAACAGGCACTCTTGCACTCTACTGTGTTTCCTATAGGGCCAGTACAGTGAGCTAGCTCAGAACAAGAGAACTGTGCTTCCTACACAAACGGGGCATATCTAGTTCAACTCAGTATTGGAAACTAAGTAAAACAGGAGCTTCTCTTCAGTCCAATACACTGTATTTGCTGGGAACAGACGCGAGTGCTATTTGCACTGTTTATGACCAGAATAGCACAATAGTAGTGTTCTTACCCTGAATTAACACTTAATGCTAGAACTTGAAACTCAATGCGAATCAACTCCGTTTAGGAAGTTGTATTGAACCCCAGTCGGCCTTACAAGAAAAACACTCTGCTTTTGAGAAACAGGCACTCTTGCACTCTACTGTGTTTCCTATAGGGCCAGTACAGTGAGCTAGCTCAGAACAAGAGAACTGTGCTTCCTACAAAACGGGGCATATCTAGTTCAACTCAGTATTGGAAACTAAGTAAAACAGGAGCTTCTCTTCAGTCCAATACACTGTATTTGCTGGGACCAGACGCGAGTGCTACTTGCACTGTTTATGGCCAGAATAGCACAATAGTGGTGTTCTTACCCTGAATTAACACTTAATGCTAGAACTTGAAACTCAATGCGAATCAACTCCGTTTAGGAAGTTGTATTGAACCCCAGTCGGCCTTACAAGAAAAACACTCTGCTTTTGAGAAACAGGCACTCTTGCACTCTACTGTGTTTCCTATAGGGCCAGTACAGTGAGCTAGCTCAGAACAAGAGAACTGTGCTTCCTACACAAACGGGGCATATCTAGTTCAACTCAGTATTGGAAACTAAGTAAAACAGGAGCTTCTCTTCAGTCCAATACACTGTATTTGCTGGGAACAGACGCGAGTGCTATTTGCACTGTTTATGGCCAGAATAGCACAATAGTGGTGTTCTTACCCTGAATTAACACTTAATGCTAGAACTTGAAACTCAATGCGAATCAACTCCGTTTAGGAAGTTGTATTGAACCCCAGTCGGCCTTACAAGAAAAACACTCTGCTTTTGAGAAACAGGCACTCTTGCACTCTACTGTGTTTCCTATAGGGCCAGTACAGTGAGCTAGCTCAGAACAAGAGAACTGTGCTTCCTACACAAACGGGGTATATCTAGTTCAACTCAGTATTGGAAACTAAGTAAAACAGGAGCTTCTCTTCAGTCCAATACACTGTATTTGCTGTGAACAGACGCGAGTGCTATTTGCACTGTTTATGGCCAGAATAGCACAATAGTGGTGTTCTTACCCTGAATTAACACTTAATGCTAGAACTTGAAACTCAATGCGAATCAACTCCGTTTAGGAAGTTGTATTGAACCCCAGTCGGCCTTACAAGAAAAACACTCTGCTTTTGAGAAACAGGCACTCTTGCACTCTACTGTGTTTCCTATAGGGCCAGTACAGTGACCTAGCTCAGAACAAGAGAACTGTGCTTCCTACACAAACGGGGCATATCTAGTTCAACTCAGTATTGGAAACTAAGTAAAACAGGAGCTTCTCTTCAGTCCAATACACTGTATTTGCTGGGAACAGAAGCGAGTGCTATTTGCACTGTTTATGGCCAGAATAGCACAATAGTGGTGTTCTTACCCTGAATTAACACTTAATGCTAGAACTTGAAACTCAATGCGAATCAAATCCGTTTAGGAAGTTGTATTGAACCCCAGTCGGCCTTACAAGAAAAACACTCTGCTTTTGAGAAACAGGCACTCTTGCACTCTACTGTGTTTCCTATAGGGCCAGTACAGTGAGCTAGCTAAGAACAAGAGAACTGTGCTTCCTACACAAACGGGGCATATCTAGTTCAACTCAGTATTGGAAACTAAGTAAAACAGGAGCTTCTCTTCAGTCCAAAACACTGTATTTGCTGGGAACAGAAGCGAGTGCTATTTGCACTGTTTATGGCCAGAATAGCACAATAGTGGTGTTCTTACCCTGAATTAACACTTAATGCTAGAACTTGAAACTCAATGCGAATCAACTCCGTTTAGGAAGTTGTATTGAACCCCAGTCGGCCTTACAAGAAAAACACTCTGCTTTTGAGAAACAGGCACTCTTGCACTCTACTGTGTTTCCTATAGGGCCAGTACAGTGACCTAGCTCAGAACAAGAGAACTGTGCTTCCTACACAAACGGGGCATATCTAGTTCAACTCAGTATTGGAAACTAAGTAAAACAGGAGCTTCTCTTCAGTCCAATACACTGTATTTGCTGGGAACAGACGCGAGTGCTATTTGCACTGTTTATGGCCATAATAGCACAATAGTGGTGTTCTTACCCTGAATTAACACTTAATGCTAGAACTTGAAACTCAATGCGAATCAACTCCTTTTAGGAAGTTGTATTGAACCCCAGTCGGCCTTACAAGAAAAACACTCTGCTTTTGAGAAACAGGCACTCTTGCACTCTACTGTGTTTCCTATAGGGCCAGTACAGTGAGCTAGCTCAGAACAAGAGAACTGTGCTTCCTACACAAACGGGGCATATCTAGTTCAACTCAGTATTGGAAACTAAGTAAAACAGGAGCTTCTCTTCAGTCCAATACACTGTATTTGCTGGGAACACACGCGAGTGCTATTTGCACTGTTTATGGCCAGAATAGCACAATAGTGGTGTTCTTACCCTGAAATAACACTTAATGCTAGAACTTGAAACTCAATGCGAATCAACTCCGTTTAGGAAGTTGTATTGAACCCCAGTCGGCCTTACAAGAAAAACACTCTGCTTTTGAGAAACAGGCACTCTTGCACTCTACTGTGTTTCCTATAGGGCCAGTACAGTGAGCTAGCTCAGAACAAGAGAACTGTGCTTCCTACACAAACGGGGCATATCTAGTTCAACTCAGTATTGGAAACTAAGTAAAACAGGAGCTTCTCTTCAGTCCAATACACTGTATTTGCTGGGAACACACGCGAGTGCTATTTGCACTGTTTATGGCCAGAATAGCACAATAGTGGTGTTCTTACCCTGAAATAACACTTAATGCTAGAACTTGAAACTCAATGCGAATCAACTCCGTTTAGGAAGTTGTATTGAACCCCAGTCGGCCTTACAAGAAAAACACTCTGCTTTTGAGAAACAGGCACTCTTGCACTCTACTGTGTTTCCTATAGGGCCAGTACAGTGAGCTAGCTCAGAACAAGAGAACTGTGCTTCCTACACAAACGGGGCATATCTAGTTCAACTCAGTATTGGAAACTAAGTAAAACAGGAGCTTCTCTTCAGTCCAATACACTGTATTTGCTGGGAACAGACGCGAGTGCTATTTGCACTGTTTATGGCCAGAATAGCACAATAGTGGTGTTCTTACCCTGAATTAACACTTAATGCTAGAACTTGAAACTCAATGCGAATCAACTCCATTTAGGAAGTTGTATTGAACCCCAGTCGGCCTTACAAGAAAAACACTCTGCTTTTGAGAAACAGGCACTCTTGCACTCTACTGTGTTTCCTATAGGGCCAGTACAGTGACCTAGCTCAGAACTAGAGAACTGTGCTTCCTACACAAACGGGGCATATCTAGTTCAACTCAGTATTGGAAACTACGTAAAACAGGAGCTTCTCTTCAGTCCAATACACTGTATTTGCTGGGAACAGAAGCGAGTGCTATTTGCACTGTTTATGGCCAGAATAGCACAATAGTGGTGTTCTTACCCTGAATTAACACTTAATGCTAGAACTTGAAACTCAATGCGAATCAACTCCGTTTAGGAAGTTGTATTGAACCCCAGTCGGCCTTACAAGAAAAACACTCTGCTTTTGAGAAACAGGCACTCTTGCACTCTACTGTGTTTCCTATAGGGCCAGTACAGTGAGCTAGCTCAGAACAAGAGAACTGTGCTTCCTACACAAACGGGGCATATCTAGTTCAACTCAGTATTGGAAACTAAGTAAAACAGGAGCTTCTCTTCAGTCCAATACACTGTATTTGCTGGGAACAGACGCGAGTGCTATTTGCACTGTTTATGGCCAGAATAGCACAATAGTGGTGTTCTTACCCTGAATTAACACTTAATGCTAGAACTTGAAACTCAATGCGAATCAACTCCGTTTAGGAAGTTGTATTGAACCCCAGTCGGCCTTACAAGAAAAACACTCTGCTTTTGAGAAACAGGCACTCTTGCACTCTACTGTGTTTCCTATAGGGCCAGTACAGTGAGCTAGCTCAGAACAAGAGAACTGTGCTTCCTACACAAACGGGGCATATCTAGTTCAACTCAGTATTGGAAACTAAGTAAAACAGGAGCTTCTCTTCAGTCCAATACACTGTATTTGCTGGGAACAGACGCGAGTGCTATTTGCACTGTTTATGGCCAGAATAGCACAATAGTGGTGTTCTTACCCTGAATTAACACTTAATGCTAGAACTTGAAACTCAATGCGAATCAACTCCGTTTAGGAAGTTGTATTGAACCCCAGTCGGCCTTACAAGAAAAACACTCTGCTTTTGAGAAACAGGCACTCTTGCACTCTACTCTGTTTCCTATAGGGCCAGTACAGTGAGCTAGCTCAGAACAAGAGAACTGTGCTTCCTACACAAACGGGGCATATCTAGTTCAACTCAGTATTGGAAACTAAGTAAAACAGGAGCTTCTCTTCAGTCCAATACACTGTATTTGCTGGGAACAGACGCGAGTGCTATTTGCACTGTTTATGGCCAGAATAGCACAATAGTGGTGTTCTTACCCTGAATTAACACTTAATGCAAGAACTTGAAACTCAATGCGAATCAACTCCGTTTAGGAAGTTGTATTGAACCCCAGTCGGCCTTACAAGAAAAACACTCTGCTTTTGAGAAACAGGCACTCTTGCACTCTACTGTGTTTCCTATAGGGCCAGTACAGTGAGCTAGCTCAGAACAAGAGAACTGTGCTTCCTACACAAACGGGGCATATCTAGTTCAACTCAGTATTGGAAACTAAGTAAAACAGGAGCTTCTCTTCAGTCCAATACACTGTATTTGCTGGGACCAGACGCGAGTGCTACTTGCACTGTTTATGGCCAGAATAGCACAATAGTGGTGTTCTTACCCTGAATTAACACTTAATGCTAGAACTTGAAACTCAATGCGAATCAACTCCGTTTAGGAAGTTGTATTGAACCCCAGTCGGCCTTACAAGAAAAACACTCTGCTTTTGAGAAACAGGCACTCTTGCACTCTACTGTGTTTCCTATAGGGCCAGTACAGTGAGCTAGCTCAGAACAAGAGAACTGTGCTTCCTACACAAACGGGGCATATCTAGTTCAACTCAGTATTGGAAACTAAGTAAAACAGGAGCTTCTCTTCAGTCCAATACACTGTATTTGCTGGGAACAGACGCGAGTGCTATTTGCACTGTTTATGGCCAGAATAGCACAATAGTGGTGTTCTTACCCTGAATTAACACTTAATGCTAGAACTTGAAACTCAATGCGAATCAACTCCGTTTAGGAAGTTGTATTGAACCCCAGTCGGCCTTACAAGAAAAACACTCTGCTTTTGAGAAACAGGCACTCTTGCACTCTACTGTGTTTCCTATAGGGCCAGTACAGTGAGCTAGCTCAGAACAAGAGAACTGTGCTTCCTACACAAACGGGGTATATCTAGTTCAACTCAGTATTGGAAACTAAGTAAAACAGGAGCTTCTCTTCAGTCCAATACACTGTATTTGCTGTGAACAGACGCGAGTGCTATTTGCACTGTTTATGGCCAGAATAGCACAATAGTGGTGTTCTTACCCTGAATTAACACTTAATGCTAGAACTTGAAACTCAATGCGAATCAACTCCGTTTAGGAAGTTGTATTGAACCCCAGTCGGCCTTACAAGAAAAACACTCTGCTTTTGAGAAACAGGCACTCTTGCACTCTACTGTGTTTCCTATAGGGCCAGTACAGTGACCTAGCTCAGAACAAGAGAACTGTGCTTCCTACACAAACGGGGCATATCTAGTTCAACTCAGTATTGGAAACTAAGTAAAACAGGAGCTTCTCTTCAGTCCAATACACTGTATTTGCTGGGAACACACGCGAGTGCTATTTGCACTGTTTATGGCCAGAATAGCACAATAGTGGTGTTCTTACCCTGAAATAACACTTAATGCTAGAACTTGAAACTCAATGCGAATCAACTCCGTTTAGGAAGTTGTATTGAACCCCAGTCGGCCTTACAAGAAAAACACTCTGCTTTTGAGAAACAGGCACTCTTGCACTCTACTGTGTTTCCTATAGGGCCAGTACAGTGAGCTAGCTCAGAACAAGAGAACTGTGCTTCCTACACAAACGGGGCATATCTAGTTCAACTCAGTATTGGAAACTAAGTAAAACAGGAGCTTCTCTTCAGTCCAATACACTGTATTTGCTGGGAACAGACGCGAGTGCTATTTGCACTGTTTATGGCCAGAATAGCACAATAGTGGTGTTCTTACCCTGAATTAACACTTAATGCTAGAACTTGAAACTCAATGCGAATCAACTCCATTTAGGAAGTTGTATTGAACCCCAGTCGGCCTTACAAGAAAAACACTCTGCTTTTGAGAAACAGGCACTCTTGCACTCTACTGTGTTTCCTATAGGGCCAGTACAGTGACCTAGCTCAGAACTAGAGAACTGTGCTTCCTACACAAACGGGGCATATCTAGTTCAACTCAGTATTGGAAACTACGTAAAACAGGAGCTTCTCTTCAGTCCAATACACTGTATTTGCTGGGAACAGAAGCGAGTGCTATTTGCACTGTTTATGGCCAGAATAGCACAATAGTGGTGTTCTTACCCTGAATTAACACTTAATGCTAGAACTTGAAACTCAATGCGAATCAAATCCGTTTAGGAAGTTGTATTGAACCCCAGTCGGCCTTACAAGAAAAACACTCTGCTTTTGAGAAACAGGCACTCTTGCACTCTACTGTGTTTCCTATAGGGCCAGTACAGTGAGCTAGCTCAGAACAAGAGAACTGTGCTTCCTACACAAACGGGGCATATCTAGTTCAACTCAGTATTGGAAACTAAGTAAAACAGGAGCTTCTCTTCAGTCCAATACACTGTATTTGCTGGGAACAGACGCGAGTGCTATTTGCACTGTTTATGGCCAGAATAGCACAATAGTGGTGTTCTTACCCTGAATTAACACTTAATGCTAGAACTTGAAACTCAATGCGAATCAACTCCGTTTAGGAAGTTGTATTGAACCCCAGTCGGCCTTACAAGAAAAACACTCTGCTTTTGAGAAACAGGCACTCTTGCACTCTACTGTGTTTCCTATAGGGCCAGTACAGTGAGCTAGCTCAGAACAAGAGAACTGTGCTTCCTACACAAACGGGGCATATCTAGTTCAACTCAGTATTGGAAACTAAGTAAAACAGGAGCTTCTCTTCAGTCCAATACACTGTATTTGCTGGGAACAGACGCGAGTGCTATTTGCACTGTTTATGGCCAGAATAGCACAATAGTGGTGTTCTTACCCTGAATTAACACTTAATGCTAGAACTTGAAACTCAATGCGAATCAACTCCGTTTAGGAAGTTGTATTGAACCCCAGTCGGCCTTACAAGAAAAACACTCTGCTTTTGAGAAACAGGCACTCTTGCACTCTACTCTGTTTCCTATAGGGCCAGTACAGTGAGCTAGCTCAGAACAAGAGAACTGTGCTTCCTACACAAACGGGGCATATCTAGTTCAACTCAGTATTGGAAACTAAGTAAAACAGGAGCTTCTCTTCAGTCCAATACACTGTATTTGCTGGGAACAGACGCGAGTGCTATTTGCACTGTTTATGGCCAGAATAGCACAATAGTGGTGTTCTTACCCTGAATTAACACTTAATGCAAGAACTTGAAACTCAATGCGAATCAACTCCGTTTAGGAAGTTGTATTGAACCCCAGTCGGCCTTACAAGAAAAACACTCTGCTTTTGAGAAACAGGCACTCTTGCACTCTACTGTGTTTCCTATAGGGCCAGTACAGTGAGCTAGCTCAGAACAAGAGAACTGTGCTTCCTACACAAACGGGGCATATCTAGTTCAACTCAGTATTGGAAACTAAGTAAAACAGGAGCTTCTCTTCAGTCCAATACACTGTATTTGCTGGGAACAGACGCGAGTGCTATTTGCACTGTTTATGGCCAGAATAGCACAATAGTGGTGTTCTTACCCTGAATTAACACTTAATGCTAGAACTTGAAACTCAATGCGAATCAACTCCGTTTAGGAAGTTGTATTGAACCCCAGTCGGCCTTACAAGAAAAACACTCTGATTTTGAGAAACAGGCACTCTTGCACTCTACTGTGTTTCCTATAGGGCCAGTACAGTGAGCTAGCTCAGAACAAGAGAACTGTGCTTCCTACACAAACGGGGCATATCTAGTTCAACTCAGTATTGGAAACTAAGTAAAACAGGAGCTTCTCTTCAGTCCAATACACTGTATTTGCTGGGAACAGACGCGAGTGCTATTTGCACTGTTCATGGCCAGAATAGCACAATAGTGGTGTTCTTACCCTGAATTAACACTTAATGCTAGAACTTGAAACTCAATGCGAATCAACTCCGTTTAGGAAGTTGTATTGAACCCCAGTCGGCCTTACAAGAAAAACACTCTGCTTTTGACAAACAGGCACTCTTGCACTCTACTGTGTTTCCTATAGGGCCAGTACAGTGAGCTAGCTCAGAACAAGAGAACTGTGCTTCCTACACAAACGGGGCATATCTAGTTCAACTCAGTATTGGAAACTAAGTAAAACAGGAGCTTCTCTTCAGTCCAATACACTGTATTTGCTGGGAACAGACGCGAGTGCTATTTGCACTGTTCATGGCCAGAATAGCACAATAGTGGTGTTCTTACCCTGAATTAACACTTAATGCTAGAACTTGAAACTCAATGCGAATCAACTCCGTTTAGGAAGTTGTATTGAACCCCAGTCGGCCTTACAAGAAAAACACTCTGCTTTTGAGAAACAGGCACTCTTGGACTCTACTGTGTTTCCTATAGGGCCAGTACAGTGAGCTAGCTCAGAACAAGAGAACTGTGCTTCCTACACAAACGGGGCATATCTAGTTCAACTCAGTATTGGAAACTAAGTAAAACAGGAGCTTCTCTTCAGTCCAATACACTGTATTTGCTGGGAACAGACGCGAGTGCTATTTGCACTGTTTATGGCCAGAATAGCACAATAGTGGTGTTCTTACCCTGAATTAACACTTAATGCTAGAACTTGAAACTCAATGCGAATCAACTCCGTTTAGGAAGTTGTATTGAACCCCAGTCGGCCTTACAAGAAAAACACTCTGCTTTTGAGAAACAGGCACTCTTGCACTCCTCTGTGTTTCCTATAGGGCCAGTACAGTGAGCTAGCTCAGAACAAGAGAACTGTGCTTCCTACACAAACGGGGCATATCTAGTTCAACTCAGTATTGGAAACTAAGTAAAACAGGAGCTTCTCTTCAGTCCAATACACTGTATTTGCTGGGAACAGACGCGAGTGCTATTTGCACTGTTTATGGCCAGAATAGCACAATAGTGGTGTTCTTACCCTGAATTAACAGTTAATGCTAGAACTTGAAACTCAATGCGAATCAAATCCGTTTAGGAAGTTGTATTGAACCCCAGTCGGCCTTACAAGAAAAACACTCTGCTTTTGAGAAACAGGCACTCTTGCACTCTACTGTGTTTCCTATAGGGCCAGTACAGTGAGCTAGCTCAGAACAAGAGAACTGTGCTTCCTACACAAACGGGGCATATCTAGTTCAACTCAGTATTGGAAACTAGGTAAAACAGGAGCTTCTCTTCAGTCCAAAACACTGTATTTGCTGGGAACAGAAGCGAGTGCTATTTGCACTGTTTATGGCCAGAATAGCACAATAGTGGTGTTCTTACCCTGAATTAACACTTAATGCTAGAACTTGAAACTCAATGCGAATCAACTCCGTTTAGGAAGTTGTATTGAACCCCAGTCGGCCTTACAAGAAAAACACTCTGCTTTTGAGAAACAGGCACTCTTGCACTCTACTGTGTTTCCTATAGGGCCAGTACAGTGAGCTAGCTCAGAACAAGAGAACTGTGCTTCCTACACAAACGGGGCATATCTAGTTCAACTCAGTATTGGAAACTAAGTAAAACAGGAGCTTCTCTTCAGTCCAATACACTGTATTTGCTGGGAACAGACGCGAGTGCTATTTGCACTGTTTATGGCCATAATAGCACAATAGTGGTGTTCTTACCCTGAATTAACACTTAATGCTAGAACTTGAAACTCAATGCGAATCAACTCCTTTTAGGAAGTTGTATTGAACCCCAGTCGGCCTTACAAGAAAAACACTCTGCTTTTGAGAAACAGGCACTCTTGCACTCTACTGTGTTTCCTATAGGGCCAGTACAGTGAGCTAGCTCAGAACAAGAGAACTGTGCTTCCTACACAAACGGGGCATATCTAGTTCAACTCAGTATTGGAAACTAAGTAAAACAGGAGCTTCTCTTCAGTCCAATACACTGTATTTGCTGGGAACACACGCGAGTGCTATTTGCACTGTTTATGGCCAGAATAGCACAATAGTGGTGTTCTTACCCTGAAATAACACTTAATGCTAGAACTTGAAACTCAATGCGAATCAACTCCGTTTAGGAAGTTGTATTGAACCCCAGTCGGCCTTACAAGAAAAACACTCTGCTTTTGAGAAACAGGCACTCTTGCACTCTACTGTGTTTCCTATAGGGCCAGTACAGTGAGCTAGCTCAGAACAAGAGAACTGTGCTTCCTACACAAACGGGGCATATCTAGTTCAACTCAGTATTGGAAACTAAGTAAAACAGGAGCTTCTCTTCAGTCCAATACACTGTATTTGCTGGGAACAGACGCGAGTGCTATTTGCACTGTTTATGGCCAGAATAGCACAATAGTGGTGTTCTTACCCTGAATTAACACTTAATGCTAGAACTTGAAACTCAATGCGAATCAACTCCATTTAGGAAGTTGTATTGAACCCCAGTCGGCCTTACAAGAAAAACACTCTGCTTTTGAGAAACAGGCACTCTTGCACTCTACTGTGTTTCCTATAGGGCCAGTACAGTGACCTAGCTCAGAACTAGAGAACTGTGCTTCCTACACAAACGGGGCATATCTAGTTCATCTCAGTATTGGAAACTACGTAAAACAGGAGCTTCTCTTCAGTCCAATACACTGTATTTGCTGGGAACAGAAGCGAGTGCTATTTGCACTGTTTATGGCCAGAATAGCACAATAGTGGTGTTCTTACCCTGAATTAACACTTAATGCTAGAACTTGAAACTCAATGCGAATCAAATCCGTTTAGGAAGTTGTATTGAACCCCAGTCGGCCTTACAAGAAAAACACTCTGCTTTTGAGAAACAGGCACTCTTGCACTCTACTGTGTTTCCTATAGGGCCAGTACAGTGAGCTAGCTCAGAACAAGAGAACTGTGCTTCCTACACAAACGGGGCATATCTAGTTCAACTCAGTATTGGAAACTAAGTAAAACAGGAGCTTCTCTTCAGTCCAATACACTGTATTTGCTGGGAACAGACGCGAGTGCTATTTGCACTGTTTATGGCCAGAATAGCACAATAGTGGTGTTCTTACCCTGAATTAACACTTAATGCTAGAACTTGAAACTCAATGCGAATCAACTCCGTTTAGGAAGTTGTATTGAACCCCAGTCGGCCTTACAAGAAAAACACTCTGCTTTTGAGAAACAGGCACTCTTGCACTCTACTCTGTTTCCTATAGGGCCAGTACAGTGAGCTAGCTCAGAACAAGAGAACTGTGCTTCCTACACAAACGGGGCATATCTAGTTCAACTCAGTATTGGAAACTAAGTAAAACAGGAGCTTCTCTTCAGTCCAATACACTGTATTTGCTGGGAACAGACGCGAGTGCTATTTGCACTGTTTATGGCCAGAATAGCACAATAGTGGTGTTCTTACCCTGAATTAACACTTAATGCTAGAACTTGAAACTCAATGCGAATCAACTCCGTTTAGGAAGTTGTATTGAACCCCAGTCGGCCTTACAAGAAAAACACTCTGCTTTTGAGAAACAGGCACTCTTGCACTCTACTGTGTTTCCTATAGGGCCAGTACAGTGAGCTAGCTCAGAACAAGAGAACTGTGCTTCCTACACAAACGGGGCATATCTAGTTCAACTCAGTATTGGAAACTAAGTAAAACAGGAGCTTCTCTTCAGTCCAATACACTGTATTTGCTGGGAACAGACGCGAGTGCTATTTGCACTGTTTATGGCCAGAATAGCACAATAGTGGTGTTCTTACCCTGAATTAACACTTAATGCTAGAACTTGAAACTCAATGCGAATCAACTCCGTTTAGGAAGTTGTATTGAACCCCAGTCGGCCTTACAAGAAAAACACTCTGCTTTTGAGAAACAGGCACTCTTGCACTCTACTGTGTTTCCTATAGGGCCAGTACAGTGAGCTAGCTCAGAACAAGAGAACTGTGCTTCCTACACAAACGGGGCATATCTAGTTCAACTCAGTATTGGAAACTAAGTAAAACAGGAGCTTCTCTTCAGTCCAATACACTGTATTTGCTGGGAACAGACGCGAGTGCTATTTGCACTGTTTATGGCCAGAATAGCACAATAGTGGTGTTCTTACCCTGAATTAACACTTAATGCTAGAACTTGAAACTCAATGCGAATCAACTCCGTTTAGGAAGTTGTATTGAACCCCAGTCGGCCTTACAAGAAAAACACTCTGCTTTTGAGAAACAGGCACTCTTGCACTCTACTGTGTTTCCTATAGGGCCAGTACAGTGAGCTAGCTCAGAACAAGAGAACTGTGCTTCCTACACAAACGGGGCATATCTAGTTCAACTCAGTATTGGAAACTAAGTAAAACAGGAGCTTCTCTTCAGTCCAATACACTGTATTTGCTGGGAACAGACGCGAGTGCTATTTGCACTGTTTATGGCCAGAATAGCACAATAGTGGTGTTCTTACCCTGAATTAACACTTAATGCTAGAACTTGAAACTCAATGCGAATCAACTCCGTTTAGGAAGTTGTATTGAACCCCAGTCGGCCTTACAAGAAAAACACTCTGCTTTTGAGAAACAGGCACTCTTGCACTCTACTCTGTTTCCTATAGGGCCAGTACAGTGAGCTAGCTCAGAACAAGAGAACTGTGCTTCCTACACAAACGGGGCATATCTAGTTCAACTCAGTATTGGAAACTAAGTAAAACAGGAGCTTCTCTTCAGTCCAATACACTGTATTTGCTGGGAACAGACGCGAGTGCTATTTGCACTGTTTATGGCCAGAATAGCACAATAGTGGTGTTCTTACCCTGAATTAACACTTAATGCTAGAACTTGAAACTCAATGCGAATCAACTCCGTTTAGGAAGTTGTATTGAACCCCAGTCGGCCTTACAAGAAAAACACTCTGCTTTTGAGAAACAGGCACTCTTGCACTCTACTGTGTTTCCTATAGGGCCAGTACAGTGAGCTAGCTCAGAACAAGAGAACTGTGCTTCCTACACAAACGGGGCATATCTAGTTCAACTCAGTATTGGAAACTAAGTAAAACAGGAGCTTCTCTTCAGTCCAATACACTGTATTTGCTGGGAACAGACGCGAGTGCTATTTGCACTGTTTATGGCCAGAATAGCACAATAGTGGTGTTCTTACCCTGAATTAACACTTAATGCTAGAACTTGAAACTCAATGCGAATCAACTCCGTTTAGGAAGTTGTATTGAACCCCAGTCGGCCTTACAAGAAAAACACTCTGCTTTTGAGAAACAGGCACTCTTGCACTCTACTGTGTTTCCTATAGGGCCAGTACAGTGAGCTAGCTCAGAACAAGAGAACTGTGCTTCCTACACAAACGGGGCATATCTAGTTCAACTCAGTATTGGAAACTAAGTAAAACAGGAGCTTCTCTTCAGTCCAATACACTGTATTTGCTGGGAACAGACGCGAGTGCTATTTGCACTGTTTATGGCCAGAATAGCACAATAGTGGTGTTCTTACCCTGAATTAACACTTAATGCTAGAACTTGAAACTCAATGCGAATCAACTCCGTTTAGGAAGTTGTATTGAACCCCAGTCGGCCTTACAAGAAAAACACTCTGCTTTTGAGAAACAGGCACTCTTGCACTCTACTGTGTTTCCTATAGGGCCAGTACAGTGAGCTAGCTCAGAACAAGAGAACTGTGCTTCCTACACAAACGGGGCATATCTAGTTCAACTCAGTATTGGAAACTAAGTAAAACAGGAGCTTCTCTTCAGTCCAATACACTGTATTTGCTGGGAACAGACGCGAGTGCTATTTGCACTGTTTATGGCCAGAATAGCACAATAGTGGTGTTCTTACCCTGAATTAACACTTAATGCTAGAACTTGAAACTCAATGTGAATCAACTCCGTTTAGGAAGTTGTATTGAACCCCAGTCGGCCTTACAAGAAAAACACTCTGCTTTTGAGAAACAGGCACTCTTGCACTCCTCTGTGTTTCCTATAGGGCCAGTACAGTGAGCTAGCTCAGAACAAGAGAACTGTGCTTCCTACACAAACGGGGCATATCTAGTTCAACTCAGTATTGGAAACTAAGTAAAACAGGAGCTTCTCTTCAGTCCAATACACTGTATTTGCTGGGAACAGACGCGAGTGCTATTTGCACTGTTTATGGCCAGAATAGCACAATAGTGGTGTTCTTACCCTGAATTAACACTTAATGCTAGAACTTGAAACTCAATGCGAATCAACTCCGTTTAGGAAGTTGTATTGAACCCCAGTCGGCCTTACAAGAAAAACACTCTGCTTTTGAGAAACAGGCACTCTTGCACTCTACTGTGTTTCCTATAGGGCCAGTACAGTGAGCTAGCTCAGAACAAGAGAACTGTGCTTCCTACACAAACGGGGCATATCTAGTTCAACTCAGTATTGGAAACTAAGTAAAACAGGAGCTTCTCTTCAGTCCAATACACTGTATTTGCTGGGAACAGACGCGAGTGCTATTTGCACTGTTTATGGCCACAATAGCACAATAGTGGTGTTCTTACCCTGAATTAACACTTAATGCTAGAACTTGAAACTCAATGCGAATCAACTCCGTTTAGGAAGTTGTATTGAACCCCAGTCGGCCTTACAAGAAAAACACTCTGCTTTTGAGAAACAGGCACTCTTGCACTCCTCTGTGTTTCCTATAGGGCCAGTACAGTGAGTTAGCTCAGAACAAGACAACTGTGCTTCCTACACAAACGGGGCATATCTAGTTCAACTCAGTATTGGAAACTAAGTAAAACAGGAGCTTCTCTTCAGTCCAATACACTGTATTTGCTGGGAACAGACGCGAGTGCTATTTGCACTGTTTATGGCCAGAATAGCACAATAGTGGTGTTCTTACCCTGAATTAACACTTAATGCTAGAACTTGAAACTCAATGCGAATCAACTCCGTTTAGGAAGTTGTATTGAACCCCAGTCGGCCTTACAAGAAAAACACTCTGCTTTTGAGAAACAGGCACTCTTGCACTCTACTCTGTTTCCTATAGGGCCAGTACAGTGAGCTAGCTCAGAACAAGAGAACTGTGCTTCCTACACAAACGGGGCATATCTAGTTCAACTCAGTATTGGAAACTAAGTAAAACAGGAGCTTCTCTTCAGTCCAATACACTGTATTTGCTGGGAACAGACGCGAGTGCTATTTGCACTGTTTATGGCCAGAATAGCACAATAGTGGTGTTCTTACCCTGAATTAACACTTAATGCTAGAACTTGAAACTCAATGCGAATCAACTCCGTTTAGGAAGTTGTACTGAACCCCAGTCGGCCTTACAAGAAAAACACTCTGCTTTTGAGAAACAGGCACTCTTGCACTCTACTGTGTTTCCTATAGGGCCAGTACAGTGAGCTAGCTCAGAACAAGAGAACTGTGCTTCCTACACAAACGGGGCATATCTAGTTCAACTCAGTATTGGAAACTAAGTAAAACAGGAGCTTCTCTTCAGTCCAATACACTGTATTTGCTGGGAACAGACGCGAGTGCTATTTGCACTGTTTATGGCCAGAATAGCACAATAGTGGTGTTCTTACCCTGAATTAACACTTAATGCTAGAACTTGAAACTCAATGCGAATCAACTCCGTTTAGGAAGTTGTATTGAACCCCAGTCGGCCTTACAAGAAAAACACTCTGCTTTTGAGAAACAGGCACTCTTGCACTCTACTGTGTTTCCTATAGGGCCAGTACAGTGAGCTAGCTCAGAACAAGAGAACTGTGCTTCCTACACAAACGGGGCATATCTAGTTCAACTCAGTATTGGAAACTAAGTAAAACAGGAGCTTCTCTTCAGTCCAATACACTGTATTTGCTGGGAACAGACGCGAGTGCTATTTGCACTGTTTATGGCCAGAATAGCACAATAGTGGTGTTCTTACCCTGAATTAACACTTAATGCTAGAACTTGAAACTCAATGCGAATCAACTCCGTTTAGGAAGTTGTATTGAACCCCAGTCGGCCTTACAAGAAAAACACTCTGCTTTTGAGAAACAGGCACTCTTGCACTCCTCTGTGTTTCCTATAGGGCCAGTACAGTGAGCTAGCTCAGAACAAGAGAACTGTGCTTCCTACACAAACGGGGCATATCTAGTTCAACTCAGTATTGGAAACTAAGTAAAACAGGAGCTTCTCTTCAGTCCAATACACTGTATTTGCTGGGAACAGACGCGAGTGCTATTTGCACTGTTTATGGCCAGAATAGCACAATAGTGGTGTTCTTACCCTGAATTAACACTTAATGCTAGAACTTGAAACTCAATGCGAATCAACTCCGTTTAGGAAGTTGTATTGAACCCCAGTTGGCCTTACAAGAAAAACACTCTGCTTTTGAGAAACAGGCACTCTTGCACTCTATTGTGTTTCCTATAGGGCCAGTACAGTGAGCTAGCTCAGAACAAGAGAACTGTGCTTCCTGCACAAACGGGGCATATCTAGTTCAACTCAGTATTGGAAACTAAGTAAAACAGGAGCTTCTCTTCAGTCCAATACACTGTATTTGCTGGGAACAGACGCGAGTGCTATTTGCACTGTTTATGGCCAGAATAGCACAATAGTGGTGTTCTTACCCTGAATTAACACTTAATGCTAGAACTTGAAACTCAATGCGAATCAACTCCGTTTAGGAAGTTGTATTGAACCCCAGTCGGCCTTACAAGAAAAACACTCTGCTTTTGAGAAACAGGCACTCTTGCACTCTACTGTGTTTCCTATAGGGCCAGTACAGTGAGCTAGCTCAGAACAAGAGGACTGTGCTTCCTACACAAACGGGCCATATCTAGTTCAACTCAGTATTGGAAACTAAGTAAAACAGGAGCTTCTCTTCAGTCCAATACACTGTATTTGGTGGGAACAGACGCGAGTGCTATTTGCACTGTTTATGGCCAGAATAGCACAATAGTGGTGTTCTTACCCTGAATTAACACTTAATGCTAGAACTTGAAACTCAATGTGAATCAACTCCGTTTACGAAGTTGTATTGAACCCCAGTCGGCCTTACAAGAAAAACACTCTGCTTTTGAGAAACAGGCACTCTTGCACTCTACTGTGTTTCCTATAGGGCCAGTACAGTGAGCTAGCTCAGAACAAGAGAACTGTGCTTCCTACAAAACGGGGCATATCTAGTTCAACTCAGTATTGGAAACTAAGTAAAACAGGAGCTTCTCTTCAGTCCAATACACTGTATTTGCTGGGAACAGACGCGAGTGCTATTTGCACTGTTTATGGCCAGAATAGCACAATAGTGGTGTTCTTACCCTGAATTAACACTTAATGCTAGAACTTGAAACTCAATGCGAATCAACTCCGTTTAGGAAGTTGTATTGAACCCCAGTCGGCCTTACAAGAAAAACACTCTGCTTTTGAGAAACAGGCACTCTTGCACTCTACTGTGTTTCCTATAGGGCCAGTACAGTGAGCTAGCTCAGAACAAGAGAACTGTGCTTCCTACACAAACGGGGCATATCTAGTTCAACTCAGTATTGGAAACTAAGTAAAACAGGAGCTTCTCTTCAGTCCAATACACTGTATTTGCTGGGAACAGACGCGAGTGCTATTTGCACTGTTTATGGCCAGTATAGCACAATAGTGGTGTTCTTACCCTGAATTAACACTTAATGCTAGAACTTGAAACTCAATGCGAATCAACTCCGTTTAGGAAGTTGTATTGAACCCCAGTCGGCCTTACAAGAAAAACACTCTGCTTTTGAGAAACAGGCACTCTTGCACTCTACTGTGTTTCCTATAGGGCCAGTACAGTGAGCTAGCTCAGAACAAGAGAACTGTGCTTCCTACACAAACGGGGCATATCTAGTTCAACTCAGTATTGGAAACTAAGTAAAACAGGAGCTTCTCTTCAGTCCAATACACTGTATTTGCTGGGAACAGACGCGAGTGCTATTTGCACTGTTTATGGCCACAATAGCACAATAGTGGTGTTCTTACCCTGAATTAACACTTAATGCTAGAACTTGAAACTCAATGCGAATCAACTCCGTTTAGGAAGTTGTATTGAAACCCAGTCGGCCTTACAAGAAAAACACTCTGCTTTTGAGAAACAGGCACTCTTGCATTCTACTGTGTTTCCTATAGGGCCAGTACAGTGAGCTAGCTCAGAACAAGAGAACTGTGCTTCCTACACAAACGGGGCATATCTAGTTCAACTCAGTATTGGAAACTAAGTAAAACAGGAGCTTCTCTTCAGTCCAATACACTGTATTTGCTGGGAACAGACGCGAGTGCTATTTGCACTGTTTATGGCCAGAATAGCACAATAGTGGTGTTCTTACCCTGAATTAACACTTAATGCTAGAACTTGAATCTCAATGTGAATCAACTCCGTTTAGGAAGTTGTATTGAACCCCAGTCGGCCTTACAAGAAAAACATTCTGCTTTTGAGAAACAGGCACTCTTGCACTCTACTGTGTTTCCTATAGGGCCAGTACAGTGAGCTAGCTCAGAACAAGAGAACTGTGCTTCCGACACAAACGGGGCATATCTAGTTCAACTCAGTATTGGAAACTAAGTAAAACAGGAGCTTCTCTTCAGTCCAATACACTGTATTTGCTGGGAACAGACGCGAGTGCTATTTGCACTGTTTATGGCCAGAATAGCACAATAGTGGTGTTCTTACCCTGAATTAACACTTATTGCTAGAACTTGAAACTCAATGCGAATCAACTCTGTTTAGGAAGTTGTATTGAACCCCAGTCGGCCTTACAAGAAAAACACTCTGCTTTTGAGAAACAGGCACTCTTGCACTCTACTGTGTTTCCTATAGGGCCAGTACAGTGAGCTAGCTCAGAACAAGAGAACTGTGCTTCCTACACAAACGGGGCATATCTAGTTCAACTCAGTATTGGAAACTAAGTAAAACAGGAGCTTCTCTTCAGTCCAATACACTGTATTTGCTGGGAACAGACGCGAGTGCTATTTGCACTGTTTATGACCAGAATAGCACAATAGTAGTGTTCTTACCCTGAATTAACACTTAATGCTAGAACTTGAAACTCAATGCGAATCAACTCCGTTTAGGAAGTTGTATTGAACCCCAGTCGGCCTTACAAGAAAAACACTCTGCTTTTGAGAAACAGGCACTCTTGCACTCTACTGTGTTTCCTATAGGGCCAGTACAGTGAGCTAGCTCAGAACAAGAGAACTGTGCTTCCTACAAAACGGGGCATATCTAGTTCAACTCAGTATTGGAAACTAAGTAAAACAGGAGCTTCTCTTCAGTCCAATACACTGTATTTGCTGGGACCAGACGCGAGTGCTACTTGCACTGTTTATGGCCAGAATAGCACAATAGTGGTGTTCTTACCCTGAATTAACACTTAATGCTAGAACTTGAAACTCAATGCGAATCAACTCCGTTTAGGAAGTTGTATTGAACCCCAGTCGGCCTTACAAGAAAAACACTCTGCTTTTGAGAAACAGGCACTCTTGCACTCTACTGTGTTTCCTATAGGGCCAGTACAGTGAGCTAGCTCAGAACAAGAGAACTGTGCTTCCTACACAAACGGGGCATATCTAGTTCAACTCAGTATTGGAAACTAAGTAAAACAGGAGCTTCTCTTCAGTCCATACACTGTATTTGCTGGGAACAGACGCGAGTGCTATTTGCACTGTTTATGGCCAGAATAGCACAATAGTGGTGTTCTTACCCTGAATTAACACTTAATGCTAGAACTTGAAACTCAATGCGAATCAACTCCGTTTAGGAAGTTGTATTGAACTCCAGTCGGCCTTACAAGAAAAACACTCTGCTTTTGAGAAACAGGCACTCTTGCACTCTACTGTGTTTCCTATAGGGCCAGTACAGTGAGCTAGCTCAGAACAAGAGAACTGTGCTTCCTACAAAACGGGGGATATCTAGTTCAACTCAGTATTGGAAACTAATTAAAACAGGAGCTTCTCTTCAGTCCAATACACTGTATTTGCTGGGAACAGACGCGAGTGCTATTTGCACTGTTTATGGCCAGAATAGCACAATAGTGGTGTTCTTACCCTGAATGAACACTTAATGCTAGAACTTGAAACTCAATGCGAATCAACTCCGTTTAGGAAGTTGTATTGAACCCCAGTCGGCCTTACAAGAAAAACACTCTGCTTTTGAGAAACAGGCACTCTTGCACTCTACTGTGTTTCCTATAGGGCCAGTACAGTGAGCTAGCTCAGAACAAGAGAACTGTGCTTCCTACACAAACAGGGCATATCTAGTTCAACTCAGTATTGGAAACTAAGTAAAACAGGAGCTTCTCTTCAGTCCAATACACTGTATTTGCTGGGAACAGACGCGAGTGCTATTTGCACTGTTTATGGCCAGAATAGCACAATAGTGGTGTTCTTACCCTGAATTAACACTTAATGCTAGAACTTGAAACTCAATGCGAATCAACTCCGTTTAGGAAGTTGTATTGAACCCCGGTCGGCCTTACAAGAAAAACACTCTGCTTTTGAGAAACAGGCACTCTTGCACTCTACTGTGTTTCCTATAGGGCCAGTACAGTGAGCTAGCTCAGAACAAGAGAACTGTGCTTCCTACACAAACGGGGCATATCTAGTTCAACTCAGTATTGGAAACTAAGTAAAACAGGAGCTTCTCTTCAGTCCAATACACTGTATTTGCTGGGAACTGACGCGAGTGCTATTTGCACTGTTTATGGCCAGAATAGCACAATAGTGGTGTTCTTACCCTGAATTAACACTTAATGCTAGAACTTGAAACTCAATGCGAATCAACTCCGTTTAGGAAGTTGTATTGAACCCCAGTCGGCCTTACAAGAAAAACACTCTGCTTTTGAGAAACAGGCACTCTTGCACTCTACTGTGTTTCCTATAGGGCCAGTACAGTGAGCTAGCTCAGAACAAGAGAACTGTGCTTCCTACACAAACGGGGCATATCTAGTTCAACTCAGTATTGGAAACTAAGTAAAACAGGAGCTTCTCTTCAATACAATACACTGTACTTGCTGGGAACAGACGCGAGTGCTATTTGCACTGTTTATGGCCACAATAGCACAATAGTGGTGTTCTTACCCTGAATTAACACTTAATGCTAGAACTTGAAACTCAATGCGAATCAACTCCGTTTAGGAAGTTGTATTGAACACCAGTCGGCCTTACAAGAAAAACACTCTGCTTTTGAGAAACAGGCACTCTTGCACTCTACTGTGTTTCCTATAGGGCCAGTACAGTGAGCTAGCTCAGAACAAGAGAACTGTTCTTCCTACACAAACGGGGCATACCTAGTTCAACTCAGCATTGGAAACTAAGTAAAACAGGAGCTTCTCTTCAGTCCAATACACTGTATTTGCTGGGAACAGACGCGAGTGCTATTTGCACTGTTTATGGCCAGAATAGCACAATAGTGGTGTTCTTACCCTGAATTAACACTTAATGCTAGAACTTGAAACTCAATGCGAATCAACTCCGTTTAGGAAGTTGTATTGAACCCCAGTCGGCCTTACAAGAAAAACACTCTGCTTTTGAGAAACAGGCACTCTTGCACTCTACTGTGTTTCCTATAGGGCCAGTACAGTGAGCTAGCTCAGAACAAGAGAACTGTGCTTCCTACACAAACGGGGCGTATCTAGTTCAACTCAGTATTGGAAACTTAGTAAAACAGGAGCTTCTCTTCAGTCCAATACACTGTATTTGCTGGGAACAGACGCGAGAGCTATTTGCACTGTTTATGGCCAGAATAGCACAATAGTGGTGTTCTTACCCTTAATTAACACTTAATGCTAGAACTTGAAACTCAATGCGAATCAAATCCGTTTAGGAAGTTTTGTTGAACCCCAGTTGGCCTTACAAGAAAAACACTCTGCTTTTGAGAAACAGGCACTCTTGCACTCTACTGTGTTTCCTATAGGGCCAGTACAGTGAGCTAGCTCAGAACAAGAGGACTGTGCTTCCTACACAAACGGGCCATATCTAGTTCAACTCAGTATTGGAAACTAAGTAAAACAGGAGCTTCTCTTCAGTCCAATACACTGTATTTGCTGGGAACAGACGCGAGTGCTATTTGCACTGTTTATGGCCAGAATAGCACAATAGTGGTGTTCTTACCCTGAATTAACACTTAATGCTAGAACTTGAAACTCAATGTGAATCAACTCCGTTTACGAAGTTGTATTGAACCCCAGTCGGCCTTACAAGAAAAACACTCTGCTTTTGAGAAACAGGCACTCTTGCACTCTACTGTGTTTCCTATAGGGCCAGTACAGTGAGCTAGCTCAGAACAAGAGAACTGTGCTTCCTACAAAACGGGGCATATCTAGTTCAACTCAGTATTGGAAACTAAGTAAAACAGGAGCTTCTCTTCAGTCCAATACACTGTATTTGCTGTGAACAGACGCGAGTGCTATTTGCACTGTTTATGGCCAGAATAGCACAATAGTGGTGTTCTTACCCTGAATTAACACTTAATGCTAGAACTTGAAACTCAATGCGAATCAACTCCGTTTAGGAAGTTGTATTGAACCCCAGTCGGCCTTACAAGAAAAACACTCTGCTTTTGAGAAACAGGCACTCTTGCACTCTACTGTGTTTCCTATAGGGCCAGTACAGTGAGCTAGCTCAGAACAAGAGAACTGTGCTTCCTACACAAACGGGGCATATCTAGTTCAACTCAGTATTGGAAACTAAGTAAAACAGGAGCTTCTCTTCAGTCCAATACACTGTATTTGCTGGGAACAGACGCGAGTGCTATTTGCACTGTTTATGGCCACAATAGCACAATAGTGGTGTTCTTACTCTGAATTAACACTTAATGCTAGAACTTGAAACTCAATGCGAATCAACTCCGTTTAGGAAGTTGTATTGAACCCCAGTCGGCCTTACAAGAAAAACACTCTGCTTTTGAGAAACAGGCACTCTTGCACTCTACTGTGTTTCCTATAGGGCCAGTACAGTGAGCTAGCTCAGAACAAGAGAACTGTTCTTCCTACACAAACGGGGCATACCTAGTTCAACTCAGCATTGGAAACTAAGTAAAACAGGAGCTTCTCTTCAGTCCAATACACTGTATTTGCTGGGAACAGACGCGAGTGCTATTTGCACTGTTTATGGCCAGAATAGCACAATAGTGGTGTTCTTACCCTGAATTAACACTTAATGCTAGAACTTGAAACTCAATGCGAATCAACTCCGTTTAGGAAGTTGTATTGAACCCCAGTCGGCCTTACAAGAAAAACACTCTGCTTTTGAGAAACAGGCACTCTTGCACTCTACTGTGTTTCCTATAGGGCCAGTACAGTGAGCTAGCTCAGAACAAGAGAACTGTGCTTCCTACACAAACGGGGCGTATCTAGTTCAACTCAGTATTGGAAACTTAGTAAAACAGGAGCTTCTCTTCAGTCCAATACACTGTATTTGCTGGGAACAGACGCGAGAGCTATTTGCACTGTTTATGGCCAGAATAGCACAATAGTGGTGTTCTTACCCTTAATTAACACTTAATGCTGGAACTTGAAACTCAATGCGAAACAAATCCGTTTAGGAAGTTTTGTTGAACCCCAGTTGGCCTTACAAGAAAAACACTCTGCTTTTGAGAAACAGGCACTCTTGCACTCTACTGTGTTTCCTATAGGGCCAGTACAGTGAGCTAACTCAGAACAAGAGGACTGTGCTTCCTACACAAACGGGCCATATCTAGTTCAACTCAGTATTGGAAACTAAGTAAAACAGGAGCTTCTCTTCAGTCCAATACACTGTATTTGCTGGGAACAGACGTGAGTGCTATTTGCACTGTTTATGGCCAGAATAGCACAATAGTGGTGTTCTTACCCTGAATTAACACTTAATGCTAGAACTTGAAACTCAATGTGAATCAACTCCGTTTACGAAGTTGTATTGAACCCCAGTCGGCCTTACAAGAAAAACACTCTGCTTTTGAGAAACAGGCACTCTTGCACTCTACTGTGTTTCCTATAGGGCCAGTACAGTGAGCTAGCTCAGAACAAGAGAACTGTGCTTCCTACAAAACGGGGCATATCTAGTTCAACTCAGTATTGGAAACTAAGTAAAACAGGAGCTTCTCTTCAGTCCAATACACTGTATTTGCTGGGAACAGACGCGAGTGCTATTTGCACTGTTTATGGCCAGAATAGCACAATAGTGGTGTTCTTACCCTGAATTAACACTTAATGCTAGAACTTGAAACTCAATGCGAATCAACTCCGTTTAGGAAGTTGTATTGAACCCCAGTCGGCCTTACAAGAAAAACACTCTGCTTTTGAGAAACAGGCACTCTTGCACTCTACTGTGTTTCCTATAGGGCCAGTACAGTGAGCTAGCTCAGAACAAGAGAACTGTGCTTCCTACACAAACGGGGCATATCTAGTTCAACTCAGTATTGGAAACTAAGTAAAACAGGAGCTTCTCTTCAGTCCAATACACTGTATATGCTGGGAACAGACGCGAGTGCTATTTGCACTGTTTATGGCCAGTATAGCACAATAGTGGTGTTCTTACCCTGAATTAACACTTAATGCTAGAACTTGAAACTCAATGCGAATCAACTCCGTTTAGGAAGTTGTATTGAACCCCAGTCGGCCTTACAAGAAAAACACTCTGCTTTTGAGAAACAGGCACTCTTGCACTCTACTGTGTTTCCTATAGGGCCAGTACAGTGAGCTAGCTCAGAACAAGAGAACTGTGCTTCCTACACAAACGGGGCATATCTAGTTCAACTCAGTATTGGAAACTAAGTAAAACAGGAGCTTCTCTTCAGTCCAATACACTGTATTTGCTGGGAACAGACGCGAGTGCTATTTGCACTGTTTATGGCCACAATAGCACAATAGTGGTGTTCTTACTCTGAATTAACACTTAATGCTAGAACTTGAAACTCAATGCGAATCAACTCCGTTTAGGAAGTTGTATTGAACCCGAGTCGGCCTTACAAGAAAAACACTCTGCTTTTGAGAAACAGGCACTCTTGCACTCTACTGTGTTTCCTATAGGGCCAGTACAGTGAGCTAGCTCAGAACAAGAGAACTGTTCTTCCTACACAAACGGGGCATACCTAGTTCAACTCAGCATTGGAAACTAAGTAAAACAGGAGCTTCTCTTCAGTCCAATACACTGTATTTGCTGGGAACAGACGCGAGTGCTATTTGCACTGTTTATGGCCAGAATAGCACAATAGTGGTGTTCTTACCCTGAATTAACACTTAATGCTAGAACTTGAAACTCAATGCGAATCAACTCCGTTTAGGAAGTTGTATTGAACCCCAGTCGGCCTTACAAGAAAAACACTCTGCTTTTGAGAAACAGGCACTCTTGCACTCTACTGTGTTTCCTATAGGGCCAGTACAGTGAGCTAGCTCAGAACAAGAGAACTGTGCTTCCTACACAAACGGGGCGTATCTAGTTCAACTCAGTATTGGAAACTTAGTAAAACAGGAGCTTCTCTTCAGTCCAATACACTGTATTTGCTGGGAACAGACGCGAGAGCTATTTGCACTGTTTATGTCCAGAATAGCACAATAGTGGTGTTCTTACCCTTAATTAACACTTAATGCTAGAACTTGAAACTCAATGCGAATCAAATCCGTTTAGGAAGTTTTGTTGAACCCCAGTTGGCCTTACAAGAAAAACACTCTGCTTTTGAGAAACAGGCACTCTTGCACTCTACTGTGTTTCCTATAGGGCCAGTACAGTGAGCTAGCTCAGAACAAGAGAACTGTGCTTCCTACACAAACGGGCCATATCTAGTTCAACTCAGTATTGGAAACTAAGTAAAACAGGAGCTTCTCTTCAGTCCAATACACTGTATTTGCTGGGAACAGACGCGAGTGCTATTTGCACTGTTTATGGCTAGAAGAGCACAATAGTGGTGTTCTTACCCTTAATTAACACTTAATGCTGGAACTTGAAACTCAATGTGAATCAACTCTGTTTAGGAAGTTGTATTGAACCCCAGTCGGCCTTACAAGAAAAACACTCTGCTTTTGAGAAACAGGCACTCTTGCACTCTACTGTGTTTCCTATAGGGCCAGTACAGTGAGCTAGCTCAGAACAAGAGAACTGTGCTTCCTACAAAACGGGGCATATCTAGTTCAACTCAGTATTGGAAACTAAGTAAAACAGGAGCTTCTCTTCAGTCCAATACACTGTATTTGCTGGGAACAGACGCGAGTGCTATTTGCACTGTTTATGGCCAGAATAGCACAATAGTGGTGTTCTTACCCTGAATTAACACTTAATGCTAGAACTTGAAACTCAATGCGAATCAACTCCGTTTAGGAAGTTGTATTGAACCCCAGTCGGCCTTACAAGAAAAACACTCTGCTTTTGAGAAACAGGCACTCTTGCACTCTACTGTGTTTCCTATAGGGCCAGTACAGTGAGCTAGCTCAGAACAAGAGAACTGTGCTTCCTACACAAACGGGGCATATCTAGTTCAACTCAGTATTGGAAACTAAGTAAAACAGGAGCTTCTCTTCAGTCCAATACACTGTATTTCCTGGGAACAGACGCGAGTGCTATTTGCACTGTTTATGGCCAGTATAACACAATAGTGGTGTTCTTACCCTGAATTAACACTTAATGCTAGAACTTGAAACTCAATGCGAATCAACTCCGTTTAGGAAGTTGTATTGAACCCCAGTCGGCCTTACAAGAAAAACACTCTGCTTTTGAGAAACAGGCACTCTTGCACTCTACTGTGTTTCCTATAGGGCCAGTACAGTGAGCTAGCTCAGAACAAGAGAACTGTGCTTCCGACACAAACGGGGCATATCTAGTTCAACTCAGTATTGGAAACTAAGTAAAACAGGAGCTTCTCTTCAGTCCAATACACTGTATTTCCTGGGAACAGACGCGAGTGCTATTTGCACTGTTTATGGCCAGTATAGCACAATAGTGGTGTTCTTACCCTGAATTAACACTTAATGCTAGAACTTGAAACTCAATGCGAATCAACTCCGTTTAGGAAGTTGTATTGAACCCCAGTCGGCCTTACAAGAAAAACACTCTGCTTTTGAGAAACAGGCACTCTTGCACTCTACTGTGTTTCCTATAGGGCCAGTACAGTGAGCTAGCTCAGAACAAGAGAACTGTGCTTCCGACACAAACGGGGCATATCTAGTTCAACTCAGTATTGGAAACTAAGTAAAACAGGAGCTTCTCTTCAGTCCAATACACTGTATTTGCTGGGAACAGACGCGAGTGCTATTTGCACTCTTTATGGCCAGAATAGCACAATAGTGGTGTTCTTACCCTGAATTAACACTTAATGCTAGAACTTGAAACTCAATGCGAATCAACTCCGTTTATGAAGTTGTATTGAACCCCGTCGGCCTTACAAGAAAAACACTCTGCTTTTGAGAAACAGGCACTCTTGCACTCTACTGTGTTTCCTATAGGGCCAGTACAGTGAGCTAGCTCAGAACAAGAGAACTGTGCTTCCTACACAAACGGGGCATATCTAGTTCAACTCAGTATTGGAAACTAAGTAAAACAGGAGCTTCTTTTCAGTCCAATACACTGTATTTGCTGGGAACAGACGCGAGTGCTATTTGCACTGTTTATGGCCAGAATAGCACAATAGTGGTGTTCTTACCCTGAATTAACACTTAATGCTAGAACTTGAAACTCAATGCGAATCAACTCCGTTTAGGAAGTTGTATTGAACCCCAGTCGGCCTTACAAGAAAAACACTCTGCTTTTGAGAAACAGGCACTCTTGCACTCTACTGTGTTTCCTATAGGGCCAGTACAGTGAGCTAGCTCAGAACAAGAGAACTGTGCTTCTTACACAAACGGGGCATATCTAGTTCAACTCAGTATTGGAAACTAAGTAAAACAGGAGCTTCTCTTCAGTCCAATACACTGTATTTGCTGGGAACAGACGCGAGTGCTATTTGCACTGTTTATGGCCAGAATAGCACAATAGTGGTGTTCTTACCCTGAATTAACACTTAATGCTAGAACTTGAAACTCAATGCGAATCAACTCCGTTTAGGAAGTTCTATTGAACCCCAGTCGGCCTTACAAGAAAAACACTCTGCTTTTGAGAAACAGGCACTCTTGCACTCTACTGTTTTTCCTATAGGGCCAGTACAGTGAGCTAGCTCAGAACAAGAGAACTGTGCTTCCTACACAAACGGGGCATATCTAGTTCAACTCAGTATTTGAAACTAAGTAAAACAGGAGCTTCTCTTCAGTCCAATACACTGTATTTGCTGGGAACAGACGCGAGTGCTATTTGCACTGTTTATGGCCAGAATAGCACAATAGTGGTGTTCTTACCCTGAATTAACACTTAATGCTAGTACTTGAAACTCAATGCGAATCAACTCCGTTTAGGAAGTTGTATTGAACCCCAGTCGGCCTTACAAGAAAAACACTCTGCTTTTGAGAAACAGGCACTCTTGCACTCTACTGTGTTTCCTATAGGGCCAGTACAGTGAGCTAGCTCAGAACTAATGAACTGTGCTTCCTACATAAACGGGGCATATCTAGTTCAACTCAGTATTGGAAACTAAGTAAAACAGGAGCTTCTCTTCAGTCCAATACACTGTATTTGCTGGGAACAGACGCGAGTGCTATTTGCACTGTTTATGGCCAGAATAGCACAATAGTGGTGTTCTTACCCTGAATTAACACTTAATGCTAGAACTTGAAACTCAATGCGAATCAACTCCGTTTAGGAAGTTGTATTGAACCCCAGTCGGCCTTACAAGAAAAACACTCTGCTTTTGAGAAACAGGCACTCTTGCACTCTACTGTGTTTCCTATAGGGCCAATACAGTGAGCTAGCTCAGAACAAGAGAACTGTGCTTCCTGCACAAACGGGGCATATCTAGTTCAACTCAGTATTGGAAACTAAGTAAAACAGGAGCTTCTCTTCAGTCCAATACACTGTATTTGCTGGGAACAGACGCGAGTGCTATTTGCACTGTTTATGGCCATAATAGCACAATAGTGGTGTTCTTACCCTGAATTAACACTTAATGCTAGAACTTGAAACTCAATGCGAATCAACTCCGTTTAGGAAGTTGTATTGAACCCCAGTCGGCCTTACAAGAAAAACACTCTGCTTTTGAGAAACAGGCACTCTTGCACTCTACTGTGTTTCCTATAGGGCCAGTACAGTGAGCTAGCTCAGAACAAGAGAACTGTGCTTCCTACACAAACGGGGCATATCTAGTTCAACTCAGTATTGGAAACTAAGTAAAACAGGAGCTTCTCTTCAGTCCAATACACTGTATTTGCTGGGAACAGACGCGAGTGCTATTTGCACTGTTTATGGCCAGAATAGCACAATAGTGGTGTTCTTACCCTGAATTAACACTTAATGCTAGAACTTGAAACTCAATGCGAATCAACTCTGTTTAGGAAGTTGTATTGAACCCCAGTCGGCCTTACAAGAAAAACACTCTGCTTTTGAGAAACAGGCACTCTTGCACTCTACTGTGTTTCCTATAGGGCCAGTACAGTGAGCTAGCTCAGAACAAGAGAACTGTGCTTCCTACACAAACGGGGCATATCTAGTTCAACTCAGTATTGGAAACTAAGTAAAACAGGAGCTTCTCTTCAGTCCAAAACACTGTATTTGCTGGGAACAGACGCGAGTGCTATTTGCACTGTTTATGGCCAGAATAGCACAATAGTGGTGTTCTTACCCTGAATTAACACTTAATGCTAGAACTTGAAACTCAATGCGAATCAACTCCGTTTAGGAAGTTGTATTGAACCCCAGTCGGCCTTACAAGAAAAATACTCTGCTTTTGAGAAACAGGCACTCTTGCACTCTACTGTGTTTCCTATAGGGCCAGTACAGTGAGCTAGCTCAGAACAAGAGAACTGTGCTTCCTACACAAACGGGGCATATCTAGTTCAACTCAGTATTGGAAACTAAGTAAAACAGGAGCTTCTCTTCAGTCCAAAACACTGTATTTGCAGGGAACAGACGCCAGTGCTATTTGCACTGTTTATGGCCAGAATAGCACAATAGTGGTGTTCTTACCCTGAATTAACACTTAATGCTAGAACTTGAAACTCAATGCGAATCAACTCCGTTTAGGAAGTTGTATTGAACCCCAGTCGGCCTTACAAGAAAAACACTCTGCTTTTGAGAAACAGGCACTCTTGCACTCTACTGTGTTTCCTATAGGGCCAGTATAGTGAGCTAGCTCAGAACAAGAGAACTGTGCTGCCTACACAAACGGGGCATATCTATTTCAACTCAGTATTGGAAACTAAGTAAAACAGGAGCTTCTCTTCAGTCCAATACACTGTATTTGCTGGGAACAGACGCGAGTGCTATTTGCACTGTTTATGGCCATAATAGCACAATAGTGGTGTTCTTACCCTGAATTAACACTTAATGCTAGAACTTGAAACTCAATGCGAATCAACTCCTTTTAGGAAGTTGTATTGAACCCCAGTCGGCCTTACAAGAAAAACACTCTGCTTTTGAGAAACAGGCACTCTTGCACTCTACTGTGTTTCCTATAGGGCCAGTACAGTGAGCTAGCTCAGAACAAGAGAACTGTGCTTCCTACACAAACGGGGCATATCTAGTTCAACTCAGTATTGGAAACTAAGTAAAACAGGAGCTTCTCTTCAGTCCAATACACTGTATTTGCTGGGAACAGACGCGAGTGCTATTTGCACTGTTTATGGCCAGAATAGCACAATAGTGGTGTTCTTACCCTGAATTAACACTTAATGCTAGAACTTGAAACTCAATGCGAATCAACTCCGTTTAGGAAGTTGTATTGAACCCCAGTCGGCTTTACAAGAAAAACACTCTGCTTTTGAGAAACAGGCACTCTTGCACTCTACTGTGTTTCCTATAGGGCCAGTACAGTGAGCTAGCTCAGAACAAGAGAACTGTGCTTCCTACACAAACGGGGTATATCTAGTTCAACTCAGTATTGGAAACTAAGTAAAACAGGAGCTTCTCTTCAGTCCAATACACTGTATTTGCTGTGAACAGACGCGAGTGCTATTTGCACTGTTTATGGCCAGAATAGCACAATAGTGGTGTTCTTACCCTGAATTAACACTTAATGCTAGAACTTGAAACTCAATGCGAATCAACTCCGTTTAGGAAGTTGTATTGAACCCCAGTCGGCCTTACAAGAAAAACACTCTGCTTTTGAGAAACAGGCACTCTTGCACTCTACTGTGTTTCCTATAGGGCCAGTACAGTGACCTAGCTCAGAACAAGAGAACTGTGCTTCCTACACAAATGGGGCATATCTAGTTCAACTCAGTATTGGAAACTAAGTAAAACAGGAGCTTCTCTTCAGTCCAATACACTGTATTTGCTGGGAACAGAAGCGAGTGCTATTTGCACTGTTTATGGCCAGAATAGCACAATAGTGGTGTTCTTACCCTGAATTAACACTTAATGCTAGAACTTGAAACTCAATGCGAATCAAATCCGTTTAGGAAGTTGTATTGAACCCCAGTCGGCCTTACAAGAAAAACACTCTGCTTTTGAGAAACAGGCACTCTTGCACTCTACTGTGTTTCCTATAGGGCCAGTACAGTGAGCTAGCTCAGAACAAGAGAACTGTGCTTCCTACACAAACGGGGCATATCTAGTTCAACTCAGTATTGGAAACTAAGTAAAACAGGAGCTTCTCTTCAGTCCAATACAATGTATTTGCTGGGAACAGAAGCGAGTGCTATTTGCACTGTTTATGGCCAGAATAGCACAATAGTGGTGTTCTTACCCTGAATTAACACTTAATGCTAGAACTTGAAACTCAATGCGAATCAACTCCGTTTAGGAAGTTGTATTGAACCCCAGTCGGCCTTACAAGAAAAACACTCTGCTTTTGAGAAACAGGCACTCTTGCACTCTACTGTGTTTCCTATAGGGCCAGTACAGTGAGCTAGCTCAGAACAAGAGAACTGTGCTGCCTACACAAACGGGGCATATCTATTTCAACTCAGTATTGGAAACTAAGTAAAACAGGAGCTTCTCTTCAGTCCAATACACTGTATTTGCTGGGAACAGACGCGAGTGCTATTTGCACTGTTTATGGCCATAATAGCACAATAGTGGTGTTCTTACCCTGAATTAACACTTAATGCTAGAACTTGAAACTCAATGCGAATCAACTCCTTTTAGGAAGTTGTATTGAACCCCAGTCGGCCTTACAAGAAAAACACTCTGCTTTTGAGAAACAGGCACTCTTGCACTCTACTGTGTTTCCTATAGGGCCAGTACAGTGAGCTAGCTCAGAACAAGAGAACTGTGCTTCCTACACAAACGGGGCATATCTAGTTCAACTCAGTATTGGAAACTAAGTAAAACAGGAGCTTCTCTTCAGTCCAATACACTGTATTTGCTGGGAACAGACGCGAGTGCTATTTGCACTGTTCATGGCCAGAATAGCACAATAGTGGTGTTCTTACCCTGAATTAACACTTAATGCTAGAACTTGAAACTCAATGCGAATCAACTCCGTTTAGGAAGTTGTATTGAACCCCAGTCGGCCTTACAAGAAAAACACTCTGCTTTTGAGAAACAGGCACTCTTGCACTCTACTGTGTTTCCTATAGGGCCAGTACAGTGAGCTAGCTCAGAACAAGAGAACTGTGCTTCCTACACAAACGGGGTATATCTAGTTCAACTCAGTATTGGAAACTAAGTAAAACAGGAGCTTCTCTTCAGTCCAATACACTGTATTTGCTGTGAACAGACGCGAGTGCTATTTGCACTGTTTATGGCCAGAATAGCACAATAGTGGTGTTCTTACCCTGAATTAACACTTAATGCTAGAACTTGAAACTCAATGCGAATCAACTCCGTTTAGGAAGTTGTATTGAACCCCAGTCGGCCTTACAAGAAAAACACTCTGCTTTTGAGAAACAGGCACTCTTGCACTCTACTGTGTTTCCTATAGGGCCAGTACAGTGACCTAGCTCAGAACAAGAGAACTGTGCTTCCTACACAAACGGGGCATATCTAGTTCAACTCAGTATTGGAAACTAAGTAAAACAGGAGCTTCTCTTCAGTCCAATACACTGTATTTGCTGGGAACAGAAGCGAGTGCTATTTGCACTGTTTATGGCCAGAATAGCACAATAGTGGTGTTCTTACCCTGAATTAACACTTAATGCTAGAACTTGAAACTCAATGCGAATCAAATCCGTTTAGGAAGTTGTATTGAACCCCAGTCGGCCTTACAAGAAAAACACTCTGCTTTTGAGAAACAGGCACTCTTGCACTCTACTGTGTTTCCTATAGAGCCAGTACAGTGAGCTAGCTCAGAACAAGAGAACTGTGCTTCCTACACAAACGGGGCATATCTAGTTCAACTCAGTATTGGAAACTAAGTAAAACAGGAGCTTCTCTTCAGTCCAATACACTGTATTTGCTGGGAACAGAAGCGAGTGCTATTTGCACTGTTTATGGCCAGAATAGCACAATAGTGGTGTTCTTACCCTGAATTAACACTTAATGCTAGAACTTGAAACTCAATGCGAATCAACTCCGTTTAGGAAGTTGTATTGAACCCCAGTCGGCCTTACAAGAAAAACACTCTGCTTTTGAGAAACAGGCACTCTTGCACTCTACTGTGTTTCCTATAGGGCCAGTACAGTGAGCTAGCTCAGAACAAGAGAACTGTGCTTCCTACACAAACGGGGCATATCTAGTTCAACTCAGTATTGGAAACTAAGTAAAACAGGAGCTTCTCTTCAGTCCAATACACTGTATTTGCTGGGAACAGACGCGAGTGCTATTTGCACTGTTTATGGCCATAATAGCACAATAGTGGTGTTCTTACCCTGAATTAACACTTAATGCTAGAACTTGAAACTCAATGCGAATCAACTCCTTTTAGGAAGTTGTATTGAACCCCAGTCGGCCTTACAAGAAAAACACTCTGCTTTTGAGAAACAGGCACTCTTGCACTCTACTGTGTTTCCTATAGGGCCAGTACAGTGAGCTAGCTCAGAACAAGAGAACTGTGCTTCCTACACAAACGGGGCATATCTAGTTCAACTCAGTATTGGAAACTAAGTAAAACAGGAGCTTCTCTTCAGTCCAATACACTGTATTTGCTGGGAACACACGCGAGTGCTATTTGCACTGTTTATGGCCAGAATAGCACAATAGTGGTGTTCTTACCCTGAAATAACACTTAATGCTAGAACTTGAAACTCAATGCGAATCAACTCCGTTTAGGAAGTTGTATTGAACCCCAGTCGGCCTTACAAGAAAAACACTCTGCTTTTGAGAAACAGGCACTCTTGCACTCTACTGTGTTTCCTATAGGGCCAGTACAGTGAGCTAGCTCAGAACAAGAGAACTGTGCTTCCTACACAAACGGGGCATATCTAGTTCAACTCAGTATTGGAAACTAAGTAAAACAGGAGCTTCTCTTCAGTCCAATACACTGTATTTTTGGGAACAGACGCGAGTGCTATTTGCACTGTTTATGGCCAGAATAGCACAATAGTGGTGTTCTTACCCTGAATTAACACTTAATGCTAGAACTTGAAACTCAATGCGAATCAACTCCATTTAGGAAGTTGTATTGAACCCCAGTCGGCCTTACAAGAAAAACACTCTGCTTTTGAGAAACAGGCACTCTTGCACTCTACTGTGTTTCCTATAGGGCCAGTACAGTGACCTAGCTCAGAACTAGAGAACTGTGCTTCCTACACAAACGGGGCATATCTAGTTCAACTCAGTATTGGAAACTACGTAAAACAGGAGCTTCTCTTCAGTCCAATACACTGTATTTGCTGGGAACAGAAGCGAGTGCTATTTGCACTGTTTATGGCCAGAATAGCACAATAGTGGTGTTCTTACCCTGAATTAACACTTAATGCTAGAACTTGAAACTCAATGCGAATCAAATCCGTTTAGGAAGTTGTATTGAACCCCAGTCGGCCTTACAAGAAAAACACTCTGCTTTTGAGAAACAGGCACTCTTGCACTCTACTGTGTTTCCTATAGGGCCAGTACAGTGAGCTAGCTCAGAACAAGAGAACTGTGCTTCCTACACAAACGGGGCATATCTAGTTCAACTCAGTATTGGAAACTAAGTAAAACAGGAGCTTCTCTTCAGTCCAATACACTGTATTTGCTGGGAACAGACGCGAGTGCTATTTGCACTGTTTATGGCCAGAATAGCACAATAGTGGTGTTCTTACCCTGAATTAACACTTAATGCTAGAACTTGAAACTCAATGCGAATCAACTCCTTTTAGGAAGTTGTATTGAACCCCAGTCGGCCTTACAAGAAAAACACTCTGCTTTTGAGAAACAGGCAATCTTGCACTCTACTCTGTTTCCTATAGGGCCAGTACAGTGAGCTAGCTCAGAACAAGAGAACTGTTCTTCCTACACAAACGGGGCATATCTAGTTCAACTCAGTATTGGAAACTAAGTAAAACAGGAGCTTCTCTTCAGTCCAATACACTGTATTTGCTGGGAACAGACGCGAGTGCTATTTGCACTGTTTATGGCCAGAATAGCACAATAGTGGTATTCTTACCCTGAATTAACACTTAATGCTAGAACTTGAAACTCAATGCGAATCAACTCCGTTTAGGAAGTTGTATTGAACCCCAGTCGGCCTTACAAGAAAAACACTCTGCTTTTGAGAAACAGGCACTCTTGCACTCTACTGTGTTTCCTATAGGGCCAGTACAGTGAGCTAGCTCAGAACAAGAGAACTGTGCTTCCTACACAAACGGGGCATATCTATTTCAACTCAGTAT
Organism: Peromyscus maniculatus bairdii; assembly: GCF_049852395.1. NCBI lineage: Eukaryota > Metazoa > Chordata > Mammalia > Rodentia > Cricetidae > Peromyscus > Peromyscus maniculatus. The sequence goes on from NC_134867.1 coordinate 52,632, forward strand.
TGGAAACTAAGTAAAACAGGAGCTTCTCTTCAGTCCAATACACTGTATTTGCTGGGAACAGACGCGAGTGCTATTTGCACTGTTTATGGCCAGAATAGCACAATAGTGGTGTTCTTACCCTGAATTAACACTTAATGCTAGAACTTGAAACTCAATGCGAATCAACTCTTTTTAGGAAGTTGTATTGAACCCCAGTCGGCCTTACAAGAAAAACACTCTGCTTTTGAGAAACAGGCACTCTTGCACTCTACTGTGTTTCCTATAGGGCCAGTACAGTGAGCTAGCTCAGAACAAGAGAACTGTGCTTCCTACACAAACGGGGCATATCTAGTTCAACTCAGTATTGGAAACTAAGTAAAACAGGAGCTTCTCTTCAGTCCAATACACTGTATTTGCTGGGAACAGACGCGAGTGCTATTTGCACTGTTCATGGCCAGAATAGCACAATAGTGGTGTTCTTACCCTGAATTAACACTTAATGCTAGAACTTGAAACTCAATGCGAATCAACTCCGTTTAGGAAGTTGTATTGAACCCCAGTCGGCCTTACAAGAAAAACACTCTGCTTTTGAGAAACAGGCACTCTTGCACTCTACTGTGTTTCCTATAGGGCCAGTACAGTGACCTAGCTCAGAACAAGAGAACTGTGCTTCCTACACAAACGGGGCATATCTAGTTCAACTCAGTATTGGAAACTAAGTAAAACAGGAGCTTCTCTTCAGTCCAATACACTGTATTTGCTGGGAACAGACGCGAGTGCTATTTGCACTGTTTATGGCCAGAATAGCACAATAGTGGTGTTCTTACCCTGAATTAACACTTAATGCTAGAACTTGAAACTCAATGCGAATCAACTCCGTTTAGGAAGTTGTATTGAACCCCAGTCGGCCTTACAAGAAAAACACTCTGCTTTTGAGAAACAGGCACTCTTGCACTCTACTGTGTTTCCTATAGGGCCAGTACAGTGAGCTAGCTCAGAACAAGAGAACTGTGCTTCCTACACAAACGTGGCATATCTAGTTCAACTCAGTATTGGAAACTAAGTAAAACAGGAGCTTCTCTTCAGTCCAATACACTGTATTTGCTGGGAACAGAAGCGAGTGCTATTTGCACTGTTTATGGCCAGAATACCACAATAGTGGTGTTCTTACCCTGAATTAACACTTAATGCTAGAACTTGAAACTCAATGCGAATCAACTCCGTTTAGGAAGTTGTATTGAACCCCAGTCGGCCTTACAAGAAAAACACTCTGCTTTTGAGAAACAGGCACTCTTGCACTCTACTGTGTTTCCTATAGGGCCAGTACAGTGAGCTAGCTCAGAACAAGAGAACTGTGATTCCTACACAAACGGGGCATATCTAGTTCAACTCAGTATTGGAAACTGAGTAAAACAGGAGCTTCTCTTCATTCCAATACACTGTATTTGCTGGGAACAGACGCGAGTGCTATTTGCACTGTTTATGGCCAGAATAGCACAATAGTGGTGTTCTTACCTTGAATTAACACTTAATGCTAGAACTTGAAACTCAATGCGAATCAATTCCATTTAGGAAGTTGTATTGAACCCCTGTCGGCCTTACAAGAAAAACACTCTGCTTTTGAGAAACAGGCACTCTTGCACTCTACTGTGTTTCCTATAGGGCCAGTACAGTGAGCTAGCTCAGAACAAGAGAACTGTGCTTCCTACACAAACGGGGCATATCTAGTTCAACTCAGTATTGGAAACTAAGTAAAACAGGAGCTTCTCTTCAGTCCAATACACTGTATTTGCTGGGAACAGACGCGAGTGCTATTTGCACTGTTTATGGCCAGAATAGCACAATAGTGGTGTTCTTACCCTGAATTAACACTTAATGCTAGAACTTGAAACTCAATGCGAATCAACTCCGTTTAGGAAGTTGTATTGAACCCCAGTTGGCCTTACAAGAAAAACACTCTGCTTTTGAGAAACAGGCACTCTTGCACTCTACTGTGTTTCCTATAGGGCCAGTACAGTGAGCTAGCTCAGAACAAGAGAACTGTGCTTCCTACACAAACGGGGCATATCTAGTTCAACTCAGTATTGGAAACTAAGTAAAACAGGAGCTTCTCTTCAGTCCAATACACTGTATTTGCTGGGAACAGACGCGAGTGCTATTTGCACTGTTTATGGCCAGAATAGCACAATAGTGGTGTTCATACCCTGAATTAACACTTAATGCTAGAACTTGATACTCAATGCGAATCAACTCTGTTTATGAAGTTGTATTGAACCCCAGTCGGCCTTACAAGAAAAACACTCTGCTTTTGAGAAACAGGCACTCTTGCACTCTACTGTGTTTCCTATAGGGCCAGTACAGTGAGCTAGCTCAGAACAAGAGAACTGTGCTTCCTACACAAACGGGGCATATCTAGTTCAACTCAGTATTGGAAACTAAGTAAAACAGGAGCTTCTCTTCAGTCCAATACACTGTGTTTGCTGGGAACAGACGCGAGTGCTATTTGCACTTTTTATGGCCAGAATAGCACAATAGTGGTGTTCTTACCCTGAATTAACACTTAATGCTAGAACTTGAAACTCAATGCGAATCAACTCCGTTTAGGAAGTTGTATTGAACCCCAGTCGGCCTTACAAGAAAAACACTCTGCTTTTGAGAAACAGGCACTCTTGCACTCTACTGTGTTTCCTATAGGGCCAGTACAGTGAGCTAGCTCAGAACAAGAGAACTGTGCTTCCTACACAAACGGGGCATATCTAGTTCCACTCAGTATTGGAAACTAAGTAAAACAGGAGCTTCTCTTCAGTCCAATACACTGTATTTGCTGGGAACAGACGCGAGTGCTATTTGCACTGTTCATGGACAGAATAGCACAATAGTGGTGTTCTTACCCTGAATTAACACTTAATGCTAGAACTTGAAACTCAATGCGAATCAACTCCGTTTAGGAAGTTGTATTGAACCCCAGTCGGCTTTACAAGAAAAACACTCTGCTTTTGAGAAACAGGCACTCTTGCACTCTACTGTGTTTCCTATAGGGCCAGTACAGTGAGCTAGCTCAGAACAAGAGAACTGTGCTTCCTACACAAACGGGGTATATCTAGTTCAACTCAGTATGGGAAACTAAGTAAAACAGGAGCTTCTCTTCAGTCCAATACACTGTATTTGCTGTGAACAGACGCGAGTGCTATTTGCACTGTTTATGGCCAGAATAGCACAATAGTGGTGTTCTTACCCTGAATTAACACTTAATGCTAGAACTTGAAACTCAATGCGAATCAACTCCGTTTAGGAAGTTGTATTGAACCCCAGTCGGCCTTACAAGAAAAACACTCTGCTTTTGAGAAACAGGCACTCTTGCACTCTACTGTGTTTCCTATAGGGCCAGTACAGTGACCTAGCTCAGAACAAGAGAACTGTGCTTCCTACACAAACGGGGCATATCTAGTTCAACTCAGTATTGGAAACTAAGTAAAACAGGAGCTTCTCTTCAGTCCAATACACTGTATTTGCTGGGAACAGAAGCGAGTGCTATTTGCACTGTTTATGGCCAGAATAGCACAATAGTGGTGTTCTTACCCTGAATTAACACTTAATACTAGAACTTGAAACTCAATGCGAATCAAATCCGTTTAGGAAGTTGTATTGAACCCCAGTCGGCCTTACAAGAAAAACACTCTGCTTTTGAGAAACAGGCACTCTTGCACTCTACTGTGTTTCCTATAGGGCCAGTACAGTGAGCTAGCTCAGAACAAGAGAACTGTGCTTCCTACACAAACGGGGCATATCTAGTTCAACTCAGTATTGGAAACTAAGTAAAACAGGAGCTTCTCTTCAGTCCAATACAATGTATTTGCTGGGAACAGAAGCGAGTGCTATTTGCACTGTTTATGGCCAGAATAGCACAATAGTGGTGTTCTTACCCTGAATTAACACTTAATGCTAGAACTTGAAACTCAATGCGAATCAACTCCGTTTAGGAAGTTGTATTGAACCCCAGTCGGCCTTACAAGAAAAACACTCTGCTTTTGAGAAACAGGCACTCTTGCACTCTACTGTGTTTCCTATAGGGCCAGTACAGTGAGCTAGCTCAGAACAAGAGAACTGTGCTGCCTACACAAACGGGGCATATCTATTTCAACTCAGTATTGGAAACTAAGTAAAACAGGAGCTTCTCTTCAGTCCAATACACTGTATTTGCTGGGAACAGACGCGAGTGCTATTTGCACTGTTTATGGCCATAATAGCACAATAGTGGTGTTCTTACCCTGAATTAACACTTAATGCTAGAACTTGAAACTCAATGCGAATCAAATCCGTTTAGGAAGTTGTATTGAACCCCAGTCGGCCTTACAAGAAAAACACTCTGCTTTTGAGAAACAGGCACTCTTGCACTCTACTGTGTTTCCTATAGGGCCAGTACAGTGAGCTAGCTCAGAACAAGAGAACTGTGCTTCCTACACAAACGGGGCATATCTAGTTCAACTCAGTATTGGAAACTAAGTAAAACAGGAGCTTCTCTTCAGTCCAATACACTGTATTTGCTGGGAACAGACGCGAGTGCTATTTGCACTGTTCATGGCCAGAATAGCACAATAGTGGTGTTCTTACCCTGAATTAACACTTAATGCTAGAACTTGAAACTCAATGCGAATCAACTCCGTTTAGGAAGTTGTATTGAACCCCAGTCGGCCTTACAAGAAAAACACTCTGCTTTTGAGAAACAGGCACTCCTGCACTCTACTGTGTTTCCTATAGGGCCAGTACAGTGAGCTAGCTCAGAACAAGAGAACTGTGCTTCCTACACAAACGGGGTATATCTAGTTCAACTCAGTATTGGAAACTAAGTAAAACAGGAGCTTCTCTTCAGTCCAATACACTGTATTTGCTGTGAACAGACGCGAGTGCTATTTGCACTGTTTATGGCCAGAATAGCACAATAGTGGTGTTCTTACCCTGAATTAACACTTAATGCTAGAACTTGAAACTCAATGCGAATCAACTCCGTTTAGGAAGTTGTATTGAACCCCAATCGGCCTTACAAGAAAAACACTCTGCTTTTGAGAAACAGGCACTCTTGCACTCTACTGTGTTTCCTATAGGGCCAGTACAGTGACCTAGCTCAGAACAAGAGAACTGTGCTTCCTACACAAACGGGGCATATCTAGTTCAACTCAGTATTGGAAACTAAGTAAAACAGGAGCTTCTCTTCAGTCCAATACACTGTATTTGCTGGGAACAGAAGCGAGTGCTATTTGCACTGTTTATGGCCAGAATAGCACAATAGTGGTGTTCTTACCCTGAATTAACACTTAATGCTAGAACTTGAAACTCAATGCGAATCAAATCCGTTTAGGAAGTTGTATTGAACCCCAGTCGGCCTTACAAGAAAAACACTCTGCTTTTGAGAAACAGGCACTCTTGCACTCTACTGTGTTTCCTATAGGGCCAGTACAGTGAGCTAGCTCAGAACAAGAGAACTGTGCTTCCTACACAAACGGGGCATATCTAGTTCAACTCAGTATTGGAAACTAAGTAAAACAGGAGCTTCTCTTCAGTCCAATACACTGTATTTGCTGGGAACAGACGCGAGTGCTATTTGCACTGTTTATGGCCAGAATAGCACAATAGTGGTGTTCTTACCCTGAATTAACACTTAATGCTAGAACTTGAAACTCAATGCGAATCAACTCCGTTTAGGAAGTTGTATTGAACCCCAGTCGGCCTTACAAGAAAAACACTCTGCTTTTGAGAAACAGGCACTCTTGCACTCTACTGTGTTTCCTATAGGGCCAGTACAGTGACCTAGCTCAGAACAAGAGAACTGTGCTTCCTACACAAACGGGGCATATCTAGTTCAACTCAGTATTGGAAACTAAGTAAAACAGGAGCTTCTCTTCAGTCCAATACACTGTATTTGCTGGGAACAGACGCGAGTGCTATTTGCACTGTTTATGGCCATAATAGCACAATAGTGGTGTTCTTACCCTGAATTAACACTTAATGCTAGAACTTGAAACTCAATGCGAATCAACTCCTTTTAGGAAGTTGTATTGAACCCCAGTCGGCCTTACAAGAAAAACACTCTGCTTTTGAGAAACAGGCACTCTTGCACTCTACTGTGTTTCCTATAGGGCCAGTACAGTGAGCTAGCTCAGAACAAGAGAACTGTGCTTCCTACACAAACGGGGCATATCTAGTTCAACTCAGTATTGGAAACTAAGTAAAACAGGAGCTTCTCTTCAGTCCAATACACTGTATTTGCTGGGAACAGACGCGAGTGCTATTTGCACTGTTTATGGCCAGAATAGCACAATAGTGGTGTTCTTACCCTGAAATAACACTTAATGCTAGAACTTGAAACTCAATGCGAATCAACTCCGTTTAGGAAGTTGTATTGAACCCCAGTCGGCCTTACAAGAAAAACACTCTGCTTTTGAGAAACAGGCACTCTTGCACTCTACTGTGTTTCCTATAGGGCCAGTACAGTGAGCTAGCTCAGAACAAGAGAACTGTGCTTCCTACACAAACGGGGCATATCTAGTTCAACTCAGTATTGGAAACTAAGTAAAACAGGAGCTTCTCTTCAGTCCAATACACTGTATTTTTGGGAACAGACGCGAGTGCTATTTGCACTGTTTATGGCCAGAATAGCACAATAGTGGTGTTCTTACCCTGAATTAACACTTAATGCTAGAACTTGAAACTCAATGCGAATCAACTCCATTTAGGAAGTTGTATTGAACCCCAGTTGGCCTTACAAGAAAAACACTCTGCTTTTGAGAAACAGGCACTCTTGCACTCTACTGTGTTTCCTATAGGGCCAGTACAGTGACCTAGCTCAGAACTAGAGAACTGTGCTTCCTACACAAACGGGGCATATCTAGTTCAACTCAGTATTGGAAACTACGTAAAACAGGAGCTTCTCTTCAGTCCAATACACTGTATTTGCTGGGAACAGAAGCGAGTGCTATTTGCACTGTTTATGGCCAGAATAGCACAATAGTGGTGTTCTTACCCTGAATTAACACTTAATGCTAGAACTTGAAACTCAATGCGAATCAAATCCGTTTAGGAAGTTGTATTGAACCCCAGTCGGCCTTACAAGAAAAACACTCTGCTTTTGAGAAACAGGCACTCTTGCACTCTACTGTGTTTCCTATAGGGCCAGTACAGTGAGCTAGCTCAGAACAAGAGAACTGTGCTTCCTACACAAACGGGGCATATCTAGTTCAACTCAGTATTGGAAACTAAGTAAAACAGGAGCTTCTCTTCAGTCCAATACACTGTATTTGCTGGGAACAGACGCGAGTGCTATTTGCACTGTTTATGGCCAGAATAGCACAATAGTGGTGTTCTTACCCTGAATTAACACTTAATGCTAGAACTTGAAACTCAATGCGAATCAACTCCTTTTAGGAAGTTGTATTGAACCCCAGTCGGCCTTACAAGAAAAACACTCTGCTTTTGAGAAACAGGCAATCTTGCACTCTACTCTGTTTCCTATAGGGCCAGTACAGTGAGCTAGCTCAGAACAAGAGAACTGTGCTTCCTACACAAACGGGGCATATCTAGTTCAACTCAGTATTGGAAACTAAGTAAAACAGGAGCTTCTCTTCAGTCCAATACACTGTATTTGCTGGGAACAGACGCGAGTGCTATTTGCACTGTTTATGGCCAGAATAGCACAATAGTGGTGTTCTTACCCTGAATTAACACTTAATGCTAGAACTTGAAACTCAATGCGAATCAACTCCGTTTAGGAAGTTGTATTGAACCCCAGTCGGCCTTACAAGAAAAACACTCTGCTTTTGAGAAACAGGCACTCTTGCACTCTACTGTGTTTCCTATAGGGCCAGTACAGTGAGCTAGCTCAGAACAAGAGAACTGTGCTTCCTACACAAACGGGGCATATCTATTTCAACTCAGTATTGGAAACTAAGTAAAACAGGAGCTTCTCTTCAGTCCAATACACTGTATTTGCTGGGAACAGACGCGAGTGCTATTTGCACTGTTTATGGCCATAATAGCACAATAGTGGTGTTCTTACCCTGAATTAACACTTAATGCTAGAACTTGAAACTCAATGCGAATCAACTCCTTTTAGGAAGTTGTATTGAACCCCAGTCGGCCTTACAAGAAAAACACTCTGCTTTTGAGAAACAGGCACTCTTGCACTCTACTGTGTTTCCTATAGGGCCAGTACAGTGAGCTAGCTCAGAACAAGAGAACTGTGCTTCCTACACAAACGGGGCATATCTAGTTCAACTCAGTATTGGAAACTAAGTAAAACAGGAGCTTCTCTTCAGTCCAATACACTGTATTTGCTGGGAACAGACGCGAGTGCTATTTGCACTGTTTATGGCCAGAATAGCACAATAGTGGTGTTCTTACCCTGAATTAACACTTAATGCTAGAACTTGAAACTCAATGCGAATCAACTCCGTTTAGGAAGTTGTATTGAACCCCAGTCGGCCTTACAAGAAAAACACTCTGCTTTTGAGAAACAGGCACTCTTGCACTCTACTGTGTTTCCTATAGGGCCAGTACAGTGACCTAGCTCAGAACAAGAGAACTGTGCTTCCTACACAAACGGGGCATATCTAGTTCAACTCAGTATTGGAAACTAAGTAAAACAGGAGCTTCTCTTCAGTCCAATACACTGTATTTGCTGGGAACAGACGCGAGTGCTATTTGCACTGTTTATGGCCAGAATAGCACAATAGTGGTGTTCTTACCCTGAATTAACACTTAATGCTAGAACTTGAAACTCAATGCGAATCAACTCCTTTTAGGAAGTTGTATTGAACCCCAGTCGGCCTTACAAGAAAAACACTCTGCTTTTGAGAAACAGGCAATCTTGCACTCTACTCTGTTTCCTATAGGGCCAGTACAGTGAGCTAGCTCAGAACAAGAGAACTGTGCTTCCTACACAAACGGGGCATATCTAGTTCAACTCAGTATTGGAAACTAAGTAAAACAGGAGCTTCTCTTCAGTCCAATACACTGTATTTGCTGGGAACAGACGCGAGTGCTATTTGCACTGTTTATGGCCAGAATAGCACAATAGTGGTGTTCTTACCCTGAATTAACACTTAATGCTAGAACTTGAAACTCAATGCGAATCAACTCCGTTTAGGAAGTTGTATTGAACCCCAGTCGGCCTTACAAGAAAAACACTCTGCTTTTGAGAAACAGGCACTCTTGCACTCTACTGTGTTTCCTATAGGGCCAGTACAGTGAGCTAGCTCAGAACAAGAGAACTGTGCTTCCTACACAAACGGGGCATATCTAGTTCAACTCAGTATTGGAAACTAAGTAAAACAGGAGCTTCTCTTCAGTCCAATACACTGTATTTGCTGGGAACAGACGCGAGTGCTATTTGCACTGTTTATGGCCAGAATAGCACAATAGTGGTGTTCTTACCCTGAATTAACACTTAATGCTAGAACTTGAAACTCAATGCGAATCAACTCCGTTTAGGAAGTTGTATTGAACCCCAGTCGGCCTTACAAGAAAAACACTCTGCTTTTGAGAAACAGGCACTTTTGCACTCTACTGTGTTTCCTGTAGGGCCAGTACAGTGAGCTAGCTCAGAACAAGAGAACTGTGCTTCCTACACAAACGGGGCATATCTAGTTCAACTCAGTATTGGAAACTAAGTAAAACAGGAGCTTCTCTTCAGTCCAATACACTGTATTTGCTGGGAACAGACGCGAGTGCTATTTGCACTGTTTATGGCCAGAATAGCACAATAGTGGTGTTCTTACCCTGAATTAACACTTAATGCTAGAACTTGAAACTCAATGCGAATCAACTCCGTTTAGGAAGTTGTATTGAACCCCAGTCGGCCTTACAAGAAAAACACTCTGCTTTTGAGAAACAGGCACTCTTGCACTCTACTGTGTTTCCTATAGGGCCAGTACAGTGAGCTAGCTCAGAACAAGAGAACTGTGCTTCCTACACAAACGGGGCATATCTAGTTCAACTCAGTATTGGAAACTAAGTAAAACAGGAGCTTCTCTTCAGTCCAATACACTGTATTTGCTGGGAACAGACGCGAGTGCTATTTGCACTGTTTATGGCCAGAATAGCACAATAGTGGTGTTCTTACCCTGAATTAACACTTAATGCTAGAACTTGAAACTCAATGCGAATCAACTCCGTTTAGGAAGTTGTATTGAACCCCAGTCGGCCTTACAAGAAAAACACTCTGCTTTTGAGAAACAGGCACTCTTGCACTCTACTGTGTTTCCTATAGGGCCAGTACAGTGAGCTAGCTCAGAACAAGAGAACTGTGCTTCCTACACAAACGGGGCATATCTAGTTCAACTCAGTATTGGAAACTAAGTAAAACAGGAGCTTCTCTTCAGTCCAATACACTGTATTTGCTGGGAACAGACGCGAGTGCTATTTGCACTGTTTATGGCCAGAATAGCACAATAGTGGTGTTCTTACCCTGAATTAACACTTAATGCTAGAACTTGAAACTCAATGCGAATCAACTCCGTTTAGGAAGTTGTATTGAACCCCAGTCGGCCTTACAAGAAAAACACTCTGCTTTTGAGAAACAGGCACTCTTGCACTCTACTGTGTTTCCTATAGGGCCAGTACAGTGAGCTAGCTCAGAACAAGAGAACTGTGCTTCCTACACAAACGGGGCATATCTAGTTCAACTCAGTATTGGAAACTAAGTAAAACAGGAGCTTCTCTTCAGTCCAATACACTGTATTTGCTGGGAACAGACGCGAGTGCTATTTGCACTGTTTATGGCCAGAATAGCACAATAGTGGTGTTCTTACCCTGAATTAACACTTAATGCTAGAACTTGAAACTCAATGCGAATCAAATCCGTTTAGGAAGTTGTATTGAACCCCAGTCGGCCTTACAAGAAAAACACTCTGCTTTTGAGAAACAGGCACTCTTGCACTCTACTGTGTTTCCTATAGGGCCAGTACAGTGAGCTAGCTCAGAACAAGAGAACTGTGCTTCCTACACAAACGGGGCATATCTAGTTCAACTCAGTATTGGAAACTAATTAAAAGAGGAGCTTCTCTTCAGTCCAATACACTGTATTTGCTGGGAACAGACGCGAGTGCTATTTGCACTGTTTATGGCCAGAATAGCACAATAGTGGTGTTCTTACCCTGAATTAACACTTAATGCTAGTACTTGAAACTCAATGCGAATCAACTCCGTTTAGGAAGTTGTATTGAACCCCAGTCGGCCTTACAAGAAAAACACTCTGCTTTTGAGAAACAGGCACTCTTGCACTCTACTGTGTTTCCTATAGGGCCAGTACAGTGAGCTAGCTCAGAACAAGAGAACTGTGCTTCCTACACAAACGGGGCATATCTAGTTCAACTCAGGATTGGAAACTAAGTAAAACAGGAGCTTCTCTTCAGTCCAATACACTGTATTTGCTGGGAACAGACGCGAGTGCTATTTGCACTGTTTATGGCCAGAATAGCACAATAGTGGTGTTCTTACCCTGAATTAACACTTAATGCTAGAACTTGAAACTCAATGCGAATCAAATCCGTTTAGGAAGTTGTATTGAACCCCAGTCGGCCTTACAAGAAAAACACTCTGCTTTTGAGAAACAGGCACTCTTGCACTCTACTGTGTTTCCTATAGGGCCAGTACAGTGAGCTAGCTCAGAACAAGAGAACTGTGCTTCCTACACAAACGGGGCATATCTAGTTCAACTCAGTATTGGAAACTAAGTAAAACAGGAGCTTCTCTTCAGTCCAATACACTGTATTTGCTGGGAACAGACGCGAGTGCTATTTGCACTGTTTATGGCCAGAATAGCACAATAGTGGTGTTCTTACCCTGAATTAACACTTAATGCTAGAACTTGAAACTCAATGCGAATCAACTCCGTTTAGGAAGTTGTATTGAACCCCAGTCGGCCTTACAAGAAAAACACTCTGCTTTTGAGAAACAGGCACTCTTGCACTCTACTGTGTTTCCTATAGGGCCAGTACAGTGAGCTAGCTCAGAACAAGAGAACTGTGCTTCCTACACAAACGGGGCATATCTAGTTCAACTCAGTATTGGAAACTAAGTAAAACAGGAGCTTCTCTTCAGTCCAATACACTGTATTTGCTGGGAACAGACGCGAGTGCTATTTGCACTGTTTATGGCCAGAATAGCACAATAGTGGTGTTCTTACCCTGAATTAACACTTAATGCTAGAACTTGAAACTCAATGCGAATCAACTCCGTTTAGGAAGTTGTATTGAACCCCAGTCGGCCTTACAAGAAAAACACTCTGCTTTTGAGAAACAGGCACTCTTGCACTCTACTGTGTTTCCTATAGGGCCAGTACAGTGAGCTAGCTCAGAACAAGAGAACTGTGCTTCCTACACAAACGGGGCATATCTAGTTCAACTCAGTATTGGAAACTAAGTAAAACAGGAGCTTCTCTTCAGTCCAATACACTGTATTTGCTGGGAACAGACGCGAGTGCTATTTGCACTGTTTATGGCCAGAATAGCACAATAGTGGTGTTCTTACCCTGAATTAACACTTAATGCTAGAACTTGAAACTCAATGCGAATCAAATCCGTTTAGGAAGTTGTATTGAACCCCAGTCGGCCTTACAAGAAAAACACTCTGCTTTTGAGAAACAGGCACTCTTGCACTCTACTGTGTTTCCTATAGGGCCAGTACAGTGAGCTAGCTCAGAACAAGAGAACTGTGCTTCCTACACAAACGGGGCATATCTAGTTCAACTCAGTATTGGAAACTAATTAAAAGAGGAGCTTCTCTTCAGTCCAATACACTGTATTTGCTGGGAACAGACGCGAGTGCTATTTGCACTGTTTATGGCCAGAATAGCACAATAGTGGTGTTCTTACCCTGAATTAACACTTAATGCTAGTACTTGAAACTCAATGCGAATCAACTCCGTTTAGGAAGTTGTATTGAACCCCAGTCGGCCTTACAAGAAAAACACTCTGCTTTTGAGAAACAGGCACTCTTGCACTCTACTGTGTTTCCTATAGGGCCAGTACAGTGAGCTAGCTCAGAACAAGAGAACTGTGCTTCCTACACAAACGGGGCATATCTAGTTCAACTCAGTATTGGAAACTAAGTAAAACAGGAGCTTCTCTTCAGTCCAATACACTGTATTTGCTGGGAACAGACGCGAGTGCTATTTGCACTGTTTATGGCCAGAATAGCACAATAGTGGTGTTCTTACCCTGAATTAACACTTAATGCTAGTACTTGAAACTCAATGCGAATCAACTCCGTTTAGGAAGTTGTATTGAACCCCAGTCGGCCTTACAAGAAAAACACTCTGCTTTTGAGAAACAGGCACTCTTGCACTCTACTGTGTTTCCTATAGGGCCAGTACAGTGAGCTAGCTCAGAACAAGAGAACTGTGCTTCCTACACAAACGGGGCATATCTAGTTCAACTCAGTATTGGAAACTAAGTAAAACAGGAGCTTCTCTTCAGTCCAATACACTGTATTTGCTGGGAACAGACGCGAGTGCTATTTGCACTGTTTATGGCCAGAATAGCACAATAGTGGTGTTCTTACCCTGAATTAACACTTAATGCTAGAACTTGAAACTCAATGCGAATCAACTCCGTTTAGGAAGTTGTATTGAACCCCAGTCGGCCTTACAAGAAAAACACTCTGCTTTTGAGAAACAGGCACTCTTGCACTCTACTGTGTTTCCTATAGGGCCAGTACAGTGAGCTAGCTCAGAACAAGAGAACTGTGCTTCCTACACAAACGGGGCATATCTAGTTAAACTCAGTATTGGAAACTAAGTAAAACACGAGCTTCTCTTCAGTCCAATACACTGTATTTGCTGGGAACAGACGCGAGTGCTATTTGCACTGTTTATGGCCAGTATAGCACAATAGTGGTGTTCTTACCCTGAATTAACACTTAATGCTAGAACTTGAAACTGAATGCGAATCAACTCCGTTTAGGAAGTTGTATTGAACCCCAGTCGGCCTTACAAGAAAAACACTCTGCTTTTGAGAAACAGGCACTCTTGCACTCTACTGTGTTTCCTATAGGGCCAGTACAGTGAGCTAGCTCAGAACAAGAGAACTGTGCTTCCTACACAAACGGGGCATATCTAGTTCAACTCAGGATTGGAAACTAAGTAAAACACGAGCTTCTCTTCAGTCCAATACACTGTATTTGCTGGGAACAGACGCGAGTGCTATTTGCACTGTTTATGGCCAGAATAGCACAATAGTGGTGTTCTTACCCTGAATTAACACTTAATGCTAGAACTTGAAACTCAATGCGAATCAAATCCGTTTAGGAAGTTGTATTGAACCCCAGTCGGCCTTACAAGAAAAACACTCTGCTTTTGAGAAACAGGCACTCTTGCACTCTACTGTGTTTCCTATAGGGCCAGTACAGTGAGCTAGCTCAGAACAAGAGAACTGTGCTTCCTACACAAACGGGGCATATCTAGTTCAACTCAGGATTGGAAACTAAGTAAAACAGGAGCTTCTCTTCAGTCCAATACACTGTATTTGCTGGGAACAGACGCGAGTGCTATTTGCACTGTTTATGGCCAGAATAGCACAATAGTGGTGTTCTTACCCTGAATTAACACTTAATGCTAGAACTTGAAACTCAATGCGAATCAAATCCGTTTAGGAAGTTGTATTGAACCCCAGTCGGCCTTACAAGAAAAACACTCTGCTTTTGAGAAACAGGCACTCTTGCACTCTACTGTGTTTCCTATAGGGCCAGTACAGTGAGCTAGCTCAGAACAAGAGAACTGTGCTTCCTACACAAACGGGGCATATCTAGTTCAACTCAGTATTGGAAACTAAGTAAAACAGGAGCTTCTCTTCAGTCCAATACACTGTATTTGCTGGGAACAGACGCGAGTGCTATTTGCACTGTTTATGGCCAGAATAGCACAATAGTGGTGTTCTTACCCTGAATTAACACTTAATGCTAGAACTTGAAACTCAATGCGAATCAACTCCGTTTAGGAAGTTGTATTGAACCCCAGTCGGCCTTACAAGAAAAACACTCTGCTTTTGAGAAACAGGCACTCTTGCACTCTACTGTGTTTCCTATAGGGCCAGTACAGTGAGCTAGCTCAGAACAAGAGAACTGTGCTTCCTACACAAACGGGGCATATCTAGTTCAACTCAGTATTGGAAACTAAGTAAAACAGGAGCTTCTCTTCAGTCCAATACACTGTATTTGCTGGGAACAGACGCGAGTGCTATTTGCACTGTTTATGGCCAGAATAGCACAATAGTGGTGTTCTTACCCTGAATTAACACTTAATGCTAGAACTTGAAACTCAATGCGAATCAACTCCGTTTAGGAAGTTGTATTGAACCCCAGTCGGCCTTACAAGAAAACACTCTGCTTTTGAGAAACAGGCACTCTTGCACTCTACTGTGTTTCCTATAGGGCCAGTACAGTGAGCTAGCTCAGAACAAGAGAACTGTGCTTCCTACACAAACGGGGCATATCTAGTTCAACTCAGTATTGGAAACTAAGTAAAACAGGAGCTTCTCTTCAGTCCAATACACTGTATTTGCTGGGAACAGACGCGAGTGCTATTTGCACTGTTTATGGCCAGAATAGCACAATAGTGGTGTTCTTACCCTGAATTAACACTTAATGCTAGAACTTGAAACTCAATGCGAATCAACTCCGTTTAGGAAGTTGTATTGAACCCCAGTCGGCCTTACAAGAAAAACACTCTGCTTTTGAGAAACAGGCACTCTTGCACTCTACTGTGTTTCCTATAGGGCCAGTACAGTGAGCTAGCTCAGAACAAGAGAACTGTGCTTCCTACACAAACGGGGCATATCTAGTTCAACTCAGTATTGGAAACTAAGTAAAACAGGAGCTTCTCTTCAGTCCAATACACTGTATTTGCTGGGAACAGACGCGAGTGCTATTTGCACTGTTTATGGCCAGAATAGCACAATAGTGGTGTTCTTACCCTGAATTAACACTTAATGCTAGAACTTGAAACTCAATGCGAATCAAATCCGTTTAGGAAGTTGTATTGAACCCCAGTCGGCCTTACAAGAAAAACACTCTGCTTTTGAGAAACAGGCACTCTTGCACTCTACTGTGTTTCCTATAGGGCCAGTACAGTGAGCTAGCTCAGAACAAGAGAACTGTGCTTCCTACACAAACGGGGCATATCTAGTTCAACTCAGTATTGGAAACTAATTAAAAGAGGAGCTTCTCTTCAGTCCAATACACTGTATTTGCTGGGAACAGACGCGAGTGCTATTTGCACTGTTTATGGCCAGAATAGCACAATAGTGGTGTTCTTACCCTGAATTAACACTTAATGCTAGTACTTGAAACTCAATGCGAATCAACTCCGTTTAGGAAGTTGTATTGAACCCCAGTCGGCCTTACAAGAAAAACACTCTGCTTTTGAGAAACAGGCACTCTTGCACTCTACTGTGTTTCCTATAGGGCCAGTACAGTGAGCTAGCTCAGAACAAGAGAACTGTGCTTCCTACACAAACGGGGCATATCTAGTTCAACTCAGTATTGGAAACTAAGTAAAACAGGAGCTTCTCTTCAGTCCAATACACTGTATTTGCTGGGAACAGACGCGAGTGCTATTTGCACTGTTTATGGCCAGAATAGCACAATAGTGGTGTTCTTACCCTGAATTAACACTTAATGCTAGAACTTGAAACTCAATGCGAATCAACTCCGTTTAGGAAGTTGTATTGAACCCCAGTCGGCCTTACAAGAAAAACACTCTGCTTTTGAGAAACAGGCACTCTTGCACTCTACTGTGTTTCCTATAGGGCCAGTACAGTGAGCTAGCTCAGAACAAGAGAACTGTGCTTCCTACACAAACGGGGCATATCTAGTTAAACTCAGTATTGGAAACTAAGTAAAACACGAGCTTCTCTTCAGTCCAATACACTGTATTTGCTGGGAACAGACGCGAGTGCTATTTGCACTGTTTATGGCCAGTATAGCACAATAGTGGTGTTCTTACCCTGAATTAACACTTAATGCTAGAACTTGAAACTGAATGTGAATCAACTCCGTTTAGGAAGTTGTATTGAACCCCAGTCGGCCTTACAAGAAAAACACTCTGCTTTTGAGAAACAGGCACTCTTGCACTCTACTGTGTTTCCTATAGGGCCAGTACAGTGAGCTAGCTCAGAACAAGAGAACTGTGCTTCCTACACAAACGGGGCATATCTAGTTCAACTCAGGATTGGAAACTAAGTAAAACAGGAGCTTCTCTTCAGTCCAATACACTGTATTTGCTGGGAACAGACGCGAGTGCTATTTGCACTGTTTATGGCCAGAATAGCACAATAGTGGTGTTCTTACCCTGAATTAACACTTAATGCTAGAACTTGAAACTCAATGCGAATCAAATCCGTTTAGGAAGTTGTATTGAACCCCAGTCGGCCTTACAAGAAAAACACTCTGCTTTTGAGAAACAGGCACTCTTGCACTCTACTGTGTTTCCTATAGGGCCAGTACAGTGAGCTAGCTCAGAACAAGAGAACTGTGCTTCCTACACAAACGGGGCATATCTAGTTCAACTCAGTATTGGAAACTAAGTAAAACAGGAGCTTCTCTTCAGTCCAATACACTGTATTTGCTGGGAACAGACGCGAGTGCTATTTGCACTGTTTATGGCCAGAATAGCACAATAGTGGTGTTCTTACCCTGAATTAACACTTAATGATAGAACTTGAAACTCAATGCGAATCAACTCTGTTTAGGAAGTTGTATTGAACCCCAGTCGGCCTTACAAGAAAAACACTCTGCTTTTGAGAAACAGGCACTCTTGCACTCTACTGTGTTTCCTATAGGGCCAGTACAGTGAGCTAGCTCAGAACAAGAGAACTGTGCTTCCTACACAAACGGGGCATATCTAGTTCAACTCAGTATTGGAAACTAATTAAAAGAGGAGCTTCTCTTCAGTCCAATACACTGTATTTGCTGGGAACAGACGCGAGTGCTATTTGCACTGTTTATGGCCAGAATAGCACAATAGTGGTGTTCTTACCCTGAATTAACACTTAATGCTAGAACTTGAAACTCAATGCGAATCAACTCCGTTTAGGAAGTTGTATTGAACCCCAGTCGGCCTTACAAGAAAAACACTCTGCTTTTGAGAAACAGGCACTCTTGCACTCTACTGTGTTTCCTATAGGGCCAGTACAGTGAGCTAGCTCAGAACAAGAGAACTGTGCTTCCTACACAAACGGGGCATATCTAGTTCAACTCAGTATTGGAAACTAAGTAAAACAGGAGCTTCTCTTCAGTCCAATACACTGTATTTGCTGGGAACAGACGCGAGTGCTATTTGCACTGTTTATGGCCAGAATAGCACAATAGTGGTGTTCTTACCCTGAATTAACACTTAATGCTAGAACTTGAAACTCAATGCGAATCAACTCCGTTTAGGAAGTTGTATTGAACCCCAGTCGGCCTTACAAGAAAAACACTCTGCTTTTGAGAAACAGGCACTCTTGCACTCTACTGTGTTTCCTATAGGGCCAGTACAGTGAGCTAGCTCAGAACAAGAGAACTGTGCTTCCTACACAAACGGGGCATATCTAGTTCAACTCAGTATTGGAAACTAAGTAAAACACGAGCTTCTCTTCAGTCCAATACACTGTATTTGCTGGGAACAGACGCGAGTGCTATTTGCACTGTTTATGGCCAGAATAGCACAATAGTGGTGTTCTTACCCTGAATTAACACTTAATGCTAGAACTTGAAACTGAATGTGAATCAACTCCGTTTAGGAAGTTGTATTGAACCCCAGTCGGCCTTACAAGAAAAACACTCTGCTTTTGAGAAACAGGCACTCTTGCACTCTACTGTGTTTCCTATAGGGCCAGTACAGTGAGCTAGCTCAGAACAAGAGAACTGTGCTTCCTACACAAACGGGGCATATCTAGTTCAACTCAGGATTGGAAACTAAGTAAAACAGGAGCTTCTCTTCAGTCCAATACACTGTATTTGCTGGGAACAGACGCGAGTGCTATTTGCACTGTTTATGGCCAGAATAGCACAATAGTGGTGTTCTTACCCTGAATTAACACTTAATGCTAGAACTTGAAACTCAATGCGAATCAAATCCGTTTAGGAAGTTGTATTGAACCCCAGTCGGCCTTACAAGAAAAACACTCTGCTTTTGAGAAACAGGCACTCTTGCACTCTACTGTGTTTCCTATAGGGCCAGTACAGTGAGCTAGCTCAGAACAAGAGAACTGTGCTTCCTACACAAACGGGGCATATCTAGTTCAACTCAGTATTGGAAACTAAGTAAAACAGGAGCTTCTCTTCAGTCCAATACACTGTATTTGCTGGGAACAGACGCGAGTGCTATTTGCACTGTTTATGGCCAGAATAGCACAATAGTGGTGTTCTTACCCTGAATTAACACTTAATGCTAGAACTTGAAACTCAATGCGAATCAACTCCGTTTAGGAAGTTGTATTGAACCCCAGTCGGCCTTACAAGAAAAACACTCTGCTTTTGAGAAACAGGCACTCTTGCACTCTACTGTGTTTCCTATAGGGCCAGTACAGTGAGCTAGCTCAGAACAAGAGAACTGTGCTTCCTACACAAACGGGGCATATCTAGTTCAACTCAGTATTGGAAACTAAGTAAAACAGGAGCTTCTCTTCAGTCCAATACACTGTATTTGCTGGGAACAGACGCGAGTGCTATTTGCACTGTTTATGGCCAGAATAGCACAATAGTGGTGTTCTTACCCTGAATTAACACTTAATGCTAGAACTTGAAACTCAATGCGAATCAACTCCGTTTAGGAAGTTGTATTGAACCCCAGTCGGCCTTACAAGAAAAACACTCTGCTTTTGAGAAACAGGCACTCTTGCACTCTACTGTGTTTCCTATAGGGCCAGTACAGTGAGCTAGCTCAGAACAAGAGAACTGTGCTTCCTACACAAACGGGGCATATCTAGTTCAACTCAGTATTGGAAACTAAGTAAAACAGGAGCTTCTCTTCAGTCCAATACACTGTATTTGCTGGGAACAGACGCGAGTGCTATTTGCACTGTTTATGGCCAGAATAGCACAATAGTGGTGTTCTTACCCTGAATTAACACTTAATGCTAGAACTTGAAACTCAATGCGAATCAAATCCGTTTAGGAAGTTGTATTGAACCCCAGTCGGCCTTACAAGAAAAACACTCTGCTTTTGAGAAACAGGCACTCTTGCACTCTACTGTGTTTCCTATAGGGCCAGTACAGTGAGCTAGCTCAGAACAAGAGAACTGTGCTTCCTACACAAACGGGGCATATCTAGTTCAACTCAGTATTGGAAACTAATTAAAAGAGGAGCTTCTCTTCAGTCCAATACACTGTATTTGCTGGGAACAGACGCGAGTGCTATTTGCACTGTTTATGGCCAGAATAGCACAATAGTGGTGTTCTTACCCTGAATTAACACTTAATGCTAGTACTTGAAACTCAATGCGAATCAACTCCGTTTAGGAAGTTGTATTGAACCCCAGTCGGCCTTACAAGAAAAACACTCTGCTTTTGAGAAACAGGCACTCTTGCACTCTACTGTGTTTCCTATAGGGCCAGTACAGTGAGCTAGCTCAGAACAAGAGAACTGTGCTTCCTACACAAACGGGGCATATCTAGTTCAACTCAGTATTGGAAACTAAGTAAAACAGGAGCTTCTCTTCAGTCCAATACACTGTATTTGCTGGGAACAGACGCGAGTGCTATTTGCACTGTTTATGGCCAGAATAGCACAATAGTGGTGTTCTTACCCTGAATTAACACTTAATGCTAGTACTTGAAACTCAATGCGAATCAACTCCGTTTAGGAAGTTGTATTGAACCCCAGTCGGCCTTACAAGAAAAACACTCTGCTTTTGAGAAACAGGCACTCTTGCACTCTACTGTGTTTCCTATAGGGCCAGTACAGTGAGCTAGCTCAGAACAAGAGAACTGTGCTTCCTACACAAACGGGGCATATCTAGTTCAACTCAGTATTGGAAACTAAGTAAAACAGGAGCTTCTCTTCAGTCCAATACACTGTATTTGCTGGGAACAGACGCGAGTGCTATTTGCACTGTTTATGGCCAGAATAGCACAATAGTGGTGTTCTTACCCTGAATTAACACTTAATGCTAGAACTTGAAACTCAATGCGAATCAACTCCGTTTAGGAAGTTGTATTGAACCCCAGTCGGCCTTACAAGAAAAACACTCTGCTTTTGAGAAACAGGCACTCTTGCACTCTACTGTGTTTCCTATAGGGCCAGTACAGTGAGCTAGCTCAGAACAAGAGAACTGTGCTTCCTACACAAACGGGGCATATCTAGTTAAACTCAGTATTGGAAACTAAGTAAAACACGAGCTTCTCTTCAGTCCAATACACTGTATTTGCTGGGAACAGACGCGAGTGCTATTTGCACTGTTTATGGCCAGTATAGCACAATAGTGGTGTTCTTACCCTGAATTAACACTTAATGCTAGAACTTGAAACTGAATGCGAATCAACTCCGTTTAGGAAGTTGTATTGAACCCCAGTCGGCCTTACAAGAAAAACACTCTGCTTTTGAGAAACAGGCACTCTTGCACTCTACTGTGTTTCCTATAGGGCCAGTACAGTGAGCTAGCTCAGAACAAGAGAACTGTGCTTCCTACACAAACGGGGCATATCTAGTTCAACTCAGGATTGGAAACTAAGTAAAACACGAGCTTCTCTTCAGTCCAATACACTGTATTTGCTGGGAACAGACGCGAGTGCTATTTGCACTGTTTATGGCCAGAATAGCACAATAGTGGTGTTCTTACCCTGAATTAACACTTAATGCTAGAACTTGAAACTCAATGCGAATCAAATCCGTTTAGGAAGTTGTATTGAACCCCAGTCGGCCTTACAAGAAAAACACTCTGCTTTTGAGAAACAGGCACTCTTGCACTCTACTGTGTTTCCTATAGGGCCAGTACAGTGAGCTAGCTCAGAACAAGAGAACTGTGCTTCCTACACAAACGGGG
Organism: Peromyscus maniculatus bairdii; assembly: GCF_049852395.1. Taxonomy (NCBI): domain Eukaryota; kingdom Metazoa; phylum Chordata; class Mammalia; order Rodentia; family Cricetidae; genus Peromyscus; species Peromyscus maniculatus. The sequence goes on from NC_134867.1 coordinate 74,624, forward strand.
CATATCTAGTTCAACTCAGGATTGGAAACTAAGTAAAACAGGAGCTTCTCTTCAGTCCAATACACTGTATTTGCTGGGAACAGACGCGAGTGCTATTTGCACTGTTTATGGCCAGAATAGCACAATAGTGGTGTTCTTACCCTGAATTAACACTTAATGCTAGAACTTGAAACTCAATGCGAATCAAATCCGTTTAGGAAGTTGTATTGAACCCCAGTCGGCCTTACAAGAAAAACACTCTGCTTTTGAGAAACAGGCACTCTTGCACTCTACTGTGTTTCCTATAGGGCCAGTACAGTGAGCTAGCTCAGAACAAGAGAACTGTGCTTCCTACACAAACGGGGCATATCTAGTTCAACTCAGTATTGGAAACTAAGTAAAACAGGAGCTTCTCTTCAGTCCAATACACTGTATTTGCTGGGAACAGACGCGAGTGCTATTTGCACTGTTTATGGCCAGAATAGCACAATAGTGGTGTTCTTACCCTGAATTAACACTTAATGCTAGAACTTGAAACTCAATGCGAATCAACTCCGTTTAGGAAGTTGTATTGAACCCCAGTCGGCCTTACAAGAAAAACACTCTGCTTTTGAGAAACAGGCACTCTTGCACTCTACTGTGTTTCCTATAGGGCCAGTACAGTGAGCTAGCTCAGAACAAGAGAACTGTGCTTCCTACACAAACGGGGCATATCTAGTTCAACTCAGTATTGGAAACTAAGTAAAACAGGAGCTTCTCTTCAGTCCAATACACTGTATTTGCTGGGAACAGACGCGAGTGCTATTTGCACTGTTTATGGCCAGAATAGCACAATAGTGGTGTTCTTACCCTGAATTAACACTTAATGCTAGAACTTGAAACTCAATGCGAATCAACTCCGTTTAGGAAGTTGTATTGAACCCCAGTCGGCCTTACAAGAAAACACTCTGCTTTTGAGAAACAGGCACTCTTGCACTCTACTGTGTTTCCTATAGGGCCAGTACAGTGAGCTAGCTCAGAACAAGAGAACTGTGCTTCCTACACAAACGGGGCATATCTAGTTCAACTCAGTATTGGAAACTAAGTAAAACAGGAGCTTCTCTTCAGTCCAATACACTGTATTTGCTGGGAACAGACGCGAGTGCTATTTGCACTGTTTATGGCCAGAATAGCACAATAGTGGTGTTCTTACCCTGAATTAACACTTAATGCTAGAACTTGAAACTCAATGCGAATCAACTCCGTTTAGGAAGTTGTATTGAACCCCAGTCGGCCTTACAAGAAAAACACTCTGCTTTTGAGAAACAGGCACTCTTGCACTCTACTGTGTTTCCTATAGGGCCAGTACAGTGAGCTAGCTCAGAACAAGAGAACTGTGCTTCCTACACAAACGGGGCATATCTAGTTCAACTCAGTATTGGAAACTAAGTAAAACAGGAGCTTCTCTTCAGTCCAATACACTGTATTTGCTGGGAACAGACGCGAGTGCTATTTGCACTGTTTATGGCCAGAATAGCACAATAGTGGTGTTCTTACCCTGAATTAACACTTAATGCTAGAACTTGAAACTCAATGCGAATCAAATCCGTTTAGGAAGTTGTATTGAACCCCAGTCGGCCTTACAAGAAAAACACTCTGCTTTTGAGAAACAGGCACTCTTGCACTCTACTGTGTTTCCTATAGGGCCAGTACAGTGAGCTAGCTCAGAACAAGAGAACTGTGCTTCCTACACAAACGGGGCATATCTAGTTCAACTCAGTATTGGAAACTAATTAAAAGAGGAGCTTCTCTTCAGTCCAATACACTGTATTTGCTGGGAACAGACGCGAGTGCTATTTGCACTGTTTATGGCCAGAATAGCACAATAGTGGTGTTCTTACCCTGAATTAACACTTAATGCTAGTACTTGAAACTCAATGCGAATCAACTCCGTTTAGGAAGTTGTATTGAACCCCAGTCGGCCTTACAAGAAAAACACTCTGCTTTTGAGAAACAGGCACTCTTGCACTCTACTGTGTTTCCTATAGGGCCAGTACAGTGAGCTAGCTCAGAACAAGAGAACTGTGCTTCCTACACAAACGGGGCATATCTAGTTCAACTCAGTATTGGAAACTAAGTAAAACAGGAGCTTCTCTTCAGTCCAATACACTGTATTTGCTGGGAACAGACGCGAGTGCTATTTGCACTGTTTATGGCCAGAATAGCACAATAGTGGTGTTCTTACCCTGAATTAACACTTAATGCTAGAACTTGAAACTCAATGCGAATCAACTCCGTTTAGGAAGTTGTATTGAACCCCAGTCGGCCTTACAAGAAAAACACTCTGCTTTTGAGAAACAGGCACTCTTGCACTCTACTGTGTTTCCTATAGGGCCAGTACAGTGAGCTAGCTCAGAACAAGAGAACTGTGCTTCCTACACAAACGGGGCATATCTAGTTAAACTCAGTATTGGAAACTAAGTAAAACACGAGCTTCTCTTCAGTCCAATACACTGTATTTGCTGGGAACAGACGCGAGTGCTATTTGCACTGTTTATGGCCAGTATAGCACAATAGTGGTGTTCTTACCCTGAATTAACACTTAATGCTAGAACTTGAAACTGAATGTGAATCAACTCCGTTTAGGAAGTTGTATTGAACCCCAGTCGGCCTTACAAGAAAAACACTCTGCTTTTGAGAAACAGGCACTCTTGCACTCTACTGTGTTTCCTATAGGGCCAGTACAGTGAGCTAGCTCAGAACAAGAGAACTGTGCTTCCTACACAAACGGGGCATATCTAGTTCAACTCAGGATTGGAAACTAAGTAAAACAGGAGCTTCTCTTCAGTCCAATACACTGTATTTGCTGGGAACAGACGCGAGTGCTATTTGCACTGTTTATGGCCAGAATAGCACAATAGTGGTGTTCTTACCCTGAATTAACACTTAATGCTAGAACTTGAAACTCAATGCGAATCAAATCCGTTTAGGAAGTTGTATTGAACCCCAGTCGGCCTTACAAGAAAAACACTCTGCTTTTGAGAAACAGGCACTCTTGCACTCTACTGTGTTTCCTATAGGGCCAGTACAGTGAGCTAGCTCAGAACAAGAGAACTGTGCTTCCTACACAAACGGGGCATATCTAGTTCAACTCAGTATTGGAAACTAAGTAAAACAGGAGCTTCTCTTCAGTCCAATACACTGTATTTGCTGGGAACAGACGCGAGTGCTATTTGCACTGTTTATGGCCAGAATAGCACAATAGTGGTGTTCTTACCCTGAATTAACACTTAATGATAGAACTTGAAACTCAATGCGAATCAACTCTGTTTAGGAAGTTGTATTGAACCCCAGTCGGCCTTACAAGAAAAACACTCTGCTTTTGAGAAACAGGCACTCTTGCACTCTACTGTGTTTCCTATAGGGCCAGTACAGTGAGCTAGCTCAGAACAAGAGAACTGTGCTTCCTACACAAACGGGGCATATCTAGTTCAACTCAGTATTGGAAACTAATTAAAAGAGGAGCTTCTCTTCAGTCCAATACACTGTATTTGCTGGGAACAGACGCGAGTGCTATTTGCACTGTTTATGGCCAGAATAGCACAATAGTGGTGTTCTTACCCTGAATTAACACTTAATGCTAGAACTTGAAACTCAATGCGAATCAAATCCGTTTAGGAAGTTGTATTGAACCCCAGTCGGCCTTACAAGAAAAACACTCTGCTTTTGAGAAACAGGCACTCTTGCACTCTACTGTGTTTCCTATAGGGCCAGTACAGTGAGCTAGCTCAGAACAAGAGAACTGTGCTTCCTACACAAACGGGGCATATCTAGTTCAACTCAGTATTGGAAACTAAGTAAAACAGGAGCTTCTCTTCAGTCCAATACACTGTATTTGCTGGGAACAGACGCGAGTGCTATTTGCACTGTTTATGGCCAGAATAGCACAATAGTGGTGTTCTTACCCTGAATTAACACTTAATGCTAGAACTTGAAACTCAATGCGAATCAACTCCGTTTAGGAAGTTGTATTGAACCCCAGTCGGCCTTACAAGAAAAACACTCTGCTTTTGAGAAACAGGCACTTTTGCACTCTACTGTGTTTCCTGTAGGGCCAGTACAGTGAGCTAGCTCAGAACAAGAGAACTGTGCTTCCTACACAAACGGGGCATATCTAGTTCAACTCAGTATTGGAAACTAAGTAAAACAGGAGCTTCTCTTCAGTCCAATACACTGTATTTGCTGGGAACAGACGCGAGTGCTATTTGCACTGTTTATGGCCAGAATAGCACAATAGTGGTGTTCTTACCCTGAATTAACACTTAATGCTAGAACTTGAAACTCAATGCGAATCAACTCCGTTTAGGAAGTTGTATTGAACCCCAGTCGGCCTTACAAGAAAAACACTCTGCTTTTGAGAAACAGGCACTCTTGCACTCTACTGTGTTTCCTATAGGGCCAGTACAGTGAGCTAGCTCAGAACAAGAGAACTGTGCTTCCTACACAAACGGGGCATATCTAGTTCAACTCAGTATTGGAAACTAAGTAAAACAGGAGCTTCTCTTCAGTCCAATACACTGTATTTGCTGGGAACAGACGCGAGTGCTATTTGTACTGTTTATGGCCAGAATAGCACAATAGTGGTGTTCTTACCCTGAATTAACACTTAATGCTAGAACTTGAAACTCAATGCGAATCAACTCCGTTTAGGAAGTTGTATTGAACCCCAGTCGGCCTTACAAGAAAAACACTCTGCTTTTGAGAAACAGGCACTCTTGCACTCTACTGTGTTTCCTATAGGGCCAGTACAGTGAGCTAGCTCAGAACAAGAGAACTGTGCTTCCTACACAAACGGGGCATATCTAGTTCAACTCAGTATTGGAAACTAAGTAAAACAGGAGCTTCTCTTCAGTCCAATACACTGTATTTACTGGGAACAGACGCGAGTGCTATTTGCACTGTTTATGGCCAGAATAGCACAATAGTGGTGTTCTTACCCTGAATTAACACTTAATGCTAGAACTTGAAACTCAATGCGAATCAACTCCGTTTAGGAAGTTGTATTGAACCCCAGTCGGCCTTACAAGAAAAACACTCTGCTTTTGAGAAACAGGCATTCTTGCACTCTACTGTGTTTCCTATAGGGCCAGTACAGTGAGCTAGCTCAGAACAAGAGAACTGTGCTTCCTACACAAACGGGGCATATCTAGTTCAACTCAGTATTGGAAACTCAGTAAAACAGGAGCTTCTCTTCAGTCCAATACACTGTATTTGCTGGGAACAGACGCGAGTGCTATTTGCACTGTTTATGGCCAGAATAGCACAATAGTGGTGTTCTTACCCTGAATTAACACTTAATGCTAGAACTTGAAACTCAATGCGAATCAACTCCGTTTAGGAAGTTGTATTGAACCCCAGTCGGCCTTACAAGAAAAACACTCTGCTTTTGAGAAACAGGCACTCTTGCACTCTACTGTGTTTCCTATAGGGCCAGTACAGTGAGCTAGCTCAGAACAAGAGAACTGTGCTTCCTACACAAACGGGGCATATCTAGTTCAACTCAGTATTGGAAACTAAGTAAAACAAGAGCTTCTCTTCAGTCCAATACACTGTATTTGCTGGGAACAGACGCGAGTGCTATTTGCACTGTTTATGGCCAGAATAGCACAATAGTGGTGTTCTTACCCTGAATTAACACTTAATGCTAGAACTTGAAACTCAATGCGAATCAACTCCGTTTAGGAAGTTGTATTGAACCCCAGTCGGCCTTACAAGAAAAACACTCTGCTTTTGAGAAACAGGCACTCTTGCACTCTACTGTGTTTCCTATAGGGCCAGTACAGTGAGCTAGCTCAGAACAAGAGAACTGTGCTTCCTACACAAACGGGGCATATCTAGTTCAACTCAGTATTGGAAACTAAGTAAAACAGGAGCTTCTCTTCAGTCCAATACACTGTATTTGCTGGGAACAGACGCGAGTGCTATTTGCACTGTTTATGGCCAGAATAGCACAATAGTGGTGTTCTTACCCTGAATTAACACTTAATCCTAGAACTTGAAACTCAATGCGAATCAAATCCGTTTAGGAAGTTGTATTGAACCCCAGTCGGCCTTACAAGAAAAACACTCTGCTTTTGAGAAACAGGCACTCTTGCACTCTACTGTGTTTCCTATAGGGCCAGTACAGTGAGCTAGCTCAGAACAAGAGAACTGTGCTTCCTACACAAACGGGGCATATCTAGTTCAACTCAGTATTGGAAACTAAGTAAAACAGGAGCTTCTCTTCAGTCCAATACACTGTATTTGCTCGGAACCGACGAGAGTGCTATTTGCACTGTTTATGGCCAGAAGAGCACAATAGTGGTGTTCTAACCCTGAATTAACACTTAATGCTAGAACTTGAAACTCAATGCGAATCAACTCCGTTTAGGAAGTTGTATTGAACCCCAGTCGGCCTTACAAGAAAACACTCTGCTTTTGAGAAACAGGCACTCTTGCACTCTACTGTGTTTCCTATAGGGCCAGTACAGTGAGCTAGCTCAGAACAAGAGAACTGTGCTTCCTACACAAACGGGGCATATCTAGTTCAACTCAGTATTGGAAACTAAGTAAAACAGGAGCTTCTCTTCAGTCCAATACACTGTATTTGCTGGGAACAGACGCGAGTGCTATTTGCACTGTTTATGGCCAGAATAGCACAATAGTGGTGTTCTTACCCTGAATTAACACTTAATGCTAGAACTTGAAACTCAATGCGAATCAACTCCGTTTAGGAAGTTGTATTGAACCCCAGTCGGCCTTACAAGAAAAACACTCTGCTTTTGAGAAACAGGCACTCTTGCACTCTACTGTGTTTCCTATAGGGCCAGTACAGTGAGCTAGCTCAGAACAAGAGAACTGTGCTTCCTACACAAACGGGGCATATCTAGTTCAACTCAGTATTGGAAACTAAGTAAAACAGGAGCTTTTCTTCAGTCCAATACACTGTATTTGCTGGGAACAGACGCGAGTGCTATTTGCACTGTTTATGGCCAGAATAGCACAATAGTGGTGTTCTTACCCTGAATTAACACTTAATGCTAGAACTTGAAACTCAATGCGAATCAAATCCGTTTAGGAAGTTGTATTGAACCCCAGTCGGCCTTACAAGAAAAACACTCTGCTTTTGAGAAACAGGCACTCTTGCACTCTACTGTGTTTCCTATAGGGCCAGTACAGTGAGCTAGCTCAGAACAAGAGAACTGTGCTTCCTACACAAACGGGGCATATCTAGTTCAACTCAGTATTGGAAACTAAGTAAAACAGGAGCTTCTCTTCAGTCCAATACACTGTATTTGCTGGGAACAGACGCGAGTGCTATTTGCACTGTTTATGGCCAGAATAGCACAATAGTGGTGTTCTTACCCTGAATTAACACTTAATGCTAGAACTTGAAACTCAATGCGAATCAACTCCGTTTAGGAAGTTGTATTGAACCTTAGTCGGCCTTACAAGAAAAACACTCTGCTTTTGAGAAACAGGCACTCTTGCAATCTACTGTGTTTCCTATAGGGCCAGTACAGTGAGCTAGCTCAGAACAAGAGAACTGTGCTTCCTACACAAACGGGGCATATCTAGTTCAACTCAGTATTGGAAACTAAGTAAAACAGGAGCTTCTCTTCAGTCCAATACACTGTATTTGCTGGGAACAGACGCGAGTGCTATTTGCACTGTTTATGGCCAGAATAGCACAATAGTGGTGTTCTTACCCTGAATTAACACTTAATGCTAGAACTTGAAACTCAATGCGAATCAACTCCGTTTAGGAAGTTGTATTGAACCCCAGTCGGCCTTACAAGAAAAACACTCTGCTTTTGAGAAACAGGCACTCTTGCACTCTACTGTGTTTCCTATAGGGCCAGTACAGTGAGCTAGCTCAGAACAAGAGAACTGTGCTTCCTACACAAACGGGGCATATCTAGTTCAACTCAGTATTGGAAACTAAGTAAAACAGGAGCTTCTCTTCAGTCCAATACACTGTATTTGCTGGGAACAGACGCGAGTGCTATTTGCACTGTTTATGGCCAGAATAGCACAATAGTGGTGTTCTTACCCTGAATTAACACTTAATCCTAGAACTTGAAACTCAATGCGAATCAAATCCGTTTAGGAAGTTGTATTGAACCCCAGTCGGCCTTACAAGAAAAACACTCTGCTTTTGAGAAACAGGCACTCTTGCACTCTACTGTGTTTCCTATAGGGCCAGTACAGTGAGCTAGCTCAGAACAAGAGAACTGTGCTTCCTACACAAACGGGGCATATCTAGTTCAACTCAGTATTGGAAACTAAGTAAAACAGGAGCTTCTCTTCAGTCCAATACACTGTATTTGCTCGGAACCGACGAGAGTGCTATTTGCACTGTTTATGGCCAGAAGAGCACAATAGTGGTGTTCTAACCCTGAATTAACACTTAATGCTAGAACTTGAAACTCAATGCGAATCAACTCCGTTTAGGAAGTTGTATTGAACCCCAGTCGGCCTTACAAGAAAACACTCTGCTTTTGAGAAACAGGCACTCTTGCACTCTACTGTGTTTCCTATAGGGCCAGTACAGTGAGCTAGCTCAGAACAAGAGAACTGTGCTTCCTACACAAACGGGGCATATCTAGTTCAACTCAGTATTGGAAACTAAGTAAAACAGGAGCTTCTCTTCAGTCCAATACACTGTATTTGCTGGGAACAGACGCGAGTGCTATTTGCACTGTTTATGGCCAGAATAGCACAATAGTGGTGTTCTTACCCTGAATTAACACTTAATGCTAGAACTTGAAACTCAATGCGAATCAACTCCGTTTAGGAAGTTGTATTGAACCCCAGTCGGCCTTACAAGAAAAACACTCTGCTTTTGAGAAACAGGCACTCTTGCACTCTACTGTGTTTCCTATAGGGCCAGTACAGTGAGCTAGCTCAGAACAAGAGAACTGTGCTTCCTACACAAACGGGGCATATCTAGTTCAACTCAGTATTGGAAACTAAGTAAAACAGGAGCTTTTCTTCAGTCCAATACACTGTATTTGCTGGGAACAGACGCGAGTGCTATTTGCACTGTTTATGGCCAGAATAGCACAATAGTGGTGTTCTTACCCTGAATTAACACTTAATGCTAGAACTTGAAACTCAATGCGAATCAAATCCGTTTAGGAAGTTGTATTGAACCCCAGTCGGCCTTACAAGAAAAACACTCTGCTTTTGAGAAACAGGCACTCTTGCACTCTACTGTGTTTCCTATAGGGCCAGTACAGTGAGCTAGCTCAGAACAAGAGAACTGTGCTTCCTACACAAACGGGGCATATCTAGTTCAACTCAGTATTGGAAACTAAGTAAAACAGGAGCTTCTCTTCAGTCCAATACACTGTATTTGCTGGGAACAGACGCGAGTGCTATTTGCACTGTTTATGGCCAGAATAGCACAATAGTGGTGTTCTTACCCTGAATTAACACTTAATGCTAGAACTTGAAACTCAATGCGAATCAACTCCGTTTAGGAAGTTGTATTGAACCTTAGTCGGCCTTACAAGAAAAACACTCTGCTTTTGAGAAACAGGCACTCTTGCAATCTACTGTGTTTCCTATAGGGCCAGTACAGTGAGCTAGCTCAGAACAAGAGAACTGTGCTTCCTACACAAACGGGGCATATCTAGTTAAACTCAGTATTGGAAACTAAGTAAAACAGGAGCTTCTCTTCAGTCCAATACACTGTATTTGCTGGGAACAGACGCGAGTGCTATTTGCACTGTTTATGGCCAGTATAGCACAATAGTGGTGTTCTTACCCTGAATTAACACTTAATGCTAGAACTTGAAACTGAATGTGAATCAACTCCGTTTAGGAAGTTGTATTGAACCCCAGTCGGCCTTACAAGAAAAACACTCTGCTTTTGAGAAACAGGCACTCTTGCACTCTACTGTGTTTCCTATAGGGCCAGTACAGTGAGCTAGCTCAGAACAAGAGAACTGTGCTTCCTACACAAACGGGGCATATCTAGTTCAACTCAGGATTGGAAACTAAGTAAAACAGGAGCTTCTCTTCAGTCCTATACACTGTATTTGCTGGGAACAGACACGAGTGCTATTTGCACTGTTCATGGCCAGAATAGCACAATAGTGGTGTTCTTACCTTGAATTAACACTTAATGCTAGAACTTGAAACTCAATGCGAATCAAATCCGTTTAGGAAGTTGTATTGAACCCCAGTCGGCCTTACAAGAAAAACACTCTGCTTTTGAGAAACAGGCACTCTTGCACTCTACTGTGTTTCCTATAGGGCCAGTACAGTGAGCTAGCTCAGAACAAGAGAACTGTGCTTCCTACACAAACGGGGCATATCTAGTTCAACTCAGTATTGGAAACTAAGTAAAACAGGAGCTTCTCTTCAGTACAATACACTTTATTTGCTGGGAACAGACGCGAGTGCTATTTGCACTGTTTATGGCCAGAATAGCACAATAGTGGTGTTCTTACCCTGAATTAACACTTAATGATAGAACTTGAAACTCAATGCGAATCAACTCTGTTTAGGAAGTTGTATTGAACCCCAGTCGGCCTTACAAGAAAAACACTCTGCTTTTGAGAAACAGGCACTCTTGCACTCTACTGTGTTTCCTATAGGGCCAGTACAGTGAGCTAGCTCAGAACAAGAGAACTGTGCTTCCTACACAAACGGGGCATATCTAGTTCAACTCAGTATTGGAAACTAATTAAAAGAGGAGCTTCTCTTCAGTCCAATACACTGTATTTGCTGGGAACAGACGCGAGTGCTATTTGCACTGTTTATGGCCAGAATAGCACAATAGTGGTGTTCTTACCCTGAATTAACACTTAATGCTAGAACTTGAAACTCAATGCGAATCAAATCCGTTTAGGAAGTTGTATTGAACCCCAGTCGGCCTTACAAGAAAAACACTCTGCTTTTGAGAAACAGGCACTCTTGCACTCTACTTTGTTTACTATAGGGCCAGTACAGTGAGCTAGCTCAGAACAAGAGAACTGTGCTTCCTACACAAACGGGGCATATCTAGTTCAACTCAGTATTGGAAACTAAGTAAAACAGGAGCTTCTCTTCAGTCCAATACACTGTATTTGCTGGGAACAGACGCGAGTGCTATTTGCACTGTTTATGGCCAGAATAGCACAATAGTGGTGTTCTTACCCTGAATTAACACTTAATGCTAGAACTTGAAACTCAATGCGAATCAACTCCGTTTAGGAAGTTGTATTGAACCCCAGTCGGCCTTACAAGAAAAACACTCTGCTTTTGAGAAACAGGCACTCTTGCACTCTACTGTGTTTCCTATAGGGCCAGTACAGTGAGCTAGCTCTGGACAAGAAAACTGTGCTTCCTACACAAACGGGGCATATCTAGTTCAACTCAGTATTGGAAACTAAGTAAAACAGGAGCTTCTCTTCAGTCCAATACACTGTATTTGCTGGGAACAGACGCGAGTGCTATTTGCACTGTTTATGGCCAGAATAGCACAATAGTGGTGTTCTTACCCTGAATTAACACTTAATGCTAGAACTTGAAACTCAATGCGAATCAACTCCGTTTAGGAAGTTGTATTGAACCCCAGTCGGCCTTACAAGAAAAACACTCTGCTTTTGAGAAACAGGCACTCTTGCACTATACTTTGTTTCCTATAGGGCCAGTACAGTGAGCTAGCTCAGAACAAGAGAACTGTGCTTCCTACACAAACGGGGCATATCTAGTTCAACTCAGTATTGGAAACTAAGTAAAACAGGAGCTTCTCTTCAGTCCAATACACTGTATTTGCTCGGAACAGAAGCGAGTGCTATTTGCACTGTTTATGGCCAGAATAGCACAATAGTGGTGTTCTTACCCTGAATTAACACTTAATGCTAGAACTTGAAACTCAATGCGAATCAACTCCGTTTAGGAAGTTGTATTGAACCCCAGTCGGCCTTACAAGAAAAACACTCTGCTTTTGAGAAACAGGCACTTTTGCACTCTACTGTGTTTCCTGTAGGGCCAGTACAGTGAGCTAGCTCAGAACAAGAGAACTGTGCTTCCTACACAAACGGGGCATATCTAGTTCAACTCAGTATTGGAAACTAAGTAAAACAGGAGCTTCTCTTCAGTCCAATACACTGTATTTGCTGGGAACAGACGCGAGTGCTATTTGCACTGTTTATGGCCAGAATAGCACAATAGTGGTGTTCTTTCCCTGAATTAACACTTAATGCTAGAACTTGAAACTCAATGCGAATCAACTCCGTTTAGGAAGTTGTATTGAACCCCAGTCGGCCTTACAAGAAAAACACTCTGCTTTTGAGAAACAGGCACTCTTGCACTCTACTGTGTTTCCTATAGGGCCAGTACAGTGAGCTAGCTCAGAACAAGAGAACTGTGCTTCCTACACAAACGGGGCATATCTAGTTCAACTCAGTATTGGAAACTAAGTAAAACAGGAGCTTCTCTTCAGTCCAATACACTGTATTTGCTGGGAACAGACGCGAGTGCTATTTGCACTGTTTATGGCCAGAATAGCACAATAGTGGTGTTCTTACCCTGAATTAACACTTAATGCTAGAACTTGAAACTCAATGCGAATCAACTCCGTTTAGGAAGTTGTATTGAACCCCAGTCGGCCTTACAAGAAAACACTCTGCTTTTGAGAAACAGGCACTCTTGCACTCTACTGTGTTTCCTATAGGGCCAGTACAGTGAGCTAGCTCAGAACAAGAGAACTGTGCTTCCTACACAAACGGGGCATATCTAGTTCAACTCAGTATTGGAAACTAATTAAAAGAGGAGCTTCTCTTCAGTCCAATACACTGTATTTGCTGGGAACAGACGCGAGTGCTATTTGCACTGTTTATGGCCAGAATAGCACAATAGTGGTGTTCTTACCCTGAATTAACACTTAATGCTAGAACTTGAAACTCAATGCGAATCAACTCCGTTTAGGAAGTTGTATTGAACCCCAGTCGGCCTTCCAAGAAAAACACTCTGCTTTTGAGAAACAGGCACTCTTGCACTCTACTGTGTTTCCTATAGGGCCAGTACAGTGAGCTAGCTCAGAACAAGAGAACTGTGCTTCCTACACAAACGGGGCATATCTAGTTCAACTCAGTATTGGAAACTAAGTAAAACAGGAGCTTCTCTTCAGTCCAATACACTGTATTTGCTGGGAACAGACGCGAGTGCTATTTGCACTGTTTATGGCCAGAATAGCACAATAGTGGTGTTCTTACCCTGAATTAACACTTAATGCTAGAACTTGAAACTCAATGCGAATCAAATCCGTTTAGGAAGTTGTATTGAACCCCAGTCGGCCTTACAAGAAAAACACTCTGCTTTTGAGAAACAGGCACTCTTGCACTCTACTGTGTTTCCTATAGGGCCAGTACAGTGAGCTAGCTCAGGACAAGAAAACTGTGCTTCCTACACAAACGGGGCATATCTAGTTCAACTCAGTATTGGAAACTAAGTAAAACAGGAGCTTCTCTTCAGTCCAATACACTGTATTTGCTGGGAACAGACGCGAGTGCTATTTGCACTGTTTATGGCCAGAATAGCACAATAGTGGTGTTCTTACCCTGAATTAACACTTAATGCTAGAACTTGAAACTCAATGCGAATCAACTCCGTTTAGGAAGTTGTATTGAACCCCAGTCGGCCTTACAAGAAAAACACTCTGCTTTTGAGAAACAGGCACTCTTGCACTCTACTGTGTTTCCTATAGGGCCAGTACAGTGAGCTAGCTCAGAACAAGAGAACTGTGCTTCCTACACAAACGGGGCATATCTAGTTCAACTTAGTATTGGAAACTAAGTAAAACAGGAGCTTCTCTTCAGTCCAATACACTGTATTTGCTGGGAACAGACGCGAGTGCTATTTGCACTGTTTATGGCCAGAATAGCACAATAGTGGTGTTCTTACCCTGAATTAACACTTAATGCTAGAACTTGAAACTCAATGCGAATCAACTCCGTTTAGGAAGTTGTATTGAACCCCAGTCGGCCTTACAAGAAAAACACTCTGCTTTTGAGAAACAGGCACTCTTGCACTCTACTGTGTTTCCTATAGGGCCAGTACAGTGAGCTAGCTCAGAACAAGAGAACTGTGCTTCCTACACAAACGGGGCATATCTAGTTAAACTCAGTATTGGAAACTAAGTAAAACACGAGCTTCTCTTCAGTCCAATACACTGTATTTGCTGGGAACAGACGCGAGTGCTATTTGCACTGTTTATGGCCAGTATAGCACAATAGTGGTGTTCTTACCCTGAATTAACACTTAATGCTAGAACTTGAAACTCAATGTGAATCAACTCCGTTTAGGAAGTTGTATTGAACCCCAGTCGGCCTTACAAGAAAAACACTCTGCTTTTGAGAAACAGGCACTCTTGCAGTCTACTGTGTTTCCTATAGGGCCAGTACAGTGAGCTAGCTCAGAACAAGAGAACTGTGCTTCCTACACAAACGGGGCATATCTAGTTCAACTCAGGATTGGAAACTAAGTAAAACAGGAGCTTCTCTTCAGTCCTATACACTGTATTTGCTGGGAACAGACACGAGTGCTATTTGCACTGTTTATGGCCAGAATAGCACAATAGTGGTGTTCTTACCCTGAATTAACACTTAATGCTAGAACTTGAAACTCAATGCGAATCAAATCCGTTTAGGAAGTTGTATTGAACCCCAGTCGGCCTTACAAGAAAAACACTCTGCTTTTGAGAAACAGGCACTCTTGCACTCTACTGTGTTTCCTATAGGGCCAGTACAGTGAGCTAGCTCAGAACAAGAGAACTGTGCTTCCTACACAAACGGGGCATATCTAGTTCAACTCAGTATTGGAAACTAAGTAAAACAGGAGCTTCTCTTCAGTCCAATACACTGTATTTGCTGGGAACAGACGCGAGTGCTATTTGCACTGTTTATGGCCAGAATAGCACAATAGTGGTGTTCTTACCCTGAATTAACACTTAATGATAGAACTTGAAACTCAATGCGAATCAACTCTGTTTAGGAAGTTGTATTGAACCCCAGTCGGCCTTACAAGAAAAACACTCTGCTTTTGAGAAACAGGCACTCTTGCACTCTACTGTGTTTCCTATAGGGCCAGTACAGTGAGCTAGCTCAGAACAAGAGAACTGTGCTTCCTACACAAACGGGGCATATCTAGTTCAACTCAGTATTGGAAACTAATTAAAAGAGGAGCTTCTCTTCAGTCCAATACACTGTATTTGCTGGGAACAGACGCGAGTGCTATTTGCACTGTTTATGGCCAGAATAGCACAATAGTGGTGTTCTTACCCTGAATTAACACTTAATGCTAGAACTTGAAACTCAATGCGAATCAAATCCGTTTAGGAAGTTGTATTGAACCCCAGTCGGCCTTACAAGAAAAACACTCTGCTTTTGAGAAACAGGCACTCTTGCACTCTACTGTGTTTCCTATAGGGCCAGTACAGTGAGCTAGCTCAGAACAAGAGAACTGTGCTTCCTACACAAACGGGGCATATCTAGTTCAACTCAGTATTGGAAACTAAGTAAAACAGGAGCTTCTCTTCAGTCCAATACACTGTATTTGCTGGGAACAGACGCGAGTGCTATTTGCACTGTTTATGGCCAGAATAGCACAATAGTGGTGTTCTTACCCTGAATTAACACTTAATGCTAGAACTTGAAACTCAATGCGAATCAACTCTGTTTAGGAAGTTGTATTGAACCCCAGTCGGCCTTACAAGAAAAACACTCTGCTTTTGAGAAACAGGCACTCTTGCACTCTACTTTGTTTACTATAGGGCCAGTACAGTGAGCTAGCTCAGAACAAGAGAACTGTGCTTCCTACACAAACGGGGCATATCTAGTTCAACTCAGTATTGGAAACTAAGTAAAACAGGAGCTTCTCTTCAGTCCAATACACTGTATTTGCTGGGAACAGACGCGAGTGCTATTTGCACTGTTTATGGCCAGAATAGCACAATAGTGGTGTTCTTACCCTGAATTAACACTTAATGCTAGAACTTGAAACTCAATGCGAATCAACTCCGTTTAGGAAGTTGTATTGAACCCCAGTCGGCCTTACAAGAAAAACACTCTGCTTTTGAGAAACAGGCACTCTTGCACTCTACTGTGTTTCCTATAGGGCCAGTACAGTGAGCTAGCTCAGGACAGGAAAACTGTGCTTCCTACACAAACGGGGCATATCTAGTTCAACTCAGTATTGGAAACTAAGTAAAACAGGAGCTTCTCTTCAGTCCAATACACTGTATTTGCTGGGAACAGACGCGAGTGCTATTTGCACTGTTTATGGCCAGAATAGCACAATAGTGGTGTTCTTACCCTGAATTAACACTTAATGCTAGAACTTGAAACTCAATGCGAATCAACTCCGTTTAGGAAGTTGTATTGAACCCCAGTCGGCCTTACAAGAAAAACACTCTGCTTTTGAGAAACAGGCACTCTTGCACTATACTTTGTTTACTATAGGGCCAGTACAGTGAGCTAGCTCAGAACAAGAGAACTGTGCTTCCTACACAAACGGGGCATATCTAGTTCAACTCAGTATTGGAAACTAAGTAAAACAGGAGCTTCTCTTCAGTCCAATACACTGTATTTGCTCGGAACAGAAGCGAGTGCTATTTGCACTGTTTTTGGCCAGAATAGCACAATCGTGGTGTTCTTACCCTGAATTAACACTTAATGCTAGAACTTGAAACTCAATGCGAATCAACTCCGTTTAGGAAGTTGTATTGAACCCCAGTCGGCCTTACAAGAAAAACACTCTGCTTTTGAGAAACAGGCACTTTTGCACTCTACTGTGTTTCCTGTAGGGCCAGTACAGTGAGCTAGCTCAGAACAAGAGAACTGTGCTTCCTACACAAACGGGGCATATCTAGTTCAACTCAGTATTGGAAACTAAGTAAAACAGGAGCTTCTCTTCAGTCCAATACACTGTATTTGCTGGGAACAGACGCGAGTGCTATTTGCACTGTTTATGGCCAGAATAGCACAATAGTGGTGTTCTTACCCTGAATTAACACTTAATGCTAGAACTTGAAACTCAATGCGAATCAACTCCGTTTAGGAAGTTGTATTGAACCCCAGTCGGCCTTACAAGAAAAACACTCTGCTTTTGAGAAACAGGCACTCTTGCACTCTACTGTGTTTCCTATAGGGCCAGTACAGTGAGCTAGCTCAGAACAAGAGAACTGTGCTTCCTACACAAACGGGGCATATCTAGTTCAACTCAGTATTGGAAACTAAGTAAAACAGGAACTTCTCTTCAGTCCAATACACTGTATTTGCTGGGAACAGACGCGAGTGCTATTTGCACTGTTTATGGCCAGAATAGCACAATAGTGGTGTTCTTACCCTGAATTAACACTTAATGCTAGAACTTGAAACTCAATGCGAATCAACTCCGTTTAGGAAGTTGTATTGAACCCCAGTCGGCCTTACAAGAAAAACACTCTGCTTTTGAGAAACAGGCACTCTTGCACTCTACTGTGTTTCCTATAGGGCCAGTACAGTGAGCTAGCTCAGAACAAGAGAACTGTGCTTCCTACACAAACGGGGCATATCTAGTTCAACTCAGTATTGGAAACTAAGTAAAACAGGAGCTTCTCTTCAGTCCAATACACTGTATTTGCTGGGAACAGACGGGAGTGCTATTTGCACTGTTTATGGCCAGAATAGCACAATAGTGGTGTTCTTACCCTGAATTAACACTTAATGCTAGAACTTGAAACTCAATGCGAATCAACTCCGTTTAGGAAGTTGTATTGAACCCCAGTCGGCCTTACAAGAAAAACACTCTGCTTTTGAGAAACAGGCACTCTTGCACTCTACTGTGTTTCCAATAGGGCCAGTACAGTGTGCTAGCTCAGAACAAGAGAACTGTGCTTCCTACACAAACGGGGCATATCTAGTTCAACTCAGTATTGGAAACTAAGTAAAACAGGAGCTTCTCTTCAGTCCAATACACTGTATTTGCTGGGAACAGACGCGAGTGCTATTTGCACTGTTTATGGCCAGAATAGCACAATAGTGGTGTTCTTACCCTGAATTAACACTTAATGCTAGAACTTGAAACTCAATGCGAATCAACTCCGTTTAGGAAGTTGTATTGAACCCCAGTCGGCCTTACAAGAAAAACACTCTGCTTTTGAGAAACAGGCACTCTTGCACTCTACTGTGTTTCCTATAGGGCCAGTACAGTGAGCTAGCTCAGAACAAGAGAACTGTGCTTCCTACACAAACGGGGCATATCTAGTTCAACTCAGTATTGGAAACTAAGTAAAACAGGAGCTTCTCTTCAGTCCAATACACTGTATTTGCTGGGAACAGACGCGAGTGCTATTTGCACTGTTTATGGCCAGTATAGCACAATAGTGGTGTTCTTACCCTGAATTAACACTTAATGCTAGAACTTGAAACTGAATGTGAATCAACTCCGTTTAGGAAGTTGTATTGAACCCCAGTCGGCCTTACAAGAAAAACACTCTGGTTTTGAGAAACAGGCACTCTTGCACTCTACTGTGTTTCCTATAGGGCCAGTACAGTGAGCTAGCTCACAACAAGAGAACTGTGCTTCCTACACAAACGGGGCATATCTAGTTCAACTCAGCATTGGAAACTAAGTAAAACAGGAGCTTCTCTTCAGTCCAATACACTGTATTTGCTGGGAACAGACGCGAGTGCTATTTGTACTGTTTATGGCCAGAATAGCACAATAGTGGTGTTCTTACCCTGAATTAACACTTAATGCTAGAACTTGAAACTCAATGCGAATCAACTCCGTTTAGGAAGTTGTATTGAACCCCAGTCGGCCTTACAAGAAAAACACTCTGCTTTTGAGAAACAGGCACTCTTGCACTCTACTGTGTTTCCTATAGGGCCAGTACAGTGAGCTAGCTCAGAACAAGAGAACTGTGCTTCCTACACAAACGGGGCATATCTAGTTCAACTCAGTATTGGAAACTAAGTAAAACAGGAGCTTCTCTTCAGTCCAATACACTGTATTTGCTGGGAACAGACGCGAGTGCTATTTGCACTGTTTATGGCCAGAATAGCACAATAGTGGTGTTCTTACCCTGAATTAACACTTAATGCTGGAACTTGAAACTCAATGCGAATCAACTCCGTTTAGGAAGTTGTATTGAACCCCAGTCGGCCTTACAAGAAAAACACTCTGCTTTTGAGAAACAGGCACTCTTGCACTCTACTGTGTTTCCTATAGGGCCAGTACAGTGAGCTAGCTCAGAACAAGAGAACTGTGCTTCCTACACAAACGGGGCATATCTAGTTCAACTCAGTATTGGAAACTAAGTAAAACAGGAGCTTCTTTTCAGTCCAATACACTGTATTTGCTGGGAACAGAAGCGAGTGCTATTTGCACTGTTTATGGTCAGAATAGCACAATAGTGGTGTTCTTACCCTGAATTAACACTTAATGCTAGAACTTGAAACTCAATGCGAATCAACTCCGTTTAGGAAGTTGTATTGAACCCCAGTCGGCCTTACAAGAAAAACACTCTGCTTTTGAGAAACAGGCACTCTTGCACTCTACTGTGTTTCCTATAGGGCCAGTACAGTGA
Source organism: Peromyscus maniculatus bairdii (assembly GCF_049852395.1). Lineage (NCBI taxonomy): Eukaryota > Metazoa > Chordata > Mammalia > Rodentia > Cricetidae > Peromyscus > Peromyscus maniculatus. The sequence continues at coordinate 94,185 of NC_134867.1, forward strand.
GCTAGCTCAGAACAAGAGAACTGTGCTTCCTACACAAACGGGGCATATCTAGTTCAACTCAGTATTGGAAACTAAGTAAAACAGGAGCTTCTCTTCAGTCCAATACACTGTATTTGCTGGGAACAGACGCGAGTGCTATTTGCACTGTTTATGGCCAGAATAGCACAATAGTGGTGTTCTTACCCTGAATTAACGCTTAATGCTAGAACTTGAAACTCAATGCGAATCAACTCCGTTTAGGAAGTTGTATTGAACTCCAGTCGGCCTTACAAGAAAAACACTCTGATTTTGAGAAACAGGCACTCTTGCACTCTACTGTGTTTCCTATAGGGCCAGTACAGTGAGCTAGCTCAGAACAAGAGAACTGTGCTTCCTACACAAACGGGGCATATCTAGTTCAACTCAGTATTGGAAACTAAGTAAAACAGGAGCTTCTCTTCAGTCCAATACACTGTATTTGCTGGGAACAGACGCGAGTGCTATTTGCACTGTTTATGGCCAGAATAGCACAATAGTGGTGTTCTTACCCTGAATTAACACTTAATGCTAGAACTTGAAACTCAATGCGAATCAACTCCGTTTAGGAAGTTGTATTGAACCCCAGTCGGCCTTACAAGAAAAACACTCTGCTTTTGAGAAACAGGCACTCTTGCACTCTACTGTGTTTCCTATAGGGCCAGTACAGTGAGCTAGCTCAGAACAAGAGAACTGTGCTTCCTACACAAACGGGGCATATCTAGTTCAACTCAGTATTGGAAACTAAGTAAAACAGGAGCTTCTCTTCAGTCCAATACACTGTATTTGCTGGGAACAGACGCGAGTGCTATTTGCACTGTTTATGGCCAGAATAGCACAATAGTGGTGTTCTTACCCTGAATTAACACTTAATGCTAGAACTTGAAACTCAATGCGAATCAACTCCGTTTAGGAAGTTGTATTGAACCCCAGTCGGCCTTACAAGAAAAACACTCTGCTTTTGAGAAACAGGCACTCTTGCACTCTACTGTGTTTCCTATAGGGCCAGTACAGTGAGCTAGCTCAGAACAAGAGAACTGTGCTTCCTACACAAACGGGGCATATCTAGTTCAACTCAGTATTGGAAACTAAGTAAAACAGGACCTTCTCTTCAGTCCAATAAACTGTATTTGCTGGGAACAGACGGGAGTGCTATTTGCACTGTTTATGGCCAGAATAGCACAATAGTGGTGTTCTTACCCTGAATTAACACTTAATGCTAGAACTTGAAACTCAATGCGAATCAACTCCGTTTAGGAAGTTGTATTGAACCCCAGTCGGCCTTACAAGAAAAACACTCTTCTTTTGAGAGACAGGCACTCTTGCACTCTACTGTGTTTCCTGTAGGGCCAGTACAGTGAGCTAGCTCAGAACAAGAGAACTGTGCTTCCTACACAAACGGGGCATATCTAGTTCAACTCAGTATTGGAAACTAAGTAAAACAGGAGCTTCTCTTCAGTCCAATACACTGTATTTGCTGGGAACAGACGCGAGTGCTATTTGCACTGTTTATGGCCAGAATAGCACAATAGTGGTGTTCTTACCCTGAATTAACACTTAATGCTGGAACTTGAAACTCAATGCGAATCAACTCCGTTTAGGAAGTTGTATTGAACCCCAGTCGGCCTTACAAGAAAAACACTCTGCTTTTGAGAAACAGGCACTCTTGCACTCTACTGTGTTTCCTATAGGGCCAGTACAGTGAGCTAGCTCAGAACAAGAGAACTGTGCTTCCTACACAAACGGGGCATATCTAGTTCAACTCAGTATTGGAAACTAAGTAAAACAGGAGCTTCTCTTCAGTCCAATACACTGTATTTGCTGGGAACAGACGCGAGTGCTATTTGCACTGTTTATGGCCAGAATAGCACAAAAGTGGTGTTCTTACCCTGAATTAACACTTAATGCTGGAACTTGAAACTCAATGTGAATCAACTCCGTTTAGGAAGTTGTATTGAACCCCAGTCGGCCTTACAAGAAAAACACTCTGCTTTTGAGAAACAGGCACTCTTGCACTCTACTGTGTTTCCTATAGGGCCAGTACAGTGAGCTAGCTCAGAACAAGAGAACTGTGCTTCCTACACAAACGGGGCATATCTAGTTCAACTCAGTATTGGAAACTAAGTAAAACAGGAGCTTCTCTTCAGTCCAATACACTGTATTTGCTGGGAACAGACGCGAGGGCTATTTGCACTGTTTATGGCCAGAATAGCACAAAAGTGGTGTTCTTACCCTGAATTAACACTTAATGCTAGAACTTGAAACTCAATGTGAATCAACTCCGTTTAGGAAGTTGTATTGAACCCCAGTCGGCCTTACAAGAAAAACACTCTGCTTTTGAGAAACAGGCACTCTTGCACTCTACTGTGTTTACTATAGGGCCAGTACAGTGAGCTAGCTCAGAACAAGAGAACTGTGCTTCCTACACAAACGGGGCATATCTAGTTCAACTCAGCATTGGAAACTAAGTAAAACAGGAGCTTCTCTTCAGTCCAATACACTGTATTTGCTGGGAACAGACGCGAGTGCTATTTGCACTGTTTATGGCCAGTATAGCACAATAGTGGTGTTCTTACCCTGAATTAACACTTAATGCTAGAACTTGAAACTGAATGTGATTCAACTCCGTTTAGGAAGTTGTATTGAACCCCAGTCGGCCTTACAAGAAAAACACTCTGGTTTTGAGAAACAGGCACTCTTGCACTCTACTGTGTTTCCTATAGGGCCAGTACAGTGAGCTAGCTCAGAACAAGAGAACTGTGCTTCCTACACAAACGGGGCATATCTAGTTCAACTCAGGATTGGAAACTAAGTAAAACAGGAGCTTCTCTTCAGTCCTATACACTGTATTTGCTGGGAACAGACGCGAGTGCTATTTGCACTGTTTATGGCCAGAATAGCACAATAGTGGTGTTCTTACCCTGAATTAACACTTAATGCTAGAACTTGAAACTCAATGCGAATCAAATCCGTTTAGGAAGTTGTATTGAACCCCAGTCGGCCTTACAAGAAAAACACTCTGCTTTTGAGAAACAGGCACTCTTGCACTCTACTTTGTTTACTATAGGGCCAGTACAGTGAGCTAGCTCAGAACAAGAGAACTGTGCTTCCTACACAAACGGGGCATATCTAGTTCAACTCAGTATTGGAAACTAAGTAAAACAGGAGCTTCTCTTCAGTCCAATACACTGTATTTGCTGGGAACAGACGCGAGTGCTATTTGCACTGTTTATGGCCAGAATAGCACAATAGTGGTGTTCTTACCCCGAATTAACACTTAATGCTAGAACTTGAAACTCAATGCGAATCAACTCCGTTTAGGAAGTTGTATTGAACCCCAGTCGGCCTTACAAGAAAAACACTCTGCTTTTGAGAAACAGGCACTCTTGCACTCTACTGTGTTTCCTATAGGGCCAGTACAGTGAGCTAGCTCAGAACAAGAGAACTGTGCTTCCTACACAAACGGGGCATATCTAGTTCAACTCAGTATTGGAAACTAAGTAAAACAGGAGCTTCTCTTCAGTCCAATACACTGTATTTGCTGGGAACAGACGCGAGTGCTATTTGCACTGTTTATGGCCAGTATAGCACAATAGTGGTGTTCTTACCCTGAATTAACACTTAATGCTAGAACTTGAAACTGAATGTGAATCAACTCCGTTTAGGAAGTTGTATTGAACCCCAGTCGGCCTTACAAGAAAAACACTCTGGTTTTGAGAAACAGGCACTCTTGCACTCTACTGTGTTTCCTATAGGGCCAGTACAGTGAGCTAGCTCACAACAAGAGAACTGTGCTTCCTACACAAACGGGGCATATCTAGTTCAACTCAGCATTGGAAACTAAGTAAAACAGGAGCTTCTCTTCAGTCCAATACACTGTATTTGCTGGGAACAGACGCGAGTGCTATTTGCACTGTTTATGGCCAGAATAGCACAATAGTGGTGTTCTTACCCTGAATTAACACTTAATGCTAGAACTTGAAACTCAATGCGAATCAACTCCGTTTAGGAAGTTGTATTGAACCCCAGTCGGCCTTACAAGAAAAACACTCTGCTTTTGAGAAACAGGCACTCTTGCACTCTACTGTGTTTCCTATAGGGCCAGTACAGTGAGCTAGCTCAGAACAAGAGAACTGTGCTTCCTACACAAACGGGGCATATCTAGTTCAACTCAGTATTGGAAACTAAGTAAAACAGGAGCTTCTCTTCAGTCCAATACACTGTATTTGCTGGGAACAGACGCGAGTGCTATTTGCACTGTTTATGGCCAGAATAGCACAATAGTGGTGTTCTTACCCTGAATTAACACTTAATGCTAGAACTTGAAACTCAATGCGAATCAACTCCGTTTAGCAAGGTGTATTGAACCCCAGTCGGCCTTACAAGAAAAACACTCTGCTTTTGAGAAACAGGCACTCTTGCACTCTACTGTGTTTCCTATAGGGCCAGTACAGTGAGCTAGCTCAGAACAAGAGAACTGTGCTTCCTACACAAACGGGGCATATCTAGTTCAACTCAGTATTGGAAACTAAGTAAAACAGGAGCTTCTTTTCAGTCCAATACACTGTATTTGCTGGGAACAGACGCGAGTGCTATTTGCACTGTTTATGGCCAGAATAGCACAATAGTGGTGTTCTTACCCTGAATTAACACTTAATGCTAGAACTTGAAACTCAATGCGAATCAACTCCGTTTAGGAAGTTGTATTGAACCCCAGTCGGCCTTACAAGAAAAACACTCTGCTTTTGAGAAACAGGCACTCTTGCCCTCTACTGTGTTTACTATAGGGCCAGTACAGTGAGCTAGCTCAGAACAAGAGAACTGTGCTTCCTACACAAACGGGGCATATGTAGTTCAACTCAGTATTGGAAACTAAGTAAAACAGGAGCTTCTCTTCAGTCCAATACACTGTATTTGCTGGGAACAGACGGGAGTGCTATTTGCACTGTTTATGGCCAGAATAGCACAATAGTGGTGTTCTTACCCTGAATTAACACTTAATGCTAGAACTTGAAACTCAATGCGAATCAACTCCGTTTAGGAAGTTGTATTGAACCCCAGTCGGCCTTACAAGAAAAACACTCTGCTTTTGAGAAACAGGCACTCTTGCACTCTACTGTGTTTCCTATAGGGCCAGTACAGTGAGCTAGCTCAGAACAAGAGAACTGTGCTTCCTACACAAACGGGGCATATCTAGTTCAACTCAGTATTGGAAACTAAGTAAAACAGGAGCTTCTCTTCAGTCCAATACACTGTATTTGCTGGGAACAGACGCGAGTGCTATTTGCACTGTTTATGGCCAGAATAGCACAATAGTGGTGTTCTTACCCTGAATTAACACTTAATGCTAGAACTTGAAACTCAATGCGAATCAACTCCGTTTAGGAAGTTGTATTGAACCCCAGTCGGCCTTACAAGAAAAACACTCTGCTTTTGAGAAACAGGCACTCTTGCACTCTACTGTGTTTCCTATAGGGCCAGTACAGTGAGCTAGCTCAGAACAAGAGAACTGTGCTTCCTACACAAACGGGGCATATCTAGTTCAACTCAGTATTGGAAACTAAGTAAAACAGGAGCTTCTCTTCAGTCCAATACACTGTATTTGCTGGGAACAGACGCGAGTGCTATTTGCACTGTTTATGGCCAGAATAGCACAATAGTGGTGTTCTTACCGTGAATTAACGCTTAATGCTAGAACTTGAAACTCAATGCGAATCAACTCCGTTTAGGAAGTTGTATTGAACTCCAGTCGGCCTTACAAGAAAAACACTCTGATTTTGAGAAACAGGCACTCTTGCACTCTACTGTGTTTCCTATAGGGCCAGTACAGTGAGCTAGCTCAGAACAAGAGAACTGTGCTTCCTACACAAACGGGGCATATCTAGTTCAACTCAGTATTGGAAACTAAGTAAAACAGGAGCTTCTCTTCAGTCCAATACACTGTATTTGCTGGGAACAGACGCGAGTGCTATTTGCACTGTTTATGGCCAGAATAGCACAATAGTGGTGTTCTTACCCTGAATTAACACTTAATGCTAGAACTTGAAACTCAATGCGAATCAACTCCTTTTAGGACGTTGTATTGAACCCCAGTCGGCCTTTCAAGAAAAACACTCTGCTTTTGGGAAACAGGCACTCTTGCACCCTACTGTGTTTCCTATAGGGCCAGTACAGTGAGCTAGCTCAGGACAAGAAAACTGTGCTTCCTACACAAACGGGGCATATCTAGTTCAACTCAGTATTGGAAACTAAGTAAAACAGGAGCTTCTCTTCAGTCCAATACACTGTATTTGCTGGGAACAGACGCGAGTGCTATTTGCACTGTTTATGGCCAGAATAGCACAATAGTGGTGTTCTTACCCTGAATTAACACTTAATGCTAGAACTTGAAACTCAATACGAATCAACTCCGTTTAGGAAGTTTTATTGAACCCCAGTCGGCCTTACAAGAAAAACACTCTGCTTTTGAGAAACAGGCACTCTTGCACTCTACTGTGTTTCCTATAGGGCCAGTACAGTGAGCTAGCTCAGAACAAGAGAACTGTGCTTCCTACACAAACGGGGCATATCTAGTTCAACTCAGTATTGGAAACTTAGTAAAACAGGAGCTTCTCTTCAGACCAATACACTGTATTTGCTGGGAACAGACGCGAGTGCTATTTGCACTGTTTATGGCCAGAATAGCACAATAGTGGTGTTCTTACCCTGAATTAACACTTAATGCTGGAACTTGAAACTCAATGCGAATCAACTCCGTTTAGGAAGTTGTATTGAACCCCAGTCGGCCTTACAAGAAAAACACTCTGCTTTTGAGAAACAGGCACTCTTGCACTCTACTGTGTTTCCTATAGGGCCAGTACAGTGAGCTAGCTCAGAACAAGAGAACTGTGCTTCCTACACAAACGGGGCATATCTAGTTCAACTCAGTATTGGAAACTAAGTAAAACAGGAGCTTCTCTTCAGTCCAATACACTGTATTTGCTGGGAACAGACGCGAGTGCTATTTGCACTGTTTATGGCCAGAATAGCACAAAAGTGGTGTTCTTACCCTGAATTAACACTTAATGCTGGAACTTGAAACTCAATGTGAATCAACTCCGTTTAGGAAGTTGTATTGAACCCCAGTCGGCCTTACAAGAAAAACACTCTGCTTTTGAGAAACAGGCACTCTTGCACTCTACTGTGTTTCCTATAGGGCCAGTACAGTGAGCTAGCTCAGAACAAGAGAACTGTGCTTCCTACACAAACGGGGCATATCTAGTTCAACTCAGTATTGGAAACTAAGTAAAACAGGAGCTTCTCTTCAGTCCAATACACTGTATTTGCTGGGAACAGACGCGAGTGCTATTTGCACTGTTTATGGCCAGAATAGCACAAAAGTGGTGTTCTTACCCTGAATTAACACTTAATGCTAGAACTTGAAACTCAATGTGAATCAACTCCGTTTAGGAAGTTGTATTGAACCCCAGTCGGCCTTACAAGAAAAACACTCTGCTTTTGAGAAACAGGTACTCTTGCACTCTACTGTGTTTACTATAGGGCCAGTACAGTGAGCTAGCTCAGAACAAGAGAACTGTGCTTCCTACACAAACGGGGCATATCTAGTTCAACTCAGCATTGGAAACTAAGTAAAACAGGAGCTTCTCTTCAGTCCAATACACTGTATTTGCTGGGAACAGACGCGAGTGCTATTTGCACTGTTTATGGCCAGTATAGCACAATAGTTGTGTTCTTACCCTGAATTAACACTTAATGCTAGAACTTGAAACTGAATGTGAATCAACTCCGTTTAGGAAGTTGTATTGAACCCCAGTCGGCCTTACAAGAAAAACACTCTGCTTTTGAGAAACAGGCACTCTTGCACTCTACTGTGTTTCCTATAGGGCCAGTACAGTGAGCTAGCTCAGAACAAGAGAACTGTGCTTCCTACACAAACGGGGCATATCTAGTTCAACTCAGGATTGGAAACTAAGTAAAACAGGAGCTTCTCTTCAGTCCTATACACTGTATTTGCTGGGAACAGACGCGAGTGCTATTTGCACTGTTTATGGCCAGAATAGCACAATAGTGGTGTTCTTACCCTGAATTAACACTTAATGCTAGAACTTGAAACTCAATGCGAATCAAATCCGTTTAGGAAGTTGTATTGAACCCCAGTCGGCCTTACAAGAAAAACACTCTGCTTTTGAGAAACAGGCACTCTTGCTCTCTACTGTGTTTCCTATTGGGCCAGTACAGTGAGCTAGCTCAGAACAAGAGAACTGTGCTTCCTACACAAACGGGGCATATCTAGTTCAACTCAGTATTGGAAACTAAGTAAAACAGGACCTTCTCTTCAGTCCAATAAACTGTATTTGCTGGGAACAGACGGGAGTGCTATTTGCACTGTTTATGGCCAGAATAGCACAATAGTGGTGTTCTTACCCTGAATTAACACTTAATGCTAGAACTTGAAACTCAATGCGAATCAACTCCGTTTAGGAAGTTGTATTGAATCCCAGTCGGCCTTACAAGAAAAACACTCTGCTTTTGAGAAACAGGCACTCTTGCACTCTACTGTGTTTCCTATAGGGCCAGTACAGTGAGCTAGCTCAGAACAAGAGAACTGTGCTTCCTACACAAACGGGGCATATCTAGTTCAACTCAGTATTGGAAACTAAGTAAAACAGGAGCTTCTCTTCAGTCCAATACACTGTATTTGATGGGAACAGACGCGAGTGCTATTTGCACTGTTTATGGCCAGAATAGCACAAAAGGGGTGTTCTTACCCTGAATTAACACTTAATGCTGGAACTTGAAACTCAATGTGAATCAACTCCGTTTAGGAAGTTGTATTGAACCCCAGTTGCCTTACAAGAAAAACACTCTGGTTTTGAGAAACAGGCACTCTTGCACTCTACTGTGTTTCCTATAGGGCCAGTACAGTGAGCTAGCTCAGAACAAGAGAACTGTGCTTCCTACACAAACGGGGCATATCTAGTTCAACTCAGTATTGGAAACTAAGTAAAACAGGAGCTTCTCTTCAGTCCAATACACTGTATTTGCTGGGAACAGACGCGAGTGCTATTTGCATTGTTTATTGCCAGAATAGCACAAAAGTGGTGTTCTTACCCTGAATTAACACTTAATGCTAGAACTTGAAACTCAATGTGAATCAACTCCGTTTAGGAAGTTGTATTGATCCCCAGTCGGCCTTACAAGAAAAACACTCTGCTTTTGAGAAACAGGCACTCTTGCACTCTACTGTGTTTCCAATAGGGCCAGTACAGTGAGCTAGCTCAGAACAAGAGAACTGTGCTTCCTACACAAACGGGGCATATCTAGTTCAACTCAGTATTGGAAACTAAGTAAAACAGGAGCTTCTCTTCAGTCCAATACACTGTATTTGCTGGGAACAGACGCGAGTGCTATTTGCACTGTTTATGGCCAGAATAGCACAATAGTGGTGTTCTTACCCTGAATTAACACTTAATGCTAGAACTTGAAACTCAATGCGAATCAACTCCGTTTAGGAAGTTGTATTGAACCCCAGTCGGCCTTACAAGAAAAACACTCTGCTTTTGAGAAACAGGCACTCTTGCACTCTACTGTGTTTCCTATAGGGCCAGTACAGTGAGCTAGCTCAGAACAAGAGAACTGTGCTTCCTACACAAACGGGGCATATCTAGTTCAACTCAGTATTGGAAACTAAGTAAAACAGGAGCTTCTTTTCAGTCCAATACACTGTATTTGCTGGGAACAGACGCGAGTGCTATTTGCACTGTTTATGGCCAGAATAGCACAATAGTGGTGTTCTTACCCTGAATTAACACTTAATGCTAGAACTTGAAACTCAATGCGAATCAACTCCGTTTAGGAAGTTGTATTGAACCCCAGTCGGCCTTACAAGAAAAACACTCTGCTTTTGAGAAACAGGCACTCTTGCCCTCTACTGTGTTTACTATAGGGCCAGTACAGTGAGCTAGCTCAGAACAAGAGAACTGTGCTTCCTACACAAACGGGGCATATGTAGTTCAACTCAGTATTGGAAACTAAGTAAAACAGGAGCTTCTCTTCAGTCCAATACACTGTATTTGCTGGGAACAGACGCGAGTGCTATTTGCACTGTTTATGGCCAGAATAGCACAATAGTGGTGTTCTTACCCTGAATTAACACTTAATGCTAGAACTTGAAACTCAATGCGAATCAACTCCGTTTAGGAAGTTGTATTGAACCCCAGTCGGCCTTACAAGAAAAACACTCTGCTTTTGAGAAACAGGCACTCTTGCACTCTACTGTGTTTCCTATAGGGCCAGTACAGTGAGCTAGCTCAGAACAAGAGAACTGTGCTTCCTACACAAACGGGGCATATCTAGTTCAACTCAGTATTGGAAACTAAGTAAAACAGGAGCTTCTTTTCAGTCCAATACACTGTATTTGCTGGGAACAGAAGCGAGTGCTATTTGCACTGTTTATGGTCAGAATAGCACAATAGTGGTGTTCTTACCCTGAATTAACACTTAATGCTAGAACTTGAAACTCAATGCGAATCAACTCCGTTTAGGAAGTTGTATTGAACCCCAGTCGGCCTTACAAGAAAAACACTCTGCTTTTGAGAAACAGGCACTCTTGCACTCTACTGTGTTTCCTATAGGGCCAGTACAGTGAGCTAGCTCAGAACAAGAGAACTGTGCTTCCTACACAAACGGGGCATATCTAGTTCAACTCAGTATTGGAAACTAAGTATAACAGGAGCTTCTCTTCAGTCCAATACACTGTATTTGCTGGGAACAGACGCGAGTGCTATTTGCACTGTTTATGGCCAGAATAGCACAATAGTGGTGTTCTTACCCTGAATTAACACTTAATGCTAGAACTTGAAACTCAATGCGAATCAACTCCGTTTAGGAAGTTGTATTGGACCCCAGTCGGCCTTACAAGAAAAACACTCTGGTTTTGAGAAACAGGCACTCTTGCACTCTACTGTGTTTCCTATAGGGCCAGTACAGTGAGCTAGCTCAGAACAAGAGAACTGTGCTTCCTACACAAACGGGGCATATCTAGTTCAACTCAGTATTGGAAACTAAGTAAAACAGGAGCTTCTCTTCAGTCCAATACACTGTATTTGCTGGGAACAGACGCGAGTGCTATTTGCACTGTTTATGGCCAGAATAGCACAATAGTGGTGTTCTTACCCTGAATTAACGCTTAATGCTAGAACTTGAAACTCAATGCGAATCAACTCCGTTTAGGAAGTTGTATTGAACTCCAGTCGGCCTTACAAGAAAAACACTCTGATTTTGAGAAACAGGCACTCTTGCACTCTACTGTGTTTCCTATAGGGCCAGTACAGTGAGTTAGCTCAGAACAAGAGAACTGTGCTTCCTACACAAACGGGGCATATCTAGTTCAACTCAGTATTGGAAACTAAGTAAAACAGGAGCTTCTCTTCAGTCCAATACACTGTATTTGCTGGGAACAGACGCGAGTGCTATTTGCACTGTTTATGGCCAGAATAGCACAATAGTGGTGTTATTACCCTGAATTAACACTTAATGCTAGAACTTGAAACTCAATGCGAATCAACTCCGTTTAGGAAGTTGTATTGAACCCCAGTCGGCCTTACAAGAAAAACACTCTGCTTTTTAGAAACAGGCACTCTTGCACTCTACTGTGTTTCCTATAGAACCAGTACAGTGAGCTAGCTCAGAACAAGAGAACTGTGCTTCCTACACAAACGGGGCATATCTAGTTCAACTCAGTATTGGAAACTGAGTAAAACAGGAGCTTCTCTTCAGTCCAATACACTGTATTTGCTGGGAACAGACGCGAGTGCTATTTGCACTGTTTATGGCCAGAATAGCACAATAGTGGTGTTCTTACCTTGAATTAACACTTAATGCTAGAACTTGAAACTCAATGCGAATCAATTCCGTTTAGGAAGTTGTATTGAACCCCTGTCGGCCTTACAAGAAAAACACTCTGCTTTTGAGAAACAGGCACTCTTGCACTCTACTGTGTTTCCTATAGGGCCAGTACAGTGAGCTAGCTCAGAACAAGAGAACTGTGCTTCCTACACAAACGGGGCATATCTAGTTCAACTCAGTATTGGAAACTAAGTAAAACAGGAGCTTCTCTTCAGTCCAATACACTGTATTTGCTGGGAACAGACGCGAGTGCTATTTGCACTGTTTATGGCCAGAATAGCACAATAGTGGTGTTCTTACCCTGAATTAACACTTAATGCTAGAACTTGAAACCCAATGCGAATCAACTCCGTTTAGGAAGTTGTATTGAACCCCAGTTGGACTTACAAGAAAAACACTCTGCTTTTGAGAAACAGGCACTCTTGCACTCTACTGTGTTTCCTATAGGGCCAGTACAGTGAGCTAGCTCAGAACAAGAGAACTGTGCTTCCTACACAAACGGGGCATATCTATTTCAACTCAGTATTGGAAACTAAGTAAAACAGGAGCTTCTCTTCAGTCCAATACACTGTATTTGCTGGGAAAAGAAGCGAGTGCTATTTGCACTGTTTATGGCCAGAATAGCACAATAGTGGTGTTCTTACCCTGAATTAACACTTAATGCTAGAACTTGAAACTCAAAGCGATTCAACTTCGTTTAGGAAGTTGTATTGAACCCCAGTCGGCCTTACAAAAAAAACACACTGCTTGAGAAACAGGTCCTCTTGCACTCTACTGTGTTTCCTTAGGGATAGTACAGTGAGCTAGCTCAGAACAAGAGAACTGTGCTTCCTACACAAACGGGGCATATCTAGTTCCACTCAGTATTGGAAACTAAGTAAAACAGGAGCTTCTCTTCAGTCCAATACACTGTATTTGCTGGGAACAGACGCGAGTGCTATTTGCACTGTTTATGGCCAGAATAGCACAATAGTGGTGTTATTACCCTGAATTAACACTTAATGCTAGAACTTGAAACTCAATGCGAATCAACTCCGTTTAGGAAGTTGTATTGAACCCCAGTCGGCCTTACAAGAAAAACACTCTGCTTTTTAGAAACAGGCACTCTTGCACTCTACTGTGTTTCCTATAGAACCAGTACAGTGAGCTAGCTCAGAACAAGAGAACTGTGCTTCCTACACAAACGGGGCATATCTAGTTCAACTCAGTATTGGAAACTGAGTAAAACAGGAGCTTCTCTTCAGTCCAATACACTGTATTTGCTGGGAACAGACGCGAGTGCTATTTGCACTGTTTATGGCCAGAATAGCACAATAGTGGTGTTCTTACCTTGAATTAACACTTAATGCTAGAACTTGAAACTCAATGCGAATCAATTCCGTTTAGGAAGTTGTATTGAACCCCTGTCGGCCTTACAAGAAAAACACTCTGCTTTTGAGAAACAGGCACTCTTGCACTCTACTGTGTTTCCTATAGGGCCAGTACAGTGAGCTAGCTCAGAACAAGAGAACTGTGCTTCCTACACAAACGGGGCATATCTAGTTCAACTCAGTATTGGAAACTAAGTAAAACAGGAGCTTCTCTTCAGTCCAATACACTGTATTTGCTGGGAACAGACGCGAGTGCTATTTGCACTGTTTATGGCCAGAATAGCACAATAGTGGTGTTCTTACCCTGAATTAACACTTAATGCTAGAACTTGAAACCCAATGCGAATCAACTCCGTTTAGGAAGTTGTATTGAACCCCAGTTGGACTTACAAGAAAAACACTCTGCTTTTGAGAAACAGGCACTCTTGCACTCTACTGTGTTTCCTATAGGGCCAGTACAGTGAGCTAGCTCAGAACAAGAGAACTGTGCTTCCTACACAAACGGGGCATATCTATTTCAACTCAGTATTGGAAACTAAGTAAAACAGGAGCTTCTCTTCAGTCCAATACACTGTATTTGCTGGGAAAAGAAGCGAGTGCTATTTGCACTGTTTATGGCCAGAATAGCACAATAGTGGTGTTCTTACCCTGAATTAACACTTAATGCTAGAACTTGAAACTCAAAGCGATTCAACTCCGTTTAGGAAGTTGTATTGAACCCCAGTCGGCCTTACAAAAAAAACACACTGCTTGAGAAACAGGTCCTCTTGCACTCTACTGTGTTTCCTTAGGGATAGTACAGTGAGCTAGCTCAGAACAAGAGAACTGTGCTTCCTACACAAACGGGGCATGTCTAGTTCCACTCAGTATTGGAAACTAAGTAAAACAGGAGCTTCTCTTCAGTCCAATACACTGTATTTGCTGGGAACAGACGCGAGTGCTATTTGCACTGTTTATGGCCAGAATAGCACAATAGTGGTGTTCTTACCCTGAATTAAAGCTTAATGCTAGAACTTGAAACTCAATGCGAATCAACACCGTTTAGGAAGTTGTATTGAACTCCAGTCGGCCTTACAAGAAAAACACTCTGATTTTGAGAAACAGGCACTCTTGCACTCTACTGTGTTTCCTATAGGGCCAGTACAGTGAGCTAGCTCAGAACAAGAGAACTGTGCTTCCTACACAAACGGGGCATATCTAGTTCAACTCAGTATTGGAAACTAAGTAAAACAGGAGCTTCTCTTCAGTCCAATACACTGTATTTGCTGGGAACAGACGCGAGTGCTATTTGCACTGTTTATGGCCAGAATAGCATAATAGTGGTGTTATTACCCTGAATTAACACTTAATGCTAGAAATTGAAACTCAATGCGAATCAATTCCGTTCAGGAAGTTGTATTGAACCCCAGTCGGCCTTACAAGAAAAACACTCTGCTTTTGAGAAACAGGCACTCTTGCACTCTACTGTGTTTCTTATAAGGCCAGTACAGTGAGCTAGCTCAGGACAAGAGAACTGTGCTTCCTACACAAACGGGGCATATCTATTTCAACTCAGTATTGGAAACTAAGTAAAATAGGAGCTTCTCTTCAGTCCAATACACTGTATTTCCTGGGAACAGACGCGAGTGCTATTTGCACTGTTTATGGCCAGAATAGCACAATAGTTGTGTTCTTACCCTGAATTAACACTTAATGCTAGAACTTGAACCTCAATGCGAATCAACTCTGTTTAGGAAGTTGTAATGAACCCCAGTCGGCCTTACAAGAAAAACACTCTGCTTTTGAGAAACAGGCACTCTTGCACTCTACTGTGTTTCCTTAGGGATAGTACAGTGAGCTAGCTCAGAACAAGAGAACTGTGCTTCCTACACAAACGGGGCATATCTAGTTCAACTCAGTATTGGAAACTAAGTAAAACAGGAGCTTCTTTTCAGTCCAATACACTGTATTTGCTGGGAACAGACGCGAGTGCTATTTGCACTGTTTATGGCCAGAATAGCACAGTAGTTGTGTTCTTACCCTGAATTAACACTTAATGCTAGAACTTGAAACTCAATGCGAATCAACTCCGTTTAGGAAGTTGTATTGAACCCCAGTCGGCCTTACAAGAAAAACACTCTGCTTTTGAGAAACAGGCACTCTTGCACTCTACTGTGTTTCCTATAGGGCCAGTACAGTGAGCTAGCTCAGAACAAGAGAACTGTGCTTCCTACACAAACGGGGCATATCTAGTTCAACTCAGTATTGGAAACTAAGTAAAACAGGAGCTTCTCTTCAGTCCAATACACTGTATTTGCTGGGAACAGACGCGAATGCTATTTGCACTGTTTATGGCCAGAATAGCACAATAGTGGTGTTCTTACCCTGAATTAACACTTAATGCTAGAACTTGAAACTCAATGCGAATCAACTCCGTTTAGGAAGTTGTATTGAACCCCAGTCGGCCTTACAAGAAAAACACTCTGCTTTTGAGAAACAGGCACTCTTGCACTCTACTGTGTTTCCTATAGGGCCAGTACAGTGAGCTAGCTCAGAACAAGAGAACTGTGCTTCCTACACAAACGGGGCATATCTAGTTCAACTCAGTATTGGAAACTAAGTAAAACAGGAGCTTCTCTTCAGTCCAATACACTGTATTTGCTGGGAACAGACGCGAGTGCTATTTGCACTGTTTATGGCCAGAATAGCACAATAGTGGTGTTCTTACCCTGAATTAACACTTAATGATAGAACTTGAAACTCAATGCGAATCAACACCGTTTAGGAAGTTGTATTGAACCCCAGTCGGCCTTACAAGAAAAACACTCTGCTTTTGAGAAACAGGCACTCTTGCACTCTTCTGTGTTTCCTATAGGGCCAGTACAGTGAGCTAGCTCAGAACAAGAGAACTGTCCTTCCTTAACAAACGGGGCATATCTAGTTCAACTCAGTATTGGAAACTAAGTAAAACAGGAGCTTCTCTTCAGTCCAATACACTGTATTTCCTGGGAACAGACGCGAGTGCTATTTGCACTGTTTATGGTCAGAATAGGACAATAGTGGTGTTCTTACCCTGAATTAACACTTAATGATAGAACCTGAAACTCAATGCGAATCAACTCTGTTTAGGAAGTTGTATTGAACCCCAGTCGGCCTTACAAGAAAAACACTCTGCTTTTGAGAAACAGGCACTCTTGCACTCTACTGTGTTTCCTATAGGGCCAGTACAGTGAGCTAGCTCACAACAAGAGAACTGTGCTTCCTACACAAACGGGGCATATCTAGTTCAACTCAGTATTGGAAACTAAGTAAATCAGGAGCTTCTCTTCAGTCCAATACACTGTATTTGCTGGGAACAGACGCGAGTGCTATTTGCACAGTTTATGGCCAGAATAGCACAATAGTGGTGTTCTTACCCTGAATTAACACTTAATGCTAGAACTTGAAACTCAATGCGAATCAACTCCGTTTAGGAAGTTGTATTGAACCCCAGTCGGCCTTACAAGAAAAACACTCTGCTTTTGAGAAACAGGCACTCTTGCACTCTACTGTGTTTCCTATAGGGCCAGTACAGTGAGCTAGCTCAGAACAAGAGAACTGTGCCTCCTACACAAACGGGGCATATCTAGTTCAACTCAGTATTGGAAACTAAGTAAAACAGGAGCTTCTCTTCAGTCCAATACACTGTATTTGCTGGGAACAGACGCGAGTGCTATTTGCACTGTTTATGGCCAGAATAGCACAATAGTGGTGTTCTTACCCTGAATTAACACTTAATGCTAGAACTTGAAACTCAATGCGAATCAACTCCGTTTAGGAAGTTGTATTGAACGTCAGTCGGACTTACAAGAAAAACACTCTGCTTTTGAGAAACAGGCACTCTTGCACTCTACTGTGTTTCCTATAGGGCCAGTACAGTGAGCTAGCTCAGAACAAGAGAACTGTGCTTCCTACACAAACGGGGCATATCTAGTTCAACTCAGTATTGGAAACTAAGTAAAACAGGAGCTTCTCTTCAGTCCAATACACTGTATTTGCTGGGAACAGACGCGAGTGCTATTTGCACTGTTTATGGCCAGAATACCACAATAGTGGTGTTCTTACCATGAATTAACACTTAATGCTAGAACTTGAAACTCAAAGCGAATCAACTCCGTTTAGGAAGTTGTATTGAACCCCAGTCGGCCTTACAAGAAAAACACTCTGCTTTTGAGAAACAGGCACTCTTGCACTCTACTGTGTTTCCTATAGGGCCAGTACAGTGAGCTAGCTCAGAACAAGAGAACTGTGCTTCCTACACAAACGGGGCATATCTAGTTCAACTCAGTATTGGAAACTAAGTAAAACAGGAGCTTCTCTTCAGTCCAATACACTGTATTTGCTGGGAACAGACGCGAGTGCTATTTGCACTGTTTATGGCCAGAATAGCACAATAGTGGTGTTCTTACCTTGAATTAACACTTAATGCTAGAACTTGAAACTCAATGCGTATCAATTCCGTTTAGGAAGTTGTATTGAACCCCAGTCGGCCTTACAAGAAAAACACTCTGCTTTTGAGAAACAGGCACTCTTGCACTCTACTGTGTTTCCTATAGGGCCAGTACACTGAGCTAGCTCAGAACAAGAGAACTGTGCTTCCTACACAAACGGGGCATATCTAGTTCAACTCAGTATTGGAAACTAAGTAAAACAGGAGCTTCTCTTCAGTCCAATACACTGTATTTGCTGGGAACAGACGCGAGTGCTATTTGCACTGTTTATGGCCAGAATACCACAATAGTGGTGTTCTTACCATGAATTAACACTTAATGCTAGAACTTGAAACTCAATGCGAATCAACTCCGTTTAGGAAGTTGTATTGAACCCCAGTCGGCCTTACAAGAAAAACACTCTGCTTTTGAGAAACAGGCACTCTTGCACTCTACTGTGTTTCCTATAGGGCCAGTACATTGAGCTAGCTCAGAACAAGAGAACTGTGCTTCCTACACAAACGGGGCATATCTAGTTCAACTCAGTATTGGAAACTAAGTAAAACAGGAGCTTCTCTTCAGTCCAATACACTGTATTTGCTGGGAACAGACGCGAGTGCTATTTGCACTGTTTATGGCCAGAATAGCACAATAGTGGTGTTCTTACCCTGAATTAACACTTAATGCTAGAACTTGAAACTCAAAGCGATTCAACTCCGTTTAGGAAGTTGTATTGAACCCCAGTCGGCCTTACAATAAAAACACTCTGCTTTTGAGAAACAGTCACTCTTGCACTCTACGGTGTTTCCTATAGGGCCAGTACACTGAGCTAGCTCAGAACAAGAGAACTGTGCTTCCTACACAAACGGGGCATATCTAGTTCCACTCAGTATTGGAAACTAAGTAAAACAGGAGCTTCTCTTCAGTCCAATACACTGTATTTGCTGGGAACAGACGCGAGTGCTATTTGCACTGTTTATGGCCAGAATAGCACAATAGTGGTGTTCTTACCCTGAATTAACACTTAATGCTAGAACTTGAAACTCAATGCGAATCAACACCGTTTAGGAAGTTGTATTGAACCCCAGTCGGCCTTACAAGAAAAACACTCTGCTTTTGAGAAACAGGCACTCTTGCACTCTGCTGTGTTTCCTATAGGGCCAGTACAGTGAGCTAGCTCAGAACAAGAGAACTGTGCTTCCTACCCAAACGGGGCATATCTAGTTCAACTCAGTATTGGAAACTAAGTAAAACAGGAGCTTCTCTTCAGTCCAATACACTGTATTTGCTGGGAACAGACGCGAGTGCTATTTGTACTGTTTATGGCCAGAATAGCACAATAGTGGTGTTCTTACCCTGAATTAACACTTAATGCTAGAACTTGAAACTCAATGCGAATCAACTCCGTTTAGGAAGTTGTATTGAACCCCAGTCGGCCTTACAAGAAAAACACTCTGCTTTTGAGAAACAGGCACTCTTGCACTCTACTGTGTTTCCTATAGGGCCAGTACAGTGAGCTAGCTCAGAACAAACGAACTGTGCCTCCTACACAAACGGGGCATATCTAGTTCAACTCAGTATTGGAAACTAAGTAAAACAGGAGCTTCTCTTCAGTCCAATACACTGTATATGCTGGGAACAGACGCGAGTGGTATTTGCACTGTGTATGGCCAGAATAGCACAATAGTGGTGTTCTTTCCCTGAATTAACACTTAATGCTAGAACTTGAAACTGAATGTGATTCAACTCCGTTTAGGAAGTTGTATTGAACCCTAGTTGGCCTTACAAGAAAAACACTCTGCTTTTGAGAAACAGGCACTCTTGCACTCTACTGTGTTTCCTATAGGGCCAGTACAGTGTGCTAGCTCAGAAAAAAAGAACTGTGCTTCCTACACAAACGGGGCATATCTAGTTCAACTCAGTCTTGGAATCTTAGTAAAACAGGGTCTTCTCTTCAGTCCAATACACTGTATTTGCTGGGAACAGACGCGAGTGCTATTTGCACTGTGTGTGGTCAGAATAGCACAATAGTGGTGTTCTTACCCTGAATTAACACTTAATGCTAGAAGTTGAAACTGAATGTGATTCAACTCCATTTGGGAAGTTGTATTGAACCCTAGTTGACCTTACCAAAAAAACACTCCGCTTTTGAGAAACAGGCACTCTTGCACTCTACTGTGTTTCCTATAGGGCCAGTACAGTGAGCTAGCTCAGAACAAAAGAACTGTGCCTCCTAAACAAACGGGGCATATCTAGTTCAACTCAGTTTTGGAAACTAAGTAAAACAGAGGCTTCTCTTCAGTCCAATACACTGTATTTGCTGGCAACAGACGCGAGTGCAAATATTTTCACTGTGTATGGCCAGTACAGCACAATAGTGGTGTTCTTACCCTGAATTAACACTTAATGCTAGAACTTGAAACTCAATGCGAATCAACTCTGTTTAGGAAGTTGTATTGAACCCCAGTCGGCCTTACAAGAAAAACACTCTGCTTTTGAGAAACAGGCACTCTTGCACTCTACTGTGTTTCCTATAGGGCCAGTACAGTGAGCTAGCTCAGAACAAGAGAACTGTGCTTCCTACACAAACGGGGCATATCTAGTTCAACTCAGTATTGGAAACGAAGTAAAACAGGAGCTTCTCTTCAGTCCAATACACTGTATTTGCTGGGAACAGAAGCGAGTGCTATTTGCACTGTTTATGGCCAGAATAGCACAATAGTGGTGTTCTTACCCTGAATTAACACTTAATGCTAGAACTTGAAACTCAATGCGAATCAACACCGTTTAGGAAGTTGTATTGAACCCCAGTCGGCCTTACAAGAAAAACACTCTGCTTTTGAGAAACAGGCACTCTTGCACTCTGCTGTGTTTCCTATAGGGCCAGTACAGTGAGCTAGCTCAGAACAAGAGAACTGTGCTTCCTACACAAACGGGGCATATCTAGTTCCACTCAGTATTGGAAACTAAGTAAAACAGGAGCTTCTCTTCAGTCCAATACACTGTATTTGCTGGGAACAGACGCGAGTGCTATTTGTACTGTTTATGGCCAGAATAGCACAATAGTGGTGTTCTTACCCTGAATTAACACTTAATGCTAGAACTTGAAACTCAATGCGAATCAACTCCGTTTAGGAAGTTGTATTGAACCCCAGTCGGCCTTACAAGAAAAACACTCTGCTTTTGAGAAACAGGCACTCTTGCACTCTACTGTGTTTCCTATAGGGCCAGTAGAGTGAGCTAGCTCAGAACAAACGAACTGTGCCTCCTACACAAACGGGGCATATCTAGTTCAACTCAGTATTGGAAACTAAGTAAAACAGGAGCTTCTCTTCAGTCCAATACACTGTATATGCTGTTAACAGACGCGAGTGCTATTTGCACTGTGTATGGCCAGAATAGCACAATAGTGGTGTTCTTTCCCTGAATTAACACTTAATGCTAGAACTTGAAACTGAATGTGATTCAACTCCGTTTAGGAAGTTGTATTGAACCCTAGTTGGCCTTACAAGGAAAACACTCTGCTTTTGAGAAACAGGCACTCTTGCACTCTACTGTGTTTCCTATAGGGCCAGTACAGTGAGCTAGCTCAGAACAAGAGAACTGTGCTTCCTACACAAACGGGGCATATCTAGTTCAACTCAGTATTGGAAACTAAGTAAAACAGGAGCTTCTCTTCAGTCCAATACACTGTATTTGCTGGGAACAGACGCGAGTGCTATTTGCACTGTTTATGGCCAGAATAGCACAATAGTGGTGTTCTTACCCTGAATTAACGCTTAATGCTAGAACTTGAAACTCAATGCGAATCAACTCCGTTTAGGAAGTTGTATTGAACTCCAGTCGGCCTTACAAGAAAAACACTCTGATTTTGAGAAACAGGCACTCTTGCACTCTACTGTGTTTCCTATAGGGCCAGTACAGTGAGCTAGCTCAGAACAAGAGAACTGTGCTTCCTACACAAACGGGGCATATCTAGTTCAACTCAGTATTGGAAACTAAGTAAAACAGGAGCTTCTCTTCAGTCCAATACACTGTATTTGCTGGGAACAGACACGAGTGCTATTTGCACTGTTTATGGCCAGAATAGCACAATAGTGGTGTTCTTACCTTGAATTAACACTTAATGCTAGAACTTGAAACTCAATGCGAATCAATTCCGTTTAGGAAGTTGTATTGAACCCCTGTCGGCCTTACAAGAAAAACACTCTGCTTTTGAGAAACAGGCACTCTTGCACTCTACTGTGTTTCCTATAGGGCCAGTACAGTGAGCTAGCTCAGAACAAGAGAACTGTGCTTCCTACACAAACGGGGCATATCTAGTTCAACTCAGTATTGGAAACTAAGTAAAACAGGAGCTTCTCTTCAGTCCAATACACTGTATTTGCTGGGAACAGACGCGAGTGCTATTTGCACTGTTTATGGCCAGAATAGCACAATAGTGGTGTTCTTACCCTGAATTAACACTTAATGCTAGAACTTGAAACTCAATGCGAATCAACTCCGTTTAGGAAGTTGTATTGAACCCCAGTTGGCCTTACAAGAAAAACACTCTGCTTTTGAGAAACAGGCACTCTTGCACTCTACTGTGTTTCCTATAGGGCCAGTACAGAGAGCTAGCTCAGAACAAGAGAACTGTGCTTCCTACACAAACGGGGCATATCTATTTCAACTCAGTATTGGAAACTAAGTAAAACAGGAGCTTCTCTTCAGTCCAATACACTGTATTTGCTGGGAAAAGAAGCGAGTGCTATTTGCACTGTTTATGCCCAGAATAGCACAATAGTGGTGTTCTTACCCTGAATTAACACTTAATGCTAGAACTTGAAACTCAAAGCGATTCATCTCCGTTTAGGAAGTTGTATTGAACCCCAGTCGGCCTTACAAAAAAAACACACTGCTTTTGAGAAACAGGTCCTCTTGCACTCTACTGTGTTTCCTTAGGGATAGTACAGTGAGCTAGCTCAGAACAAGAGAACTGTGCTTCCTACACAAACGGGGCATATCTAGTTCCACTCAGTATTGGAAACTAAGTAAAACAGGAGCTTCTCTTCAGTCCAATACACTGTATTTGCTGGGAACAGACACGAGTGCTATTTGCACTGTTTATGGCCAGAATAGCACAATAGTGGTGTTCTTACCCTGAATTAACGCTTAATGCTAGAACTTGAAACTCAATGCGAATCAACACCGTTTAGGAAGTTGTATTGAACTCCAGTCGGCCGTACAAGAAAAACACTCTGATTTTGAGAAACAGGCACTCTTGCACTCTACTGTGTTTCCTATAGGGCCCGTACAGTGTGCTAGCTCAGAACAAGAGAACTGTTCTTCCTACACAAACCGGGCATATCTAGTTCAACTCAGTATTGGAAACTAAGTAAAACAGGAGCTTCTCTTCAGTCCAGTACACTGTATTTGCTGGGAACAGACGCGAGTGCTATTTGCACTGTTTATGGCCAGAATAGCATAATAGTGGTGTTATTACCCTGAATTAACACTTAATGCTAGAAATTGAAACTCAATGCGAATCAATTCCGTTCAGGAAGTTGTATTGAACCCCAGTCGGCCTTACAAGAAAAACACTCTGCTTTTGAGAAACAGGCACTCTTGCACTCTACTGTGTTTCTTATAAGGCCAGTACAGTGAGCTAGCTCAGGACAAGAGAACTGTGCTTCCTACACAAACGGGGCATATCTATTTCAACTCAGTATTGGAAACTAAGTAAAACAGGAGCTTCTCTTCAGTCCAATACACTGTATTTCCTGGGAACAGACGCGAGTGCTATTTGCACTGTTTATGGCCAGAATAGCACAATAGTGGTGTTCTTACCCTGAATTAACACTTAATGCTAGAACTTGAAACTCAATGCGAATCAACTCCGTTTAGGAAGTTGTATTGAACACCGGTCGGCCTTACAAGAAAAACACTCTGCTTTTGAGAAACAGGCACTCTTGCACTCTACTGTGTTTCCTATAGGGCCAGTACAGTGAACTAGCTCAGAACAAGAGAACTGTGCTTCCTACACAAACGGGGCATATCTAGTTCAAGTCAGTATTGGAAACTAAGTAAAACAGGAGCTTCTCTTCAGTCCAATACACTGTATTTGCTGGGAACAGACGCGAGTGCTATTTGCACTGTTTATGGCCAGAATAGCACAATAGTGGTGTTCTTACCCTGAATTAACACTTAATGATAGAACTTGAAACTCAATGCGAATCATCACCGTTTAGGAAGTTGTATTGAACCCCAGTCGGCCTTACAAGAAAAACACTCTGCTTTTGAGAAACAGGCACTCTTGCACTCTTCTGTGTTTCCTATAGGGCCAGTACAGTGAGCTAGCTCAGAACAAGAGAACTGTCCTTCCTTAACAAACGGGGCATATCTAGTTCAACT
The DNA here is from genome assembly GCF_049852395.1 of Peromyscus maniculatus bairdii. Classification (NCBI taxonomy): domain Eukaryota; kingdom Metazoa; phylum Chordata; class Mammalia; order Rodentia; family Cricetidae; genus Peromyscus; species Peromyscus maniculatus. Next base: position 118,318 of record NC_134867.1, read on the forward strand.
CAGTATTGGAAACTAAGTAAAACAGGAGCTTCTCTTCAGTCCAATACAATGTATTTCCTGGGAACAGACGCGAATGCTATTTGCAGTGTTTATGGTCAGAATAGGACAATAGTGGTGTTCTTACCCTGAATTAACACTTAATGATAGAACCTGAAACTCAATGCGAATCAACTCTGTTTAGGAAGTTGTATTGAACCCCAGTCGGCCTTACAAGAAAAACACTCTGCTTTTGAGAAACAGGCACTCTTGCACTCTACTGTGTTTCCTATAGGGCCAGTACAGTGAGCTAGCTCAGAACAAGAGAACTGTGCTTCCTACACAAACGGGGCATATCTAGTTCAACTCAGTATTGGAAACTAAGTAAATCAGGAGATTCTCTTCAGTCCAATACACTGTATTTGCTGGGAATAGACGCGAGTGCTATTTGCACAGTTTATGGCCAGAATAGCACAATAGTGGTGTTCTTACCCTGAATTAACACTTAATGCTAGAACTTGAAACTCAATGCGAATCAACTCCGTTTAGGAAGTTGTATTGAACCCCAGTCGGCCTTACAAGAAAAACACTCTGCTTTTGAGAAACAGGCACTCTTGCACTCTACTGTGTTTCCTATAGGGCCAGTACAGTGAGCTAGCTCAGAACAAGAGAACTGTGCCTCCTACACAAACGGGGCATATCTAGTTCAACTCAGTATTGGAAACTAAGTAAAACAGGAGCTTCTCTTCAGTCCAATACACAGTATTTGCTGGGAACAGACGCGAGTGCTATTTGCACTGTTTATGGCCAGAATAGCATAATAGTGGTGTTATTACCCTGAATTAACACTTAATGCTAGAAATTGAAACTCAATGCGAATCAATTCCGTTCAGGAAGTTGTATTGAACCCCAGTCGGCCTTACAAGAAAAACACTCTGCTTTTGAGAAACAGGCACTCTTGCACTCTACTGTGTTTCTTATAAGGCCAGTACAGTGAGCTAGCTCAGGACAAGAGAACTGTGCTTCCTACACAAACGGGGCATATCTATTTCAACTCAGTATTGGAAACTAAGTAAAACAGGAGCTTCTCTTCAGTCCAATACACTGTATTTCCTGGGAACAGACGCGAGTGCTATTTGCACTGTTTATGGCCAGAATAGCACAATAGTGGTGTTCTTACCCTGAATTAACACTTAATGCTAGAACTTGAAACTCAATGCGAATCAACTCCGTTTAGGAAGTTGTATTGAACACCGGTCGGCCTTACAAGAAAAACACTCTGCTTTTGAGAAACAGGCACTCTTGCACTCTACTGTGTTTCCTATAGGGCCAGTACAGTGAACTAGCTCAGAACAAGAGAACTGTGCTTCCTACACAAACGGGGCATATCTAGTTCAAGTCAGTATTGGAAACTAAGTAAAACAGGAGCTTCTCTTCAGTCCAATACACTGTATTTGCTGGGAACAGACGCGAGTGCTATTTGCACTGTTTATGGCCAGAATAGCACAATAGTGGTGTTCTTACCCTGAATTAACACTTAATGATAGAACTTGAAACTCAATGCGAATCATCACCGTTTAGGAAGTTGTATTGAACCCCAGTCGGCCTTACAAGAAAAACACTCTGCTTTTGAGAAACAGGCACTCTTGCACTCTTCTGTGTTTCCTATAGGGCCAGTACAGTGAGCTAGCTCAGAACAAGAGAACTGTCCTTCCTTAACAAACGGGGCATATCTAGTTCAACTCAGTATTGGAAACTAATTAAAACAGGAGCTTCTCTTCAGTCCAATACAATGTATTTCCTGGGAACAGACGCGAATGCTATTTGCAGTGTTTATGGTCAGAATAGGACAATAGTGGTGTTCTTACCCTGAATTAACACTTAATGATAGAACCTGAAACTCAATGCGAATCAACTCTGTTTAGGAAGTTGTATTGAACCCCAGTCGGCCTTACAAGAAAAACACTCTGCTTTTGAGAAACAGGCACTCTTGCACTCTACTGTGTTTCCTATAGGGCCAGTACAGTGAGCTAGCTCAGAACAAGAGAACTGTGCTTCCTACACAAACGGGGCATATCTAGTTCAACTCAGTATTGGAAACTAAGTAAATCAGGAGATTCTCTTCAGTCCAATACACTGTATTTGCTGGGAATAGACGCGAGTGCTATTTGCACAGTTTATGGCCAGAATAGCACAATAGTGGTGTTCTTACCCTGAATTAACACTTAATGCTAGAACTTGAAACTCAATGCGAATCAACTCCGTTTAGGAAGTTGTATTGAACCCCAGTCGGCCTTACAAGAAAAACACTCTGCTTTTGAGAAACAGGCACTCTTGCACTCTACTGTGTTTCCTATAGGGCCAGTACAGTGAGCTAGCTCAGAACAAGAGAACTGTGCCTCCTACACAAACGGGGCATATCTAGTTCAACTCAGTATTGGAAACTAAGTAAAACAGGAGCTTCTCTTCAGTCCAATACACAGTATTTGCTGGGAACAGACGCGAGTGCTATTTGCACTGTTTATGGCCAGAATAGCACAATAGTGGTGTTCTTACCCTGAATTAACACTTAATGCTAGAACTTGAAACTCAATGCGAATCAACTCCGTTTAGGAAGTTGTATTGAACCCCAGTCGGCCTTACAATAAAAACACTCTGCTTTTGAGAAACAGTCACTCTTGCACTCTACGGGGTTTCCTATAGGGCCAGTACACTGAGCTAGCTCAGAACAAGAGAACTGTGCTTCCTACACAAACGGGGCATATCTAGTTCCACTCAGTATTGGAAACTAAGTAAAACAGGAGCTTCTCTTCAGTCCAATACACTGTATTTGCTGGGAACAGACGCGAGTGCTATTTGCACTGTTTATGGCCAGAATACCACAATAGTGGTGTTCTTACCATGAATTAACACTTAATGCTAGAACTTGAAACTCAATGCGAATCAACTCCGTTTAGGAAGTTGTATTGAACCCCAGTCGGCCTTACAAGAAAAACACTCTGCTTTTGAGAAACAGGCACTCTTGCACTCTACTGTGTTTCCTATAGGGCCAGTACAGTGAGCTAGCTCAGAACAAACGAACTGTGCCTCCTACACAAACGGGGCATATCTAGTTCAACTCAGTATTGGAAACTAAGTAAAACAGGAGCTTCTCTTCAGTCCAATACACTGTATATGCTGGGAACAGACGCGAGTGCTATTTGCACTGTGTATGGCCAGAATAGCACAATAGTTGTGTTCTTTCCCTGAATTAACACTTAATGCTAGAACTTGAAACTGAATGTGATTCAACTCCGTTTAGGAAGTTGTATTGAACCCTAGTTGGCCTTACAAGAAAAACACTCTGCTTTTGAGAAACAGGCACTCTTGCACTCTACTGTGTTTCCTATAGGGCCAGTACAGTGTGCTAGCTCAGAAAAAAAGAACTGTGCTTCCTACACAAACGGGGCATATCTAGTTCAACTCAGTCTTGGAATCTTAGTAAAACAGGGTCTTCTCTTCAGTCCAATACACTGTATTTGCTGGGAACAGACGCGAGTGCTATTTGCACTGTGTGTGGTCAGAATAGCACAATAGTGGTGTTCTTACCCTGAATTAACACTTAATGCTAGAAGTTGAAACTGAATGTGATTCAACTCCATTTGGGAAGTTGTATTGAACCCTAGTTGACCTTACCAAAAAAACACTCCGCTTTTGAGAAACAGGCACTCTTGCACTCTACTGTGTTTCCTATAGGGCCAGTACAGTGAGCTAGCTCAGAACAAAAGAACTGTGCCTCCTAAACAAACGGGGCATATCTAGTTCAACTCAGTTTTGGAAACTAAGTAAAACAGAGGCTTCTCTTCAGTCCAATACTCTGTATTTGCTGGCAACAGACGCGAGTGCAAATATTTTCACTGTGTATGGCCAGAACAGCACAATAGTGGTGTTCTTACCCTGAATTAACACTTAATGCTAGAACTTGAAACTGAATGTGATTCAACTCCGATTAGGAAGTTGTATTGAACCCTAGTTGGCCTTACAAGTAAAACACTCTGCTTTTGAGAAACAGGCACTCTTGCACTCTACTGTGTTTCCTATAGGGCCTGTACAGTGAGCTAGCTCAGAACAAGAGAACTGTGCTTCCTACACAAACGGGGCATATCTAGTTCAACTCAGTATTGGAAACTAAGTAAAACAGGAGCTTCTCTTCAGTCCAATACACTGTATTTGCTGGGAACAGACGCGAGTGCTATTTGCACTGTTTATGGCCAGAATAGCACAATAGTGGTGTTCTTACCCTGAATTAACGCTTAATGCTAGAACTTGAAACTCAATGCGAATCAACTCCGTTTAGGAAGTTGTATTGAACTCCAGTCGGCCTTACAAGAAAAACACTCTGATTTTGAGAAACAGGCACTCTTGCACTCTACTGTGTTTCCTATAGGGCCAGTACAGTGAGCTAGCTCAGAACAAGAGAACTGTGCTTCCTACACAAACGGGGCATATCTAGTTCAACTCAGTATTGGAAACTAAGTAAAACAGGAGCTTCTCTTCAGTCCAATACACTGTATTTGCTGGGAACAGACACGAGTGCTATTTGCACTGTTTATGGCCAGAATAGCACAATACTGGTGTTCTTACCTTGAATTAACACTTAATGCTAGAACTTGAAACTCAATACGAATCAATTCCGTTTAGGAAGTTGTATTGAACCCCTGTCGGCCTTACAAGAAAAACACTCTGCTTTTGAGAAACAGGCACTCTTGCACTCTACTGTGTTTCCTATAGGGCCAGTACAGTGAGCTAGCTCAGAACAAGAGAACTGTGCTTCCTACACAAACGGGGCATATCTAGTTCAACTCAGTATTGGAAACTAAGTAAAACAGGAGCTTCTCTTCAGTCCAATACACTGTATTTGCTGGGAACAGACGCGAGTGCTATTTGCACTGTTTATGGCCAGAATAGCACAATAGTGGTGTTCTTACCCTGAATTAACGCTTAATGCTAGAACTTGAAACTCAATGCGAATCAACTCCGTTTAGGAAGTTGTATTGAACCCCAGTTGGCCTTACAAGAAAAACACTCTGATTTTGAGAAACAGGCACTCTTGCACTCTACTGTGTTTCCTATAGGGCCAGTACAGTGAGCTAGCTCAGAACAAGAGAACTGTGCTTCCTACACAAACGGGGCATATCTAGTTCAACTCAGTATTGGAAACTAAGTAAAACAGGAGCTTCTCTTCAGTCCAATACACTGTATTTGCTGGGAACAGACACGAGTGCTATTTGCACTGTTTATGGCCAGAATAGCACAATACTGGTGTTCTTACCTTGAATTAACACTTAATGCTAGAACTTGAAACTCAATGCGAATCAATTCCGTTTAGGAAGTTGTATTGAACCCCTGTCGGCCTTACAAGAAAAACACTCTGCTTTTGAGAAACAGGCACTCTTGCACTCTACTGTGTTTCCTATAGGGCCAGTACAGTGAGCTAGCTCAGAACAAGAGAACTGTGCTTCCTACACAAACGGGGCATATCTAGTTCAACTCAGTATTGGAAACTAAGTAAAACAGGAGCTTCTCTTCAGTCCAATACACTGTATTTGCTGGGAACAGACGCGAGTGCTATTTGCACTGTTTATGGCCAGAATAGCACAATAGTGGTGTTCTTACCCTGAATTAACACTTAATGCTAGAACTTGAAACTCAATGCGAATCAACTCCGTTTAGGAAGTTGTATTGAACGTCAGTCGGACTTACAAGAAAAACACTCTGCTTTTGAGAAACAGGCACTCTTGCACTCTACTGTGTTTCCTATAGGGCCAGTACAGTGAGCTAGCTCAGAACAAGAGAACTGTGCTTCCTACACAAACGGGGCATATCTAGTTCAACTCAGTATTGGAAACTAAGTAAAACAGGAGCTTCTCTTCAGTCCAATACACTGTATTTGCTGGGAACAGACGCGAGTGCTATTTGCACTGTTTATGGCCAGAATACCACAATAGTGGTGTTCTTACCATGAATTAACACTTAATGCTAGAACTTGAAACTCAAAGCGAATCAACTCCGTTTAGGAAGTTGTATTGAACCCCAGTCGGCCTTACAAGAAAAACACTCTGCTTTTGAGAAACAGGCACTCTTGCACTCTACTGTGTTTCCTATAGGGCCAGTACAGTGAGCTAGCTCAGAACAAGAGAACTGTGCTTCCTACACAAACGGGGCATATCTAGTTCAACTCAGTATTGGAAACTAAGTAAAACAGGAGCTTCTCTTCAGTCCAATACACTGTATTTGCTGGGAACAGACGCGAGTGCTATTTGCACTGTTTATGGCCAGAATAGCACAATAGTGGTGTTCTTACCTTGAATTAACACTTAATGCTAGAACTTGAAACTCAATGCGTATCAATTCCGTTTAGGAAGTTGTATTGAACCCCAGTCGGCCTTACAAGAAAAACACTCTGCTTTTGAGAAACAGGCACTCTTGCACTCTACTGTGTTTCCTATAGGGCCAGTACACTGAGCTAGCTCAGAACAAGAGAACTGTGCTTCCTACACAAACGGGGCATATCTAGTTCAACTCAGTATTGGAAACTAAGTAAAACAGGAGCTTCTCTTCAGTCCAATACACTGTATTTGCTGGGAACAGACGCGAGTGCTATTTGCACTGTTTATGGCCAGAATACCACAATAGTGGTGTTCTTACCATGAATTAACACTTAATGCTAGAACTTGAAACTCAATGCGAATCAACTCCGTTTAGGAAGTTGTATTGAACCCCAGTCGGCCTTACAAGAAAAACACTCTGCTTTTGAGAAACAGGCACTCTTGCACTCTACTGTGTTTCCTATAGGGCCAGTACATTGAGCTAGCTCAGAACAAGAGAACTGTGCTTCCTACACAAACGGGGCATATCTAGTTCAACTCAGTATTGGAAACTAAGTAAAACAGGAGCTTCTCTTCAGTCCAATACACTGTATTTGCTGGGAACAGACGCGAGTGCTATTTGCACTGTTTATGGCCAGAATAGCACAATAGTGGTGTTCTTACCCTGAATTAACACTTAATGCTAGAACTTGAAACTCAAAGCGATTCAACTCCGTTTAGGAAGTTGTATTGAACCCCAGTCGGCCTTACAATAAAAACACTCTGCTTTTGAGAAACAGTCACTCTTGCACTCTACGGTGTTTCCTATAGGGCCAGTACAGTGAGCTAGCTCAGAACAAGAGAACTGTGCTTCCTACACAAACGGGGCATATCTAGTTCCACTCAGTATTGGAAACTAAGTAAAACAGGAGCTTCTCTTCAGTCCAATACACTGTATTTGCTGGGAACAGACGCGAGTGCTATTTGCACTGTTTATGGCCAGAATAGCACAATAGTGGTGTTCTTACCCTGAATTAACACTTAATGCTAGAACTTGAAACTCAATGCGAATCAACACCGTTTAGGAAGTTGTATTGAACCCCAGTCGGCCTTACAAGAAAAACACTCTGCTTTTGAGAAACAGGCACTCTTGCACTCTGCTGTGTTTCCTATAGGGCCAGTACAGTGAGCTAGCTCAGAACAAGAGAACTGTGCTTCCTACACAAACGGGGCATATCTAGTTCAACTCAGTATTGGAAACTAAGTAAAACAGGAGCTTCTCTTCAGTCCAATACACTGTATTTGCTGGGAACAGACGCGAGTGCTATTTGTACTGTTTATGGCCAGAATAGCACAATAGTGGTGTTCTTACCCTGAATTAACACTTAATGCTAGAACTTGAAACTCAATGCGAATCAACTCCGTTTAGGAAGTTGTATTGAACCCCAGTCGGCCTTACAAGAAAAACACTCTGCTTTTGAGAAACAGGCACTCTTGCACTCTACTGTGTTTCCTATAGGGCCAGTACAGTGAGCTAGCTCAGAACAAACGAACTGTGCCTCCTACACAAACGGGGCATATCTAGTTCAACTCAGTATTGGAAACTAAGTAAAACAGGAGCTTCTCTTCAGTCCAATACACTGTATATGCTGGGAACAGACGCGAGTGGTATTTGCACTGTGTATGGCCAGAATAGCACAATAGTGGTGTTCTTTCCCTGAATTAACACTTAATGCTAGAACTTGAAACTGAATGTGATTCAACTCCGTTTAGGAAGTTGTATTGAACCCTAGTTGGCCTTACAAGAAAAACACTCTGCTTTTGAGAAACAGGCACTCTTGCACTCTACTGTGTTTCCTATAGGGCCAGTACAGTGTGCTAGCTCAGAAAAAAAGAACTGTGCTTCCTACACAAACGGGGCATATCTAGTTCAACTCAGTCTTGGAATCTTAGTAAAACAGGGTCTTCTCTTCAGTCCAATACACTGTATTTGCTGGGAACAGACGCGAGTGCTATTTGCACTGTGTGTGGTCAGAATAGCACAATAGTGGTGTTCTTACCCTGAATTAACACTTAATGCTAGAAGTTGAAACTGAATGTGATTCAACTCCATTTGGGAAGTTGTATTGAACCCTAGTTGACCTTACCAAAAAAACACTCCGCTTTTGAGAAACAGGCACTCTTGCACTCTACTGTGTTTCCTATAGGGCCAGTACAGTGAGCTAGCTCAGAACAAAAGAACTGTGCCTCCTAAACAAACGGGGCATATCTAGTTCAACTCAGTTTTGGAAACTAAGTAAAACAGAGGCTTCTCTTCAGTCCAATACACTGCATTTGCTGGCAACAGACGCGAGTGCAAATATTTTCACTGTGTATGGCCAGAACAGCACAATAGTGGTGTTCTTACCCTGAATTAACACTTAATGCTAGAACTTGAAACTCAATGCGAATCAACTCTGTTTAGGAAGTTGTATTGAACCCCAGTCGGCCTTACAAGAAAAACACTCTGCTTTTGAGAAACAGGCACTCTTGCACTCTACTGTGTTTCCTATAGGGCCAGTACAGTGAGCTAGCTCAGAACAAGAGAACTGTGCTTCCTACACAAACGGGGCATATCTAGTTCAACTCAGTATTGGAAACGAAGTAAAACAGGAGCTTCTCTTCAGTCCAATACACTGTATTTGCTGGGAACAGAAGCGAGTGCTATTTGCACTGTTTATGGCCAGAATAGCACAATAGTGGTGTTCTTACCCTGAATTAACACTTAATGCTAGAACTTGAAACTCAATGCGAATCAACACCGTTTAGGAAGTTGTATTGAACCCCAGTCGGCCTTACAAGAAAAACACTCTGCTTTTGAGAAACAGGCACTCTTGCACTCTGCTGTGTTTCCTATAGGGCCAGTACAGTGAGCTAGCTCAGAACAAGAGAACTGTGCTTCCTACACAAACGGGGCATATCTAGTTCCACTCAGTATTGGAAACTAAGTAAAACAGGAGCTTCTCTTCAGTCCAATACACTGTATTTGCTGGGAACAGACGCGAGTGCTATTTGTACTGTTTATGGCCAGAATAGCACAATAGTGGTGTTCTTACCCTGAATTAACACTTAATGCTAGAACTTGAAACTCAATGCGAATCAACTCCGTTTAGGAAGTTGTATTGAACCCCAGTCGGCCTTACAAGAAAAACACTCTGCTTTTGAGAAACAGGCACTCTTGCACTCTACTGTGTTTCCTATAGGGCCAGTACAGTGAGCTAGCTCAGAACAAACGAACTGTGCCTCCTACACAAACGGGGCATATCTAGTTCAACTCAGTATTGGAAACTAAGTAAAACAGGAGCTTCTCTTCAGTCCAATACACTGTATATGCTGGGAACAGACGCGAGTGCTATTTGCACTGTGTATGGCCAGAATAGCACAATAGTGGTGTTCTTTCCCTGAATTAACACTTAATGCTAGAACTTGAAACTGAATGTGATTCAACTCCGTTTAGGAAGTTGTATTGAACCCTAGTTGGCCTTACAAGGAAAACACTCTGCTTTTGAGAAACAGGCACTCTTGCACTCTACTGTGTTTCCTATAGGGCCAGTACAGTGAGCTAGCTCAGAACAAGAGAACTGTGCTTCCTACACAAACGGGGCATATCTAGTTCAACTCAGTATTGGAAACTAAGTAAAACAGGAGCTTCTCTTCAGTCCAATACACTGTATTTGCTGGGAACAGACGCGAGTGCTATTTGCACTGTTTATGGCCAGAATAGCACAATAGTGGTGTTCTTACCCTGAATTAACGCTTAATGCTAGAACTTGAAACTCAATGCGAATCAACTCCGTTTAGGAAGTTGTATTGAACTCCAGTCGGCCTTACAAGAAAAACACTCTGATTTTGAGAAACAGGCACTCTTGCACTCTACTGTGTTTCCTATAGGGCCAGTACAGTGAGCTAGCTCAGAACAAGAGAACTGTGCTTCCTACACAAACGGGGCATATCTAGTTCAACTCAGTATTGGAAACTAAGTAAAACAGGAGCTTCTCTTCAGTCCAATACACTGTATTTGCTGGGAACAGACACGAGTGCTATTTGCACTGTTTATGGCCAGAATAGCACAATAGTGGTGTTCTTACCTTGAATTAACACTTAATGCTAGAACTTGAAACTCAATGCGAATCAATTCCGTTTAGGAAGTTGTATTGAACCCCTGTCGGCCTTACAAGAAAAACACTCTGCTTTTGAGAAACAGGCACTCTTGCACTCTACTGTGTTTCCTATAGGGCCAGTACAGTGAGCTAGCTCAGAACAAGAGAACTGTGCTTCCTACACAAACGGGGCATATCTAGTTCAACTCAGTATTGGAAACTAAGTAAAACAGGAGCTTCTCTTCAGTCCAATACACTGTATTTGCTGGGAACAGACGCGAGTGCTATTTGCACTGTTTATGGCCAGAATAGCACAATAGTGGTGTTCTTACCCTGAATTAACACTTAATGCTAGAACTTGAAACTCAATGCGAATCAACTCCGTTTAGGAAGTTGTATTGAACCCCAGTTGGCCTTACAAGAAAAACACTCTGCTTTTGAGAAACAGGCACTCTTGCACTCTACTGTGTTTCCTATAGGGCCAGTACAGAGAGCTAGCTCAGAACAAGAGAACTGTGCTTCCTACACAAACGGGGCATATCTATTTCAACTCAGTATTGGAAACTAAGTAAAACAGGAGCTTCTCTTCAGTCCAATACACTGTATTTGCTGGGAAAAGAAGCGAGTGCTATTTGCACTGTTTATGCCCAGAATAGCACAATAGTGGTGTTCTTACCCTGAATTAACACTTAATGCTAGAACTTGAAACTCAAAGCGATTCAACTCCGTTTAGGAAGTTGTATTGAACCCCAGTCGGCCTTACAAAAAAAACACACTGCTTTTGAGAAACAGGTCCTCTTGCACTCTACTGTGTTTCCTTAGGGATAGTACAGTGAGCTAGCTCAGAACAAGAGAACTGTGCTTCCTACACAAACGGGGCATATCTAGTTCCACTCAGTATTGGAAACTAAGTAAAACAGGAGCTTCTCTTCAGTCCAATACACTGTATTTGCTGGGAACAGACACGAGTGCTATTTGCACTGTTTATGGCCAGAATAGCACAATAGTGGTGTTCTTACCCTGAATTAACGCTTAATGCTAGAACTTGAAACTCAATGCGAATCAACACCGTTTAGGAAGTTGTATTGAACTCCAGTCGGCCGTACAAGAAAAACACTCTGATTTTGAGAAACAGGCACTCTTGCACTCTACTGTGTTTCCTATAGGGCCCGTACAGTGTGCTAGCTCAGAACAAGAGAACTGTTCTTCCTACACAAACCGGGCATATCTAGTTCAACTCAGTATTGGAAACTAAGTAAAACAGGAGCTTCTCTTCAGTCCAATACACTGTATTTGCTGGGAACAGACGCGAGTGCTATTTGCACTGTTTATGGCCAGAATAGCATAATAGTGGTGTTATTACCCTGAATTAACACTTAATGCTAGAAATTGAAACTCAATGCGAATCAATTCCGTTCAGGAAGTTGTATTGAACCCCAGTCGGCCTTACAAGAAAAACACTCTGCTTTTGAGAAACAGGCACTCTTGCACTCTACTGTGTTTCTTATAAGGCCAGTACAGTGAGCTAGCTCAGGACAAGAGAACTGTGCTTCCTACACAAACGGGGCATATCTATTTCAACTCAGTATTGGAAACTAAGTAAAACAGGAGCTTCTCTTCAGTCCAATACACTGTATTTCCTGGGAACAGACGCGAGTGCTATTTGCACTGTTTATGGCCAGAATAGCACAATAGTGGTGTTCTTACCCTGAATTAACACTTAATGCTAGAACTTGAAACTCAATGCGAATCAACTCCGTTTAGGAAGTTGTATTGAACACCGGTCGGCCTTACAAGAAAAACACTCTGCTTTTGAGAAACAGGCACTCTTGCACTCTACTGTGTTTCCTATAGGGCCAGTACAGTGAACTAGCTCAGAACAAGAGAACTGTGCTTCCTACACAAACGGGGCATATCTAGTTCAAGTCAGTATTGGAAACTAAGTAAAACAGGAGCTTCTCTTCAGTCCAATACACTGTATTTGCTGGGAACAGACGCGAGTGCTATTTGCACTGTTTATGGCCAGAATAGCACAATAGTGGTGTTCTTACCCTGAATTAACACTTAATGATAGAACTTGAAACTCAATGCGAATCATCACCGTTTAGGAAGTTGTATTGAACCCCAGTCGGCCTTACAAGAAAAACACTCTGCTTTTGAGAAACAGGCACTCTTGCACTCTTCTGTGTTTCCTATAGGGCCAGTACAGTGAGCTAGCTCAGAACAAGAGAACTGTCCTTCCTTAACAAACGGGGCATATCTAGTTCAACTCAGTATTGGAAACTAAGTAAAACAGGAGCTTCTCTTCAGTCCAATACAATGTATTTCCTGGGAACAGACGCGAATGCTATTTGCAGTGTTTATGGTCAGAATAGGACAATAGTGGTGTTCTTACCCTGAATTAACACTTAATGATAGAACCTGAAACTCAATGCGAATCAACTCTGTTTAGGAAGTTGTATTGAACCCCAGTCGGCCTTACAAGAAAAACACTCTGCTTTTGAGAAACAGGCACTCTTGCACTCTACTGTGTTTCCTATAGGGCCAGTACAGTGAGCTAGCTCAGAACAAGAGAACTGTGCTTCCTACACAAACGGGGCATATCTAGTTCAACTCAGTATTGGAAACTAAGTAAATCAGGAGCTTCTCTTCAGTCCAATACACTGTATTTGCTGGGAATAGACGCGAGTGCTATTTGCACAGTTTATGGCCAGAATAGCACAATAGTGGTGTTCTTACCCTGAATTAACACTTAATGCTAGAACTTGAAACTCAATGCGAATCAACTCCGTTTAGGAAGTTGTATTGAACCCCAGTCGGCCTTACAAGAAAAACACTCTGCTTTTGAGAAACAGGCACTCTTGCACTCTACTGTGTTTCCTATAGGGCCAGTACAGTGAGCTAGCTCAGAACAAGAGAACTGTGCCTCCTACACAAACGGGGCATATCTAGTTCAACTCAGTATTGGAAACTAAGTAAAACAGGAGCTTCTCTTCAGTCCAATACACAGTATTTGCTGGGAACAGACGCGAGTGCTATTTGCACTGTTTATGGCCAGAATAGCACAATAGTGGTGTTCTTACCCTGAATTAACACTTAATGCTAGAACTTGAAACTCAATGCGAATCAACTCCGTTTAGGAAGTTGTATTGAACCCCAGTCGGCCTTACAATAAAAACACTCTGCTTTTGAGAAACAGTCACTCTTGCACTCTACGGGGTTTCCTATAGGGCCAGTACACTGAGCTAGCTCAGAACAAGAGAACTGTGCTTCCTACACAAACGGGGCATATCTAGTTCCACTCAGTATTGGAAACTAAGTAAAACAGGAGCTTCTCTTCAGTCCAATACACTGTATTTGCTGGGAACAGACGCGAGTGCTATTTGCACTGTTTATGGCCAGAATACCACAATAGTGGTGTTCTTACCATGAATTAACACTTAATGCTAGAACTTGAAACTCAATGCGAATCAACTCCGTTTAGGAAGTTGTATTGAACCCCAGTCGGCCTTACAAGAAAAACACTCTGCTTTTGAGAAACAGGCACTCTTGCACTCTACTGTGTTTCCTATAGGGCCAGTACAGTGAGCTAGCTCAGAACAAACGAACTGTGCCTCCTACACAAACGGGGCATATCTAGTTCAACTCAGTATTGGAAACTAAGTAAAACAGGAGCTTCTCTTCAGTCCAATACACTGTATATGCTGGGAACAGACGCGAGTGCTATTTGCACTGTGTATGGCCAGAATAGCACAATAGTTGTGTTCTTTCCCTGAATTAACACTTAATGCTAGAACTTGAAACTGAATGTGATTCAACTCCGTTTAGGAAGTTGTATTGAACCCTAGTTGGCCTTACAAGAAAAACACTCTGCTTTTGAGAAACAGGCACTCTTGCACTCTACTGTGTTTCCTATAGGGCCAGTACAGTGTGCTAGCTCAGAAAAAAAGAACTGTGCTTCCTACACAAACGGGGCATATCTAGTTCAACTCAGTCTTGGAATCTTAGTAAAACAGGGTCTTCTCTTCAGTCCAATACACTGTATTTGCTGGGAACAGACGCGAGTGCTATTTGCACTGTGTGTGGTCAGAATAGCACAATAGTGGTGTTCTTACCCTGAATTAACACTTAATGCTAGAAGTTGAAACTGAATGTGATTCAACTCCATTTGGGAAGTTGTATTGAACCCTAGTTGACCTTACCAAAAAAACACTCCGCTTTTGAGAAACAGGCACTCTTGCACTCTACTGTGTTTCCTATAGGGCCAGTACAGTGAGCTAGCTCAGAACAAAAGAATTGTGCCTCCTAAACAAACGGGGCATATCTAGTTCAACTCAGTTTTGGAAACTAAGTAAAACAGAGGCTTCTCTTCAGTCCAATACTCTGTATTTGCTGGCAACAGACGCGAGTGCAAATATTTTCACTGTGTATGGCCAGAACAGCACAATAGTGGTGTTCTTACCCTGAATTAACACTTAATGCTAGAACTTGAAACTGAATGTGATTCAACTCCGTTTAGGAAGTTGTATTGAACCCTAGTTGGCCTTACAAGTAAAACACTCTGCTTTTGAGAAACAGGCACTCTTGCACTCTACTGTGTTTCCTATAGGGCCTGTACAGTGAGCTAGCTCAGAACAAGAGAACTGTGCTTCCTACACAAACGGGGCATATCTAGTTCAACTCAGTATTGGAAACTAAGTAAAACAGGAGCTTCTCTTCAGTCCAATACACTGTATTTGCTGGGAACAGACGCGAGTGCTATTTGCACTGTTTATGGCCAGAATAGCACAATAGTGGTTTTCTTACCCTGAATTAACGCTTAATGCTAGAACTTGAAACTCAATGCGAATCAACTCCGTTTAGGAAGTTGTATTGAACTCCAGTCGGCCTTACAAGAAAAACACTCTGATTTTGAGAAACAGGCACTCTTGCACTCTACTGTGTTTCCTATAGGGCCAGTACAGTGAGCTAGCTCAGAACAAGAGAACTGTGCTTCCTACACAAACGGGGCATATCTAGTTCAACTCAGTATTGGAAACTAAGTAAAACAGGAGCTTCTCTTCAGTCCAATACACTGTATTTGCTGGGAACAGACACGAGTGCTATTTGCACTGTTTATGGCCAGAATAGCACAATACTGGTGTTCTTACCTTGAATTAACACTTAATGCTAGAACTTGAAACTCAATGCGAATCAATTCCGTTTAGGAAGTTGTATTGAACCCCTGTCGGCCTTACAAGAAAAACACTCTGCTTTTGAGAAACAGGCACTCTTGCACTCTACTGTGTTTCCTATAGGGCCAGTACAGTGAGCTAGCTCAGAACAAGAGAACTGTGCTTCCTACACAAACGGGGCATATCTAGTTCAACTCAGTATTGGAAACTAAGTAAAACAGGAGCTTCTCTTCAGTCCAATACACTGTATTTGCTGGGAACAGACGCGAGTGCTATTTGCACTGTTTATGGCCAGAATAGCACAATAGTGGTGTTCTTACCCTGAATTAACACTTAATGCTAGAACTTGAAACTCAATGCGAATCAACTCCGTTTAGGAAGTTGTATTGAACCCCAGTTGGCCTTACAAGAAAAACACTCTGCTTTTGAGAAACAGGCACTCTTGCACTCTACTGTGTTTCCTATAGGGCCAGTACAGTGAGCTAGCTCAGAACAAGAGAACTGTGCTTCCTACACAAACGGGGCATATCTATTTCAACTCAGTATTGGAAACTAAGTAAAACAGGAGCTTCTCTTCAGTCCAATACACTGTATTTGCTGGGAAAAGAAGCGAGTGCTATTTGCACTGTTTATGGCCAGAATAGCACAATAGTGGTGTTCTTACCCTGAATTAACACTTAATGCTAGAACTTGAAACTCAAAGCGATTCAACTCCGTTTAGGAAGTTGTATTGAACCCCAGTCGGCCTTACAAAAAAAACACACTGCTTTTGAGAAACAGGTCCTCTTGCAC
Source organism: Peromyscus maniculatus bairdii (assembly GCF_049852395.1). Taxonomy (NCBI): domain Eukaryota; kingdom Metazoa; phylum Chordata; class Mammalia; order Rodentia; family Cricetidae; genus Peromyscus; species Peromyscus maniculatus. The sequence goes on from NC_134867.1 coordinate 134,746, forward strand.
TCTACTGTGTTTCCTTAGGGATAGTACAGTGAGCTAGCTCAGAACAAGAGAACTGTGCTTCCTACACAAACGGGGCATATCTAGTTCCACTCAGTATTGGAAACTAAGTAAAACAGGAGCTTCTCTTCAGTCCAATACCCTGTATTTGCTGGGAACAGACGCGAGTGCTATTTGCACTGTTTATGGCCAGAATAGCACAATAGTGGTGTTCTTACCCTGAATTAACGCTTAATGCTAGAACTTGAAACTCAATGCGAATCAACACCGTTTAGGAAGTTGTATTGAACTCCAGTCGGCCTTACAAGAAAAACACTCTGATTTTGAGAAACAGGCACTCTTGCACTCTACTGTGTTTCCTATAGGGCCAGTACAGTGAGCTAGCTCAGAACAAGAGAACTGTGCTTCCTACACAAACGGGGCATATCTAGTTCAACTCAGTATTGGAAACTAAGTAAAACAGGAGCTTCTCTTCAGTCCAATACACTGTATTTGCTGGGAACAGACGCGAGTGCTATTTGCACTGTTTATGGCCAGAATAGCATAATAGTGGTGTTATTACCCTGAATTAACACTTAATGCTAGAAATTGAAACTCAATGCGAATCAATTCCGTTCAGGAAGTTGTATTGAACCCCAGTCGGCCTTACAAGAAAAACACTCTGCTTTTGAGAAACAGGCACTCTTGCACTCTACTGTGTTTCTTATAAGGCCAGTACAGTGAGCTAGCTCAGGACAAGAGAACTGTGTTTCCTACACAAACGGGGCATATCTATTTCAACTCAGTATTGGAAACTAAGTAAAACAGGAGCTTCTCTTCAGTCCAATACACTGTATTTCCTGGGAACAGACGCGAGTGCTATTTGCACTGTTTATGGCCAGAATAGCACAATAGTGGTGTTCTTACCCTGAATTAACACTTAATGCTAGAACTTGAAACTCAATGCGAATCAACTCTGTTTAGGAAGTTGTATTGAACCCCAGTCGGCCTTACAAGAAAAACACTCTGCTTTTGACAAACAGGCACTCTTGCACTCTACTTTGTTTCCTATAGGGCCAGTACAGTGAGCTAGCTCAGAACAAGAGAACTGTGCTTCCTACACAAACGGGGCATATCTAGTTCAACTCAGTATTGGAAACTAAGTAAAACAGGAGGTTCTCTTCAGTCCAATACACTGTATTTGCTGGGAACAGACGCGAGTGCTATTTGCACTGTTTATGGCCAGAATAGCACAGTAGTTGTGTTCTTACCCTGAATTAACACTTAATGCTAGAACTTGAAACTGAATGCGAATCAACTCCGTTTAGGAAGTTGTATTGAACCCCAGTCGGCCTTACAAGAAAAACACTCTGCTTTTGAGAAACAGGCATTCTTGCACTCTACTGTGTTTCCTATAGTTCCAGTACAGTGAGCTAGCTCAGAACAAGAGAACTGTGCTTCCTACACAAACGGGGCATATCTAGTTCAACTCAGTATTGGAAACTAAGTAAAACAGGAGCTTCTCTTCAGTCCAATACACTGTATTTGCTCGGAACAGACGCGAATGCTATTTGCACTGTTTATGGCCAGAATAGCACAATAGTGGTGTTCTTCCCCTGAATTAACACTTAATGCTAGAACTTGAAACTCAATGCGAATCAACTCCGTTTAGGAAGTTGTATTGAACACCGGTCGGCCTTACAAGAAAAACACTCTGCTTTTGAGAAACAGGCACTCTTGCACTCTACTGTGTTTCCTATAGGGCCAGTACAGTGAGCTAGCTCAGAAAAAGAGAACTGTGCTTCCTACACAAACGGGGCATATCTAGTTCAAGTCAGTATTGGAAACTAAGTAAAACAGGAGCTTCTCTTCAGTCCAATACACTGTATTTGCTGGGAACAGACGCGAGTGCTATTTGCACTGTTTATGGCCAGAATAGCACAATAGTGGTGTTCTTACCCTGAATTAACACTTAATGATAGAACTTGAAACTCAATGCGAATCATCACCGTTTAGGAAGTTGTATTGAACCGCAGTCGGCCTACAAGAAAAACACTCTGCTTTTGAGAAACAGGCACTCTTGCACTCTTCTGTGTTTCCTATAGGGCCAGTACAGTGAGCTAGCTCAGAACAAGAGAACTGTCCTTCCTTAACAAACGGGGCATATCTAGTTCAACTCAGTATTGGAAACTAAGTAAAACAGGAGCTTCTCTTCAGTCCAATACAATGTATTTCCTGGGAACAGACGCGAGTGCTATTTGCAGTGTTTATGGTCAGAATAGGACAATAGTGGTGTTCTTACCCTGAATTAACACTTAATGATAGAACCTGAAACTCAATGCGAATCAACTCTGTTTAGGAAGTTGTATTGAACCCCAGTCGGCCTTACAAGAAAAACACTCTGCTTTTGAGAAACAGGCACTCTTGCACTCTACTGTGTTTCCTATAGGGCCAGTACAGTGAGCTAGCTCAGAACAAGAGAACTGTGCTTCCTACACAAACGGGGCATATCTAGTTCAACTCAGTATTGGAAACTAAGTAAATCAGGAGCTTCTCTTCAGTCCAATACACTGTATTTGCTGGGAATAGACGCGAGTGCTATTTGCACAGTTTATGGCCAGAATAGCACAATAGTGGTGTTCTTACCCTGAATTAACACTTAATGCTAGAACTTGAAACTCAATGCGAATCAACTCCGTTTAGGAAGTTGTATTGAACCCCAGTCGGCCTTACAAGAAAAACACTCTGCTTTTGAGAAACAGGCACTCTTGCACTCTACTGTGTTTCCTATAGGGCCAGTACAGTGAGCTAGCTCAGAACAAGAGAACTGTGCCTCCTACACAAACGGGGCATATCTAGTTCAACTCAGTATTGGAAACTAAGTAAAACAGGAGCTTCTCTTCAGTCCAATACACTGTATTTGCTGGGAACAGACGCGAGTGCTATTTGCACTGTTTATGGCCAGAATAGCACAATAGTGGTGTTCTTACCCTGAATTAACACTTAATGCTAGAACTTGAAACTCAATGCGAATCAACTCCGTTTAGGAAGTTGTATTGAACGTCAGTCGGCCTTACAAGAAAAACACTCTTCTTTTGAGAAACAGGCACTCTTGCACTCTACTGTGTTTCCTATAGGGCCAGTACAGTGAGCTAGCTCAGAACAAGAGAACTGTGCTTCCTACACAAACGGGGCATATCTAGTTCAACTCAGTATTGGAAACTAAGTAAAACAGGAGCTTCTCTTCAGTCCAATACACTGTATTTGCTGGGAACAGACGCGAGTGCTATTTGCACTGTTTATGGCCAGAATACCACAATAGTGGTGTTCTTACCATGAATTAACACTTAATGCTAGAACTTGAAACTCAAAGCGAATCAACTCCGTTTAGGAAGTTGTATTGTACCCCAGTCGGCCTTATAAGAAAAACACTCTTCTTTTGAGAAACAGGCACTCTTGCACTCTACTGTGTTTCCTATAGGGCCAGTACAGTGAGCTAGCTCTGAACAAGAGAACTGTGCTTCCTACACAAACGGGGCATATCTAGTTCAACTCAGTATTGGAAACTAAGTAAAACAGGAGCTTCTCTTCAGTCCAATACACTGTATTTGCTGGGAACAGACGCGAGTGCTATTTGCACTGTTTATGGCCAGAATAGCACAATAGTGGTGTTCTTACCTTGAATTAACACTTAATGCTAGAACTTGAAACTCAATGCGTATCAATTCCGTTTAGGAAGTTGTATTGAACCCCAGTCGGCCTTACAAGAAAAACACTCTGCTTTTGAGAAACAGGCACTCTTGCACTCTACTGTGTTTCCTATAGGGCCAGTACAGTGAGCTAGCTCAGAACAAGAGAACTGTGCTTCCTACACAAACGGGGCATATCTAGTTCAACTCAGTATTGGAAACTAAGTAAAACAGGAGCTTCTCTTCAGTCCAATACACTGTATTTGCTGGGAACAGACGCGAGTGCTATTTGCACTGTTTATGGCCAGAATACCACAATAGTGGTGTTCTTACCATGAATTAACACTTAATGTTAGAACTTGAAACTCAATGCGAATCAACTCCGTTTAGGAAGTTGTATTGAACCCCAGTCGGCCTTACAAGAAAAACACTCTGCTTTTGAGAAACAGGCACTCTTGAACTCTACTGTGTTTCCTATAGGGGCAGTACAGTGAGCTAGCTCAGAACAAGTGAACTGTGCTTCCTACACAAACGGGGCATATCTAGTTCAACTCAGTATTGGAAACTAAGTAAAACAGGAGCTTCTCTTCAGTCCAATACACTGTATTTGCTGGGAACAGACGCGAGTGCTATTTGCACTGTTTATGGCCAGAATAGCACAATAGTGGTGTTCTTACCCTGAATTAACACTTAATGCTAGAACTTGAAACTCAATGCGAATCAACTCTGTTTAGGAAGTTGTATTGAACCCCAGTCGGCCTTACAAGAAAAACACTCTGCTTTTGAGAAACAGGCACTCTTGCACTCTACTGTGTTTCCTATAGGGCCAGTACAGTGAGCTAGCTCAGAACAAGAGAACTGTGCTTCCTACACAAACGGGGCATATCTAGTTCAACTCAGTATTGGAAACGAAGTAAAACAGGAGCTTCTCTTCAGTCCAATACACTGTATTTGCTGGGAACAGAAGCGAGTGCTATTTGCACTGTTTATGGCCAGAATAGCACAATAGTGGTGTTCTTACCCTGAATTAACACTTAATGCTAGAACTTGAAACTCAAAGCGATTCAACTCCGTTTAGGAAGTTGTATTGAACCCCAGTCGGCCTTACAATAAAAACACTCTGCTTTTGAGAAACAGTCACTCTTGCACTCTACGGTGTTTCCTATAGGGCCAGTACAATGAGCTAGCTCAGAACAAGAGAACTGTGCTTCCTACACAAACGGGGCATATCTAGTTCCACTCAGTATTGGAAACTAAGTAAAACAGGAGCTTCTCTTCAGTCCAATACACTGTATTTGCTGGGAACAGACGCGAGTGCTATTTGCACTGTTTATGGCCAGAATAGCACAATAGTGGTGTTCTTACCCTGAATTAACACTTAATGCTAGAACTTGAAACTCAATGCGAATCAACTCTGTTTAGGAAGTTGTATTGAACCCCAGTCGGCCTTACAAGAAAAACACTCTGCTTTTGAGAAACAGGCACTCTTGCACTCTACTGTGTTTCCTATAGGGCCAGTACAGTGAGCTAGCTCAGAACAAGAGAACTGTGCTTCCTACACAAACGGGGCATATCTAGTTCCACTCAGTATTGGAAACTAAGTAAAACAGGAGCTTCTCTTCAGTCCAATACACTGTATTTGCTGGGAACAGACGCGAGTGCTATTTGCACTGTTTATGGCCAGAATAGCACAATAGTGGTGTTCTTACCCTGAATTAACACTTAATGCTAGAACTTGAAACTCAATGCGAATCAACACCGTTTAGGAAGTTGTATTGAACCCCAGTCGGCCTTACAAGAAAAACACTCTGCTTTTGAGAAACAGGCACTCTTGCACTCTGCTGTGTTTCCTATAGGGCCAGTACAGTGAGCTAGCTCAGAACAAACGAACTGTGCCTCCTACACAAACGGGGCATATCTAGTTCAACTCAGTATTGGAAACTAAGTAAAACAGGAGCTTCTCTTCAGTCCAATACACTGTATATGCTGGGAACAGACGCGAGTGCTATTTGCACTGTGTATGGCCAGAATAGCACAATAGTGGTGTTCTTTCCCTGAATTAACACTTAATGCTAGAACTTGAAACTGAATGTGATTCAACTCCGTTTAGGAAGTTGTATTGAACCCTAGTTGGCCTTACAAGAAAAACACTCTGCTTTTGAGAAACAGGCACTCTTGCACTCTACTGTGTTTCCTATAGGGCCAGTACAGTGTGCTAGCTCAGAAAAAAAGAACTGTGCTTCCTACACAAACGGGGCATATCTAGTTCAACTCAGTCTTGGAATCTTAGTAAAACAGGGTCTTCTCTTCAGTCCAATACACTGTATTTGCTGGGAACAGACGCGAGTGCTATTTGCACTGTGTGTGGTCAGAATAGCACAATAGTGGTGTTCTTACCCTGAATTAACACTTAATGCTAGAAGTTGAAACTGAATGTGATTCAACTCCATTTGGGAAGTTGTATTGAACCCTAGTTGACCTTACAAAAAAACACTCCGCTTTTGAGAAACAGGCACTCTTACACTCTACTGTGTTTCCTATAGGGCCAGTACAGTGAGCTAGCTCAGAACAAAAGAACTGTGCCTCCTAAACAAACGGGGCATATCTAGTTCAACTCAGTTTTGGAAACTAAGTAAAACAGAGGCTTCTCTTCAGTCCAATACACTGTATTTGCTGGCAACAGACGCGAGTGCAAATATTTTCACTGTGTATGGCCAGAACAGCACAATAGTGGTGTTCTTACCCTGAATTAACACTTAATGCTAGAACTTGAAACTCAATGCGTATCAATTCCGTTTAGGAAGTTGTATTGAACCCCAGTCGGCCTTACAAGAAAAACACTCTGCTTTTGAGAAACAGGCACTCTTGCACTCTACTGTGTTTCCTATAGGGCCAGTACAGTGAGCTAGCTCAGAACAAGAGAACTGTGCTTCCTACACAAACGGGGCATATCTAGTTCAACTCAGTATTGGAAACTAAGTAAAACAGGAGCTTCTCTTCAGTCCAATACACTGTATTTGCTGGGAACAGACGCGAGTGCTATTTGCACTGTTTATGGCCAGAATAGCACAATAGTGGTGTTCTTACCCTGAATTAACACTTAATGCTAGAACTTGAAACTCAAAGCGATTCAACTCCGTTTAGGAAGTTGTATTGAACCCCAGTCGGCCTTACAATAAAAACACTCTGCTTTTGAGAAACAGTCACTCTTGCACTCTACTGTGTTTCCTATAGGGCCAGTACAGTGAGCTAGCTCAGAACAAGAGAACTGTGCTTCCTACACAAACGGGGCATATCTAGTTCCACTCAGTATTGGAAACTAAGTAAAACAGCAGCTTCTCTTCAGTCCAATACACTGTATTTGCTGGGAACAGACGCGAGTGCTATTTGCACTGTTTATGGCCAGAATAGCACAATAGTGGTGTTCTTACCCTGAATTAACACTTAATGCTAGAACTTGAAACTCAATGCGAATCAACACCGTTTAGGAAGTTGTATTGAACCCCAGTCGGCCTTACAAGAAAAACACTCTGCTTTTGAGAAACAGGCACTCTTGCACTCTGCTGTGTTTCCTATAGGGCCAGTACAGTGAGCTAGCTCAGAACAAGAGAACTGTGTTTCCTACACAAACGGGGCATATCTAGTTCAACTCAGTTTTGGAAACTAAGTAAAACAGAGGCTTCTCTTCAGTCCAATACACTGTATTTGCTGGCAACAGACGCGAGTGCAAATATTTTCACTGTGTATGGCCAGAACAGCACAATAGTGGTGTTCTTACCCTGAATTAACACTTAATGCTAGAACTTGAAACTCAATGCGAATCAACTCTGTTTAGGAAGTTGTATTGAACCCCAGTCGGCCTTACAAGAAAAACACTCTGCTTTTGAGAAACAGGCACTCTTGCACTCTACTGTGTTTCCTATAGGGCCAGTACAGTGAGCTAGCTCAGAACAAGAGAACTGTGCTTCCTACGCAAACTCGGCATATCTAGTTCCACTCAGTATTGGAAACGAAGTAAAACAGGAGCTTCTATTCAGTCCAATACACTGTATTTGCTGGGAACAGAAGCGAGTGCTATTTGCACTGTTTATGGCCAGAATAGCACAATAGTGGTGTTCTTACCCTGAATTAACACTTAATGCTAGAACTTGAAACTCAAAGCGATTCAACTCCGTTTAGGAAGTTGTATTGAACCCCAGTCGGCCTTACAATAAAAACACTCTGCTTTTGAGAAACAGTCACTCTTGCACTCTACTGTGTTTCCTATAGGGCCAGTACACTGAGCTAGCTCAGAACAAGAGAACTGTGCTTCCTACACAAACGGGGCATATCTAGTTCCACTCAGTATTGGAAACTAAGTAAAACAGGAGCTTCTCTTCAGTCCAATACACTTTATTTGCTGGGAACAGACGCGAGTGCTATTTGCACTGTTTATGGCCAGAATAGCACAAAAGTGGTGTTCTTACCCTGAATTAACACTTAATGCTAGAACTTGAAACTCAATGCGAATCAACACCGTTTAGGAAGTTGTATTGAACCCCAGTCGGCCTTACAAGAAAAACACTCTGCTTTTGAGAAACAGGCACTCTTGCACTCTGCTGTGTTTCCTATAGGGCCAGTACAGTGAGCTAGCTCAGAACAAGAGAACTGTGCTTCCTACACAAACGGGGCATATCTAGTTCAACTCAGTATTGGAAACTAAGTAAAACAGGAGCTTCTCTTCAGTCCAATACACTGTATTTGCTGGGAACAGACGCGAGTGCTATTTGCACTGTTTATGGCCAGAATAGCACAATAGTGGTGTTCTTACACTGAATTAACACTTAATGCTAGAACTTGAAACTCAATGCGAATCAACACCGTTTAGGAAGTTGTATTGAACCCCAGTCGGCCTTACAAGAAAAACACTCTGCTTTTGAGAAACAGGCACTCTTGCACTCTGCTGTGTTTCCTATAGGGCCAGTACAGTGAGCTAGCTCAGAACAAGAGAACTGTGTTTCCTACACAAACGGGGCATATCTAGTTCAACTCAGTTTTGGAAACTAAGTAAAACAGAGGCTTCTCTTCAGTCCAATACACTGTATTTGCTGGCAACAGACGCGAGTGCAAATATTTTCACTGTGTATGGCCAGAACAGCACAATAGTGGTGTTCTTACCCTGAATTAACACTTAATGCTAGAACTTGAAACTCAATGCGAATCAACTCTGTTTAGGAAGTTGTATTGAACCCCAGTCGGCCTTACAAGAAAAACACTCTGCTTTTGAGAAACAGGCACTCTTGCACTCTACTGTGTTTCCTATAGGGCCAGTACAGTGAGCTAGCTCAGAACAAGAGAACTGTGCTTCCTACGCAAACTCGGCATATCTAGTTCCACTCAGTATTGGAAACGAAGTAAAACAGGAGCTTCTATTCAGTCCAATACACTGTATTTGCTGGGAACAGAAGCGAGTGCTATTTGCACTGTTTATGGCCAGAATAGCACAATAGTGGTGTTCTTACCCTGAATTAACACTTAATGCTAGAACTTGAAACTCAAAGCGATTCAACTCCGTTTAGGAAGTTGTATTGAACCCCAGTCGGCCTTACAATAAAAACACTCTGCTTTTGAGAAACAGTCACTCTTGCACTCTACTGTGTTTCCTATAGGGCCAGTACACTGAGCTAGCTCAGAACAAGAGAACTGTGCTTCCTACACAAACGGGGCATATCTAGTTCCACTCAGTATTGGAAACTAAGTAAAACAGGAGCTTCTCTTCAGTCCAATACACTTTATTTGCTGGGAACAGACGCGAGTGCTATTTGCACTGTTTATGGCCAGAATAGCACAATAGTGGTGTTCTTACCCTGAATTAACACTTAATGCTAGAACTTGAAACTCAATGCGAATCAACACCGTTTAGGAAGTTGTATTGAACCCCAGTCGGCCTTACAAGAAAAACACTCTGCTTTTGAGAAACAGGCACTCTTGCACTCTACTGTGTTTCCTATAGGGCCAGTACAGTGAGCTAGCTCAGAACAAGAGAACTGTGCTTCCTACACAAACGGGGCATATCTAGTTCAACTCAGTATTGGAAACTAAGTAAAACAGGAGCTTCTCTTCAGTCCAATACACTGTATTTGCTGGGAACAGACGCGAGTGCTATTTGCACTGTTTATGGCCAGAATAGCACAATAGTGGTGTTCTTACACTGAATTAACACTTAATGCTAGAACTTGAAACTCAATGCGAATCAACTCCGTTTAGGAAGTTGTATTGAACCCCAGTCGGCCTTACAAGAAAAACACTCTGCTTTTGAGAAACAGGCACTCTTGCACTCTACTGTGTTTCCTATAGGGCCAGTACAGTGAGCTAGCTCAGAACAAACGAACTGTGCCTCCTACACAAACGGGGCATATCTAGTTCAACTCAGTATTGGAAACTAAGTAAAACAGGAGCTTCTCTTCAGTCCAATACACTGTATATGCTGGGAACAGACGCGAGTGCTATTTGCACTGTGTATGGCCAGAATAGCACAATAGTGGTGTTCTTTCCCTGAATTAACACTTAATGCTAGAACTTGAAACTGAATTTGATTCAACTCCGTTTAGGAAGTTGTATTGAACCCTAGTTGGCCTTACAAAAAAACACTCCGCTTTTGAGAAACAGGCACTCTTGCACTCTACTGTGTTTCCTATAGGGCCAGTACAGTGAGCTAGCTCAGAACAAAAGAACTGTGCCTCCTAAACAAACGGGGCATATCTAGTTCAACTCAGTTTTGGAAACTAAGTAAAACAGAGGCTTCTCTTCAGTCCAATACACTGTATTTGCTGGCAACAGACGCGAGTGCAAATATTTTCACTGTGTATGGCCAGAACAGCACAATAGTGGTGTTCTTACCCTGAATTAACACTTAATGCTAGAACTTGAAACTCAATGCGTATCAATTCCGTTTAGGAAGTTGTATTGAACCCCAGTCGGCCTTACAAGAAAAACACTCTGCTTTTGAGAAACAGGCACTCTTGCACTCTACTGTGTTTCCTATAGGGCCAGTACAGTGAGCTAGCTCAGAACAAGAGAACTGTGCTTCCTACACAAACGGGGCATATCTAGTTCAACTCAGTATTGGAAACTAAGTAAAACAGGAGCTTCTCTTCAGTCCAATACACTGTATTTGCTGGGAACAGACGCGAGTGCTATTTGCACTGTTTATGGCCAGAATAGCACAATAGTGGTGTTCTTACCCTGAATTAACACTTAATGCTAGAACTTGAAACTCAAAGCGATTCAACTCCGTTTAGGAAGTTGTATTGAACCCCAGTCGGCCTTACAATAAAAACACTCTGCTTTTGAGAAACAGTCACTCTTGCACTCTACTGTGTTTCCTATAGGGCCAGTACAGTGAGCTAGCTCAGAACAAGAGAACTGTGCTTCCTACACAAACGGGGCATATCTAGTTCCACTCAGTATTGGAAACTAAGTAAAACAGGAGCTTCTCTTCAGTCCAATACACTGTATTTGCTGGGAACAGACGCGAGTGCTATTTGCACTGTTTATGGCCAGAATAGCACAATAGTGGTGTTCTTACCCTGAATTAACACTTAATGCTAGAACTTGAAACTCAATGCGAATCAACACCGTTTAGGAAGTTGTATTGAACCCCAGTCGGCCTTACAAGAAAAACACTCTGCTTTTGAGAAACAGGCACTCTTGCACTCTGCTGTGTTTCCTATAGGGTCAGTACAGTGAGCTAGCTCAGAACAAGAGAACTGTGCTTCCTACACAAACGGGGCATATCTAGTTCAACTCAGTATTGGAAACTAAGTAAAACAGGAGCTTCTCTTCAGTCCAATACACTGTATTTGCTGGGAACAGACGCGAGTGCTATTTGTACTGTTTATGGCCAGAATAGCACAATAGTGGTGTTCTTACCCTGAATTAACACTTAATGCTAGAACTTGAAACTCAATGCGAATCAACTCCGTTTAGGAAGTTGTATTGAACCCCAGTCGGCCTTACAAGAAAAACACTCTGCTTTTGAGAAACAGGCACTCTTGCACTCTACTGTGTTTCCTATAGGGCCAGTACAGTGAGCTAGCTCAGAACAAACGAACTGTGCCTCCTACACAAACGGGGCATATCTAGTTCAACTCAGTATTGGAAACTAAGTAAAACAGGAGCTTCTCTTCAGTCCAATACACTGTATTTGCTGGGAACAGACGCGAGTGCTATTTGCACTGTGTATGGCCAGAATAGCACAATAGTGGTGTTCTTTCCCTGAATTAACACTTAATGCTAGAACTTGAAACTGAATGTAATTCAACTCCGTTTAGGAAGTTGTATTGAACCCTAGTTGGCCTTACAAGAAAAACACTCTGCTTTTGAGAAACAGGCACTCTTGCACTGTACTGTGTTTCCTATAGGGCCAGTACAGTGAGCCAGCTCAGAACAAAAGAACTGTGCTTCCTACACAAACGGGGCATATCTAGTTCAACTCAGTATTGGAAACTAAGTAAAACAGGAGCTTCTCTTCAGTCCAATACACTGTATTTGCTGGGAACAGACGCGAGTGCTATTTGCACTGTGTATGGTCAGAATAGCACAATAGTGGTGTTCTTACCCTGAATTAACACTTAATGCTAGAACTTGAAACTGAATGTGATTCAACTCCGTTTAGGAACTTGTATTGAACCCTACTTGGCCTTACAAGAAAAACACTCTGCTTTTGAAAAACAGGCACTCTTGCACTCTACTGTGTTTCCTATAGGGCCAGTACAGTGTGCTAGCTCAGAAAAAAAGAACTGTGCTTCCTACACAAACGGGGCATATCTAGTTCAACTCAGTCTTGGAATCTTAGTAAAACAGGGTCTTCTCTTCAGTCCAATACACTGTATTTGCTGGGAACAGACGCGAGTGCTATTTGCACTGTGTGTGGTCAGAATAGCACAATAGTGGTGTTCTTACCCTGAATTAAAACTTAATGCTAGAAGTTGAAACTGAATGTGATTCAACTCCATTTGGGACGTTGTATTGAACCCTAGTTGACCTTACAAAAAAACACTCCGCTTTTGAGAAACAGGCACTCTTGCACTCTACTGTGTTTCCTATAGGGCCAGTACAGTGAGCTAGCTCAGAACAAAAGAACTGTGCCTCCTAAACAAACGGGGCATATCTAGTTCAACTCAGTTTTGGAAACTAAGTAAAACAGAGGCTTCTCTTCAGTCCAATACACTGTATTTGCTGGCAACAGACGCGAGTGCAAATATTTTCACTGTGTATGGCCAGAACAGCACAATAGTGGTGTTCTTACCCTGAATTAACACTTAATGCTAGAACTTGAAACTCAATGCGTATCAATTCCGTTTAGGAAGTTGTATTGAACCCCAGTCGGCCTTACAAGAAAAACACTCTGCTTTTGAGAAACAGGCACTCTTGCACTCTACTGTGTTTCCTATAGGGCCAGTACAGTGAGCTAGCTCAGAACAAGAGAACTGTGCTTCCTACACAAACGGGGCATATCTAGTTCAACTCAGTATTGGAAACTAAGTAAAACAGGAGCTTCTCTTCAGTCCAATACACTGTATTTGCTGGGAACAGACGCGAGTGCTATTTGCACTGTTTATGGCCAGAATAGCACAATAGTGGTGTTCTTACCCTGAATTAACACTTAATGCTAGAACTTGAAACTCAATGCGAATCAACTCCGTTTAGGAAGTTGTATTGAACCCCAGTCGGCCTTACAAGAAAAACACTCTGCTTTTGAGAAACAGGCACTCTTGCACTCTACTGTGTTTCCTATAGGGCCAGTACAGTGAGCTAGCTCAGAACAAGAGAACTGTGCTTCCTACACAAACGGGGCATATCTAGTTCAACTCAGTATTGGAAACTAAGTAAAACAGGAGCTTCTCTTCAGTCCAATACACTGTATTTGCTGGGAACAGAAGCGAGTGCTATTTGCATTGTTTATGGCCAGAATAGCACAATAGTGGTGTTCTTACCCTGAATTAACACTTAATGCTAGAACTTGAAACTCAAAGCGATTCAACTCCGTTTAGGAAGTTGTATTGAACCCCAGTCGGCCTTACAAGAAAAACACTCTGCTTTTGAGAAACAGTCACTCTTGCACTCTACTGTGTTTCCTATAGGGCCAGTACAGTGGGCTAGCTCAGAACAAGAGAACTGTGCTTCCTACACAAACGGGGCATATCTAGTTCAACTCAGGATTGGAAACTAAGTAAAACAGGAGCTTCTCTTCAGTCCAATACACTGTATTTGCTGGGAACAGACGCGAGTGCTATTTGCACTGTTTATGGCCAGAATAGCACAATAGTGATGTTCTTACCCTGAATTAACGCTTAATGCTAGAACTTGAAACTCAATGCGAATCAACACCGTTTAGGAAGTTGTATTGAACCCCAGTCGGCCTTACAAGAAAAACACTCTGCTTTTGAGAAACAGGCACTCTTGCACTCTGCTGTGTTTCCTATAGGGCCAGTACAGTAGCTAGCTCAGAACAAGAGAACTGTGCTTCCTACACAAACGGGGCATATCTAGTTCAACTCAGTATTGGAAACTAAGTAAAACAGGAGCTTCTCTTCAGTCAAATACACTGTATTTGCTGGGAACAGACGCGAGTGCTATTTGTACTGTTTATGGCCAGAATAGCACAATAGTGGTGTTCTTACCCTGAATTAACACTTAATGCTAGAACTTGAAACTCAATGCGAATCAACTCCGTTTAGGAAGTTGTATTGAACCCCAGTCGGCCTTACAAGAAAAACACTCTGCTTTTGAGAAACAGGCACTCTTGCACTCTACTGTGTTTCCTATAGGGCCAGTACAGTGAGCTAGCTCAGAACAAACGAACTGTGCCTCCTACACAAACGGGGCATATCTAGTTCAACTCAGTATTGGAAACTAAGTAAAACAGGAGCTTCTCTTCAGTCCAATACACTGTATATGCTGGGAACAGACGCGAGTGCTATTTACACTGTGTATGGCCAGAATAGCACAATAGTGGTGTTCTTTCCCTGAATTAACACTTAATGCTAGAACTTGAAACTGAATGTGATTCAACTCCGTTTAGGAAGTTGTATTGAACCCTAGTTGGCCTTACAAGAAAAACACTCTGCTTTTGAGAAACAGGCACTCTTGCACTCTACTGTGTTTCCTATAGGGCCAGTACAGTGAGCCAGCTCAGAACAAAAGAACTGTGCTTCCTACACAAACGGGGCATATCTAGTTCAACTCAGTATTGGAAACTAAGTAAAACAGGAGCTTCTCTTCAGTCCAATACACTGTATTTGCTGGGAACAGACGCGAGTGCTATTTGCACTGTGTATGGTCAGAATAGCACAATAGTGGTGTTCTTACCCTGAATTAACACTTAATGCTAGAAGTTGAAACTGAATGTGATTCAACTCCGTTTAGGAACTTGTATTGAACCCTAGTTGGCCTTACAAGAAAAACACTCTGCTTTTGAGAAACAGGCACTCTTGCACTCTGCTGTGTTTCCTATAGGGCCAGTACAGTGAGCTAGCTCAGAACAAGAGAACTGTGCTTCCTACACAAACGGGGCATATCTAGTTCAACTCAGTATTGGAAACTAAGTAAAACAGGAGCTTCTCTTCAGTCCAATACACTGTATTTGCTGGGAACAGACGCGAGTGCTATTTGCACTGTTTATGGCCAGAATAGCACAATAGTGGTGTTCTTACCCTGAATTAACACTTAATGCTAGAACTTGAAACTCAATGCGAATCAACTCCGTTTAGGAAGTTGTATTGAACCCCAGTCGGCCTTACAAGAAAAACACTCTGCTTTTGAGAAACAGGCACTCTTGCACTCTACTGTGTTTCCTATAGGGCCAGTACAGTGAGCTAGCTCAGAACAAACGAACTGTGCCTCCTACACAAACGGGGCATATCTAGTTCAACTCAGTATTGGAAACTAAGTAAAACAGGAGCTTCTCTTCAGTCCAATACACTGTATATGCTGGGAACAGACGCGAGTGCTATTTGCACTGTGTATGGCCAGAATAGCACAATAGTGGTGTTCTTTCCCTGAATTAACACTTAATGCTAGAACTTGAAACTGAATTTGATTCAACTCCGTTTAGGAAGTTGTATTGAACCCTAGTTGGCCTTACAAAAAAACACTCCGCTTTTGAGAAACAGGCACTCTTGCACTCTACTGTGTTTCCTATAGGGCCAGTACAGTGAGCTAGCTCAGAACAAAAGAACTGTGCCTCCTAAACAAACGGGGCATATCTAGTTCAACTCAGTTTTGGAAACTAAGTAAAACAGAGGCTTCTCTTCAGTCCAATACACTGTATTTGCTGGCAACAGACGCGAGTGCAAATATTTTCACTGTGTATGGCCAGAACAGCACAATAGTGGTGTTCTTACCCTGAATTAACACTTAATGCTAGAACTTGAAACTCAATGCGTATCAATTCCGTTTAGGAAGTTGTATTGAACCCCAGTCGGCCTTACAAGAAAAACACTCTGCTTTTGAGAAACAGGCACTCTTGCACTCTACTGTGTTTCCTATAGGGCCAGTACAGTGAGCTAGCTCAGAACAAGAGAACTGTGCTTCCTACACAAACGGGGCATATCTAGTTCAACTCAGTATTGGAAACTAAGTAAAACAGGAGCTTCTCTTCAGTCCAATACACTGTATTTGCTGGGAACAGACGCGAGTGCTATTTGCACTGTTTATGGCCAGAATAGCACAATAGTGGTGTTCTTACCCTGAATTAACACTTAATGCTAGAACTTGAAACTCAAAGCGATTCAACTCCGTTTAGGAAGTTGTATTGAACCCCAGTCGGCCTTACAATAAAAACACTCTGCTTTTGAGAAACAGTCACTCTTGCACTCTACTGTGTTTCCTATAGGGCCAGTACAGTGAGCTAGCTCAGAACAAGAGAACTGTGCTTCCTACACAAACGGGGCATATCTAGTTCCACTCAGTATTGGAAACTAAGTAAAACAGGAGCTTCTCTTCAGTCCAATACACTGTATTTGCTGGGAACAGACGCGAGTGCTATTTGCACTGTTTATGGCCAGAATAGCACAATAGTGGTGTTCTTACCCTGAATTAACACTTAATGCTAGAACTTGAAACTGAATGTGATTCAACTCCGTTTAGGAACTTGTATTGAACCCTAGTTGGCCTTACAAGAAAAACACTCTGCTTTTGAGAAACAGGCACTCTTGCACTCTACTGTGTTTCCTATAGGCCAGTACAGTGAGCTAGCTCAGAAAAAAAGAACTCTTCTTCCTACACAAACGGGGCATATCTAGTTCAACTCAGTCTTGGAATCTTGGTAAAACAGGGGCTTTTCTTCAGTCCAATACACTGTATTTGCTGGGAACAGACGCGAGTGCTATTTGCACTGTGTGTGGTCAGAATAGCACAATAGTGGTGTTCTTACACTGAATTAACACTTAATGCTAGAGGTTGAAACTGAATGTGATTCATCTCCATTTGGGAAGTTGTATTGAACCCTAGTTGGCCTTACAAGAAAAACACTCCGCTTTTGAGAAACAGGCACTCTTGCACTCTGCTGTGTTTCCTATAGGGCCAGTACAGTGAGCTAGCTCAGAACAAGAGAACTGTGCTTCCTACACAAACGGGGCATATCTAGTTCAACTCAGTATTGGAAACTAAGTAAAACAGGAGCTTCTCTTCAGTCCAATACACTGTATTTGCTGGGAACAGACGCGAGTGCTATTTGTACTGTTTATGGCCAGAATAGCACAATAGTGGTGTTCTTACCCTGAATTAACACTTAATGCTAGAACTTGAAACTCAATGCGAATCAACTCCGTTTAGGAAGTTGTATTGAACCCCAGTCGGCCTTACAAGAAAAACACTCTGCTTTTGAGAAACAGGAACTCTTGCACTCTGCTGTGTTTCTTATAGTGCCAGTACAGTGAGCTAGCTCAGAACAAACGAACTGTGCCTCCTACACAAACGGGGCATATCTAGTTCAACTCAGTATTGGAAACTAAGTAAAACAGGAGCTTCTCTTCAGTCCAATACACTGTATATGCTGGGAACAGACGCGAGTGCTATTTGCACTGTGTATGGCCAGAATAGCACAATAGTGGTGTTCTTTCCCTGAATTAACACTTAATGCTAGAACTTGAAACTGAATGTGATTCAACTCCGTTTAGGAAGTTGTATTGAACCCTAGTTGGCCTTACAAGAAAAACACTCTGCTTTTGAGAAACAGGCACTCTTGCATTCTACTGTGTTTCCTATAGGGCCAGTACAGTGAGCCAGCTCAGAACAAAAGAACTGTGCTTCCTACACAAACGGGGCATATCTAGTTCAACTCAGTCTTGGAATCTTAGTAAAACAGGGTCTTCTCTTCAGTCCAATACACTGTATTTGCTGGGAACAGACGCGAGTGCTATTTGCACTGTGTGTGGTCAGAATAGCACAATAGTGGTGTTCTTAACCTGAATTAACACTTAATGCTAGAAGTTGAAACTGAATGAGATTCAACTCCATTTGGGAAGTTGTATTGAACCCTAGTTGGCCTTACAAGAAAAACACTCCGCTTTTGAGAAACAGGCACTCTTGCACTCTACTGTGTTTCCTATAGGGCCAGTACAGTGAGCTAGCTCAGAACAAAAGAACTGTGCCTCCTAAACAAACGGGGCATATCTAGTTCAACTCAGTTTTGGAAACTAAGTAAAACAGAGGCTTCTCTTCAGTCCAATACACTGTATTTGCTGGCAACAGACGCGAGTGCAAATATTTTCACTGTGTATGGCCAGAACAGCACAATAGTGGTGTTCTTACCCTGAATTAACACTTAATGCTAGAACTTGAAACTGAATGTGATTCAACTCAGTTTAGGAAGTTTAATTGAACCCTAGTTTGCCATACAAGAAAAATACTCTGCTTTTGAAGAAAGTGCATTCTTGCAGTCTAATATGTTTCCAGTAGGGCCAGTATAGTGAGCTAGCTCAAAAGGAAAGAACTGGGCTTCCTCCACAAACGGGGCATATCTAGTTAAACTCAGTATTTGAAACTAAGTAAAACAGGAGCTTCTCTTCAGTCCAATACACTGTATTTGCTGGGAATTGACGAGAGTGCAAATATTTGCACTGTGTATGGCCAGAATAGCACAATAGTGGTGTTCTTACCCTGAATTAACACTTAATGCTAGAACTTGAAACTGAATGTGATTCAACTCCGTTTAGGAAGTTGTATTGAACCCTAGTTGGCCTAACAAGAAAAACACTCCGCTTTTGAGAAACAGGCACTCTTGCACTCTAATGTGTTTCCTATAGGCCAGTACAGTGAGCTAGCTCAGAACAAAAGAACTGTGCCTCCTACACAAACGGGGCATATCTAGTTCAACTCAGTATTGGAAATTAAGTAAAACAGGAGCTTCTCTTCAGTCCAATACACTGTATTTGCTGGGAACAGACGCGAGTGCTATTTGCACTGTGTATGGTCAGAATAGCACAATAGTGGTGTTCTTACCCTGAATTAACACTTAATGCTAGAACTTGAAACTGAATGTGATTAAACTCCGTTTAGGAAGTTGTATTGAACACTAGTTGGCCTTACAAGAAAAACACTCTGCTTTTGAGAAACAGGCACTCTTGCACTCTACTGTGTTTCCTATAGGGCCAGTACAGTGAGCTAGCTCAGAAAAAAAGAACTGTGCTTCCTACACAAACGGGGCATATCTAGTTCAACTCAGTTTTGGAAACTAAGTAAAACAGGAGCTTCTCTTCAGTCCAATACACTGCATTTGCTGGGAACAGACGCGAGTGCTATTTGCACTGTGTATGGTCAGAATAGAACAATAGTGGTGTTCTAACCCTGAATTAACACTTAATGCTAGAAGTTGAAACTGAATGTGATTCTACTCCATTTGGGACGTTGTATTGAACCCTAGTTGGCCTTACAGGAAAAACACTCCGCTTTTGAGAAACAAGCACTCTTGCACTCTACTGTGTTTCCTATAGGGCCAGTACAGTGAGCTAGCTCAGAACAAAAGAACTGTGCCTCCTAAACAAACGGGGCATATCTAGTTCAACTCAGTATTGAAAACTAAGTAAAACAGGAGCTTCTCTTCAGTCCAATACACTGTATTTGCTGGGAAAAGACGCGAGTGCAAATATTTTCACTGGGTATGGTCAGAATAGCACAATAGTGGTGTTCTTACCCTGAATTAAAACTTAATGCTAGAACTTGAAACTGAATGTGATTCAACTCCGTTTAGGAAGTTGTATTGAACCCTAGTTGGCCTAACAAGAAAAACACTCTGTTTTTGAGAAACAGGCACTCTTGCACTCTACTGTGTTTCATATAGGGCCAGTAGAGTGAGCTAGCTCAGAACAAAAGAACTGTGCCTCATACACAAACGGGGCATATCTAGTTCAACTCAGTTTTGGAAACTAAGTAAAACAGGAGCTTCTCTTCAGTCCAATACACTGTATTTGCTTGGAACAGACTCGAGTGCTATTTGCACTGTGTATGGTCAGAATAGCACAATAGTGGTGTTCTTACCCTGAATTAACAATTAATGCTAGAACTTGAAACTGAATGTGATTCAACTCCGTTTAGGAAGTTGTATTGAACCCTAGTTGTCCTAACAAGAAAAACACTCTGTTTTTGAGAAACAGGCACTCTTGCACTCTAATGTGTTTCCTATAGGGCCAGTACAGTGAGCTAGCTCAGAACAAGAGAACTGTGCTTCCTACACAAACGGGGCATATCTAGTTCAACTCAGTATTGGAAACTAAGTAAAACAGGAGCTTCTCTTCAGTCCAATACACTGTATTTGCTGGGAACAGAAGCGAGTGCTATTTGCATTGTTTATGGCCAGAATAGCACAATAGTGGTGTTCTTACCCTGAATTAACACTTAATGCTAGAACTTGAAACTCAAAGCGATTCAACTCCGTTTAGGAAGTTGTATTGAACCCCAGTCGGCCTTACAATAAAAACACTCTGCTTTTGAGAAACAGTCACTCTTGCACTCTACTGTGTTTCCTATAGGGCCAGTACAGTGAGCTAGCTCAGAACAAGAGAACTGTGCTTCCTACACAAACGGGGCATATCTAGTTCAACTCAGGATTGGAAACTAAGTTAAACAGGAGCTTCTCTTCAGTCCAATACACTGTATTTGCTGGGAACAGACGCGAGTGCTATTTGCACTGTTTATGGCCAGAATAGCACAATAGTGATGTTCTTACCCTGAATTAACGCTTAATGCTAGAACTTGAAACTCAATGCGAATCAACACCGTTTAGGAAGTTGTATTGAACCCCAGTCGGCCTTACAAGAAAAACACTCTGCTTTTGAGAAACAGGCACTCTTGCACTCTGCTGTGTTTCCTATAGGGCCAGTACAGTAGCTAGCTCAGAACAAGAGAACTGTGCTTCCTACACAAACGGGGCATATCTAGTTCAACTCAGTATTGGAAACTAAGTAAAACAGGAGCTTCTCTTCAGTCCAATACACTGTATTTGCTGGGAACAGACGCGAGTGCTATTTGTACTGTTTATGGCCAGAATAGCACAATAGTGGTGTTCTTACCCTGAATTAACACTTAATGCTAGAACTTGAAACTCAATGCGAATCAACTCCGTTTAGGAAGTTGTATTGAACCCCAGTCGGCCTTACAAGAAAAACACTCTGCTTTTGAGAAACAGGCACTCTTGCACTCTACTGTGTTTCCTATAGGGCCAGTACAGTGAGCTAACTCAGAACAAACGAACTGTGCCTCCTACACAAACGGGGCATATCTAGTTCAACTCAGTATTGGAAACTAAGTAAAACAGGAGCTTCTCTTCAGTCCAATACACTGTATATGCTGGGAACAGACGCGAGTGCTATTTACACTGTGTATGGCCAGAATAGCACAATAGTGGTGTTCTTTCCCTGAATTAACACTTAATGCTAGAAGTTGAAACTGAATGTGATTCAACTCCATTTGGGAAGTTGTATTGAACCCTAGTTGGCCTTACAAGAAAAACACTCCGCTTTTGAGAAACAGGCACTCTTGCACTCTGCTGTGTTTCCTATAGGGCCAGTACAGTGAGCTAGCTCAGAACAAGAGAACTGTGCTTCCTACACAAACGGGGCATATCTAGTTCAACTCAGTATTGGAAACTAAGTAAAACAGGAGCTTCTCTTCAGTCCAATACACTGTATTTGCTGGGAACAGACGCGAGTGCTATTTGTACTGTTTATGGCCAGAATAGCACAATAGTTGTGTTCTTACCCTGAATTAACACTTAATGCTAGAACTTGAAACTCAATGCGAATCAACTCCGTTTAGGAAGTTGTATTGAACCCCAGTCGGCCTTACAAGAAAAACACTCTGCTTTTGAGAAACAGGAACTCTTGCACTCTGCTGTGTTTCTTATAGTGCCAGTACAGTGAGCTAGCTCAGAACAAACGAACTGTGCCTCCTACACAAACGGGGCATATCTAGTTCAACTCAGTATTGGAAACTAAGTAAAACAGGAGCTTCTCTTCAGTCCAATACACTGTATATGCTGGGAACAGACGCGAGTGCTATTTGCACTGTGTATGGCCAGAATAGCACAATAGTGGTGTTCTTTCCCTGAATTAACACTTAATGCTAGAACTTGAAACTGAATGTGATTCAACTCCGTTTAGGAAGTTGTATTGAACCCTAGTTGGCCTTACAAGAAAAACACTCTGCTTTTGAGAAACAGGCACTCTTGCATTCTACTGTGTTTCCTATAGGGCCAGTACAGTGAGCCAGCTCAGAACAAAAGAACTGTGCTTCCTACACAAACGGGGCATATCTAGTTCAACTCAGTATTGGAAACTAAGTAAAACAGGAGCTTCTCTTCAGTCCAATACACTGTATTTGCTGGGAACAGACGCGAGTGCTATTTGCACTGTGTATGGTCAGAATAGCACAATAGTGGTGTTCTTACCCTGAATTAACACTTAATGCTAGAACTTGAAACTGAATGTGATTCAATTCCGTTTAGGAACTTGTATTGAACCCTAGTTGGCCTTACAAGAAAAACACTCTGCTTTTGAGAAACAGGCACTCTTGCACTCTACTGTGTTTCCTATAGGGCCAGTACAGTGTGCTAGCTCAGAAAAAAAGAACTGTGCTTCCTACACAAACGGGGCATATCTAGTTCAACTCAGTCTTGGAATCTTAGTAAAACAGGGTCTTCTCTTCAGTCCAATACACTGTATTTGCTGGGAAGAGACGCGAGTGCTATTTGCACTGTGTGTGGTCAGAATAGCACAATAGTGGTGTTCTTACCCTGAATTAACACTTAATGCTAGAAGTTGAAACTGAATGTGATTCAACTCCATTTGGGAAGTTGTATTGAACCCTAGTTGGCCTTACAAGAAAAACACTCCGCTTTTGAGAAACAGGCACTCTTGCACTCTACTGTGTTTCCTATAGGGCCAGTACAGTGAGCTAGCTCAGAACAAAAGAACTGTGCCTCCTAAACAAACGGGGCATATCTAGTTCAACTCAGTTTTGGAAACTAAGTAAAACAGAGGCTTCTCTTCAGTCCAATACACTGTATTTGCTGGCAACAGACGCGAGTGCAAATATTTTCACTGTGTATGGCCAGAACAGCACAATAGTGGTGTTCTTACCCTGAATTAACACTTAATGCTAGAACTTGAAACTGAATGTGATTCAACTCAGTTTAGGAAGTTTAATTGAACCCTAGTTTGCCATACAAGAAAAATACTCTGCTTTTGAAGAAAGTGCATTCTTGCAGTCTAATATGTTTCCAGTAGGGCCAGTATAGTGAGCTAGCTCAAAAGGAAAGAACTGGGCTTCCTCCACAAACGGGGCATATCTAGTTAAACTCAGTATTTGAAACTAAGTAAAACAGGAGCTTCTCTTCAGTCCAATACACTGTATTTGCTGGGAATTGACGAGAGTGCAAATATTTGCACTGTGTATGGCCAGAATAGCACAATAGTGGTGTTCTTACCCTGAATTAACACTTAATGCTATAACTTGAAACTGAATGTGATTCAACTCCATTTAGGAAGTTGTATTGAACCCTAGTTGGCCTAACAAGAAAAACACTCCGCTTTTGAGAAACAGGCACTCTTGCACTCTAATGTGTTTCCTATAGGCCAGTACAGTGAGCTAGCTCAGAACAAAAGAACTGTGCCTCCTACACAAACGGGGCATATCTAGTTCAACTCAGTATTGGAAATTAAGTAAAACAGGAGCTTCTCTTCAGTCCAATACACTGTATTTGCTGGGAACAGACGCGAGTGCTATTTGCACTGTGTATGGTCAGAATAGCACAATAGTGGTGTTCTTACCCTGAATTAACACTTAATGCTAGAACTTGAAACTGAATGTGATTAAACTCCGTTTAGGAAGTTGTATTGAACACTAGTTGGCCTTACAAGAAAAACACTCTGCTTTTGAGAAACAGGCACTCTTGCACTCTACTGTGTTTCCTATAGGGCCAGTACAGTGAGCTAGCTCAGAAAAAAAGAACTGTGCTTCCTACACAAACGGGGCATATCTAGTTCAACTCAGTTTTGGAAACTAAGTAAAACAGGAGCTTCTCTTCAGTCCAATACACTGCATTTGCTGGGAACAGACGCGAGTGCTATTTGCACTGTGTATGGTCAGAATAGAACAATAGTGGTGTTCTAACCCTGAATTAACACTTAATGCTAGAAGTTGAAACTGAATGTGATTCTACTCCATTTGGGACGTTGTATTGAACCCTAGTTGGCCTTACAGGAAAAACACTCCGCTTTTGAGAAACAAGCACTCTTGCACTCTAATGTGTTTCCTATAGGGCCAGTACAGTGAGCTAGCTCAGAACAAAAGAACTGTGCCTCCTAAACAAACGGGGCATATCTAGTTCAACTCAGTATTGAAAACTAAGTAAAACAGGAGCTTCTCTTCAGTCCAATACACTGTATTTGCTGGGAAAAGACGCGAGTGCAAATATTTTCACTGGGTATGGTCAGAATAGCACAATAGTGGTGTTCTTACCCTGAATTAAAACTTAATGCTAGAACTTGAAACTGAATGTGATTCAACTCCGTTTAGGAAGTTGTATTGAACCCTAGTTGGCCTAACAAGAAAAACACTCTGTTTTTGAGAAACAGGCACTCTTGCACTCTACTGTGTTTCATATAGGGCCAGTAGAGTGAGCTAGCTCAGAACAAAAGAACTGTGCCTCATACACAAACGGGGCATATCTAGTTCAACTCAGTTTTGGAAACTAAGTAAAACAGGAGCTTCTCTTCAGTCCAATACACTGTATTTGCTTGGAACAGACTCGAGTGCTATTTGCACTGTGTATGGTCAGAATAGCACAATAGTGGTGTTCTTACCCTGAATTAACAATTAATGCTAGAACTTGAAACTGAATGTGATTCAACTCCGTTTAGGAAGTTGTATTGAACCCTAGTTGTCCTAACAAGAAAAACACTCTGTTTTTGAGAAACAGGCACTCTTGCACTCTAATGTGTTTCCTATAGGGCCAGTACAGTGAGCTAGCTCAGAACAAGAGAACTGTGCTTCCTACACAAACGGGGCATATCTAGTTCAACTCAGTATTGGAAACTAAGTAAAACAGGAGCTTCTCTTCAGTCCAATACACTGTATTTGCTGGGAACAGAAGCGAGTGCTATTTGCATTGTTTATGGCCAGAATAGCACAATAGTGGTGTTCTTACCCTGAATTAACACTTAATGCTAGAACTTGAAACTCAATGCGAATCAACTCCGTTTAGGAAGTTGTATTGAACCCCAGTCGGCCTTACAAGAAAAACACTCTGCTTTTGAGAAACAGGCACTCTTGCACTCTACTGTGTTTCCTATAGGGCCAGTACAGTGAGCTACCTCAGAACAAACGAACTGTGCCTCCTACACAAACGGGGCATATCTAGTTCAACTCAGTATTGGAAACTAAGTAAAACAGGAGCTTCTCCTCAGTCCAATACACTGTATATGCTGGGAACAGACGCGAGTGCTATTTACACTGTGTATGGCCAGAATAGCACAATAGTGGTGTTCTTTCCCTGAATTAACACTTAATGCTAGAACTTGAAACTGAATGTGATTCAACTCCGTTTAGGAAGTTGTATTGAACCCTAGTTGGCCTTACAAGAAAAACACTCTGCTTTTGAGAAACAGGCACTCTTGCACTCTACTGTGTTTCCTATAGGGCCAGTACAGTGAGCCAGCTCAGAACAAAAGAACTGTGCTTCCTACACAAACGGGGCATATCTAGTTCAACTCAGTATTGGAAACTAAGTAAAACAGGAGCTTCTCTTCAGTCCAATACACTGTATTTGCTGGGAACAGACGCGAGTGCTATTTGCACTGTGTATGGTCAGAATAGCACAATAGTGGTGTTCTTACCCTGAATTAACACTTAATGCTAGAACTTGAAACTGAATGTGATTCAATTCCGTTTAGGAACTTGTATTGAACCCTAGTTGGCCTTACAAGAAAAACACTCTGCTTTTGAGAAACAGGCACTCTTGCACTCTACTGTGTTTCCTATAGGGCCAGTACAGTGTGCTAGCTCAGAAAAAAAGAACTGTGCTTCCTACACAAACGGGGCATATCTAGTTCAACTCAGTCTTGGAATCTTAGTAAAACAGGGTCTTCTCTTCAGTCCAATACACTGTATTTGCTGGGAAGAGACGCGAGTGCTATTTGCACTGTGTGTGGTCAGAATAGCACAATAGTGGTGTTCTTACCCTGAATTAACACTTAATGCTAGAAGTTGAAACTGAATGTGATTCAACTCCATTTGGGAAGTTGTATTGAACCCTAGTTGGCCTTACAAGAAAAACACTCCGCTTTTGAGAAACAGGCACTCTTGCACTCTACTGTGTTTCCTATAGGGCCAGTACAGTGAGCTAGCTCAGAACAAAAGAACTGTGCCTCCTAAACAAACGGGGCATATCTAGTTCAACTCAGTTTTGGATACTAAGTAAAACAGAGGCTTCTCTTCAGTCCAATACACTGTATTTGCTGGCAACAGACGCGAGTGCAAATATTTTCACTGTGTATGGCCAGAACAGCACAATAGTGGTGTTCTTACCCTGAATTAACACTTAATGCTAGAACTTGAAACTGAATGTGATTCAACTCCGTTTAGGAAGTTTAATTGAACCCTAGTTTGCCATACAAGAAAAATACTCTGCTTTTGAAGAAAGTGCATTCTTGCAGTCTAATATGTTTCCAGTAGGGCCAGTATAGTGAGCTAGCTCAAAAGGAAAGAACTGGGCTTCCTCCACAAACGGGGCATATCTAGTTAAACTCAGTATTTGAAACTAAGTAAAACAGGAGCTTCTCTTCAGTCCAATACACTGTATTTGCTGGGAAAAGACGAGAGTGCAAATATTTGCACTGTGTATCGCCAGAATAGCACAATAGTGGTGTTCTTACCCTGAATTAACACTTAATGCTAGAACTTGAAACTGTATGTGATTCAACTCCGTTTAGGAAGTTGTATTGAACCCTAGTTGGCCTAACAAGAAAAACACTCCGCTTTTGAGAAACAGGCACTCTTGCACTCTACTGTGTTTCCTATAGGGCCAGTACAGTGAGCTAGCTCAGAACAAAAGAACTGTGCCTTCTAAACAAACGGGGCATATCTAGTTCAACTCAGTATTGGAAACTAAGTAAAACAGGAGCTTCTCTTCAGTCCAATACACTGTATTTGCTGGGAAAAGACGCGAGTGCAAATATTTGCACTGGGTATGGCCAGAATAGCACAATAGTGGTGTTCTTACCCTGAATTAACACTTAATGCTAGAACTTGAAACTGAATGTGATTCAACTCCGTTTAGGAAGTTGTATTGAACCCTAGTTGGCCTAACAAGACAAACACTCTGCTTTTGAGAAACAGGTACTCTTGCACTCTACTGTGTTTCCTATAGGGCCAGTACAGTGAGCGAGCTCAGAACGAAAGAACTGTGCCTCCTACACAAACGGGGCATATCTAGTTCAACTCAGTATTGGAAATTAAGTAAAACAGGAGCTTCTCTTCAGTCCAATACACTGTATTTGCTGGGAACAGAAGCGAGTGCTATTTGCACTGTGTATGGTCAGAATAGCACAATAGTGGTGTTCTTACCCTGAATTAACACTTAATGCTAGAACTTGAAACTGAATGTGATTCAACTCCGTTTAGGAACTTGTATTGAACCCTAGTTGGCCTTACAAGAAAAACACTCTGCTTTTGAGAAACAGGCACTCTTGCACTCTACTGTGTTTCCTATAGGGCCAGTACAGTGAGATAGCTCAGAAAAAAAGAACTCTGCTTCCTACACAAACGGGGCATATCTAGTTCAACTCAGTCTTGGAATATTGGTAAAACAGGGGCTTCTCTTCAGTCCAATACACTGTATTTGCTGGGAACAGACGCGAGTGCTATTTGCACTGTGTATGGTCAGAATAGCACAATAGTGGTGTTCTTACCCTGAATTAACACTTAATGCTAGAACTTGAAACTGAATGTGATTCAACTCCGTTTAGGAACTTGTATTGAACCCTAGTTGGCCTTACAAGAAAAACACTCTGCTTTTGAGAAACAGGCACTCTTGCACTCTACTGTGTTTCCTATAGGGCCAGTACAGTGAGCTAGCTCAGAAAAAAAGAACTCTGCTTCCTACACAAACGGGGCATATCTAGTTCAACTCAGTCTTGGAATCTTGGTAAAACAGGGGCTTTTCTTCAGTCCAATACACTGTATTTGCTGGGAACAGACGCGAGTGCTATTTGCACTGTGTGTGGTCAGAATAGCACAATAGTGGTGTTCTTACACTGAATTAACACTTAATGCTAGAGGTTGAAACTGAATGTGATTCAACTCCATTTGGGAAGTTGTATTGAACCCTAGTTGGCCTTACAAGAAAAACACTCCGCTTTTGAGAAACAGGCACTCTTGCACTCTGCTGTGTTTCCTATAGGGCCAGTACAGTGAGCTAGCTCAGAACAAGAGAACTGTGCTTCCTACACAAACGGGGCATATCTAGTTCAACTCAGTATTGGAAACTAAGTAAAACAGGAGCTTCTCTTCAGTCCAATACACTGTATTTGCTGGGAACAGACGCGAGTGCTATTTGTACTGTTTATGGCCAGAATAGCACAATAGTGGTGTTCTTACCCTGAATTAACACTTAATGCTAGAACTTGAAACTCAATGCGAATCAACTCCGTTTAGGAAGTTGTATTGAACCCCAGTCGGCCTTACAAGAAAAACACTCTGCTTTTGAGAAACAGGAACTCTTGCACTCTACTGTGTTTCCTATAGGGCCAGTACAGTGAGCTAGCTCAGAACAAACGAACTGTGCCTCCTACACAAACGGGGCATATCTAGTTCAACTCAGTATTGGAAACTAAGTAAAACAGGAGCTTCTCTTCAGTCCAGTACACTGTATATGCTGGGAACAGACGCGAGTGCTATTTGCACTGTGTATGGCCAGAATAGCACAATAGTGGTGTTCTTTCCCTGAATTAACACTTAATGCTAGAACTTGAAACTGAATGTGATTCAACTCCGTTTAGGAAGTTGTATTGAACCCTAGTTGGCCTTACAAGAAAAACACTCTGCTTTTGAGAAACAGGCACTCTTGCATTCTACTGTGTTTCCTATAGGGCCAGTACAGTGAGCCAGCTCAGAACAAAAGAACTGTGCTTCCTACACAAACGGGGCATATCTAGTTCAACTCAGTATTGGAAACTAAGTAAAACAGGAGCTTCTCTTCAGTCCAATACACTGTATTTGCTGGGAAAAGACGAGAGTGCAAATATTTGCACTGTGTATCGCCAGAATAGCACAATAGTGGTGTTCTTACCCTGAATTAACACTTAATGCTAGAACTTGAAACTGTATGTGATTCAACTCCGTTTAGGAAGTTGTATTGAACCCTAGTTGGCCTAACAAGAAAAACACTCCGCTTTTGAGAAACAGGCACTCTTGCACTCTACTGTGTTTCCTATAGGGCCAGTACAGTGAGCTAGCTCAGAACAAAAGAACTGTGCCTTCTAAACAAACGGGGCATATCTAGTTCAACTCAGTATTGGAAACTAAGTAAAACAGGAGCTTCTCTTCAGTCCAATACACTGTATTTGCTGGGAAAAGACGCGAGTGCAAATATTTGCACTGGGTATGGCCAGAATAGCACAATAGTGGTGTTCTTACCCTGAATTAACACTTAATGCTAGAACTTGAAACTGAATGTGATTCAACTCCGTTTAGGAAGTTGTATTGAACCCTAGTTGGCCTAACAAGACAAACACTCTGCTTTTGAGAAACAGGTACTCTTGCACTCTACTGTGTTTCCTATAGGGCCAGTACAGTGAGCGAGCTCAGAACGAAAGAACTGTGCCTCCTACACAAACGGGGCATATCTAGTTCAACTCAGTATTGGAAATTAAGTAAAACAGGAGCTTCTCTTCAGTCCAATACACTGTATTTGCTGGGAACAGAAGCGAGTGCTATTTGCACTGTGTATGGTCAGAATAGCACAATAGTGGTGTTCTTACCCTGAATTAACACTTAATGCTAGAACTTGAAACTGAATGTGATTCAACTCCGTTTAGGAACTTGTATTGAACCCTAGTTGGCCTTACAAGAAAAACACTCTGCTTTTGAGAAACAGGCACTCTTGCACTCTACTGTGTTTCCTATAGGGCCAGTACAGTGAGATAGCTCAGAAAAAAAGAACTCTGCTTCCTACACAAACGGGGCATATCTAGTTCAACTCAGTCTTGGAATATTGGTAAAACAGGGGCTTCTCTTCAGTCCAATACACTGTATTTGCTGGGAACAGACGCGAGTGCTATTTGCACTGTGTATGGTCAGAATAGCACAATAGTGGTGTTCTTACCCTGAATTAACACTTAATGCTAGAACTTGAAACTGAATGTGATTCAACTCCGTTTAGGAACTTGTATTGAACCCTAGTTGGCCTTACAAGAAAAACACTCTGCTTTTGAGAAACAGGCACTCTTGCACTCTACTGTGTTTCCTATAGGGCCAGTACAGTGAGCTAGCTCAGAAAAAAAGAACTCTGCTTCCTACACAAACGGGGCATATCTAGTTCAACTCAGTCTTGGAATCTTGGTAAAACAGGGGCTTTTCTTCAGTCCAATACACTGTATTTGCTGGGAACAGACGCGAGTGCTATTTGCACTGTGTGTGGTCAGAATAGCACAATAGTGGTGTTCTTACACTGAATTAACACTTAATGCTAGAGGTTGAAACTGAATGTGATTCAACTCCATTTGGGAAGTTGTATTGAACCCTAGTTGGCCTTACAAGAAAAACACTCCGCTTTTGAGAAACAGGCACTCTTGCACTCTGCTGTGTTTCCTATAGGGCCAGTACAGTGAGCTAGCTCAGAACAAGAGAACTGTGCTTCCTACACAAACGGGGCATATCTAGTTCAACTCAGTATTGGAAACTAAGTAAAACAGGAGCTTCTCTTCAGTCCAATACACTGTATTTGCTGGGAACAGACGCGAGTGCTATTTGTACTGTTTATGGCCAGAATAGCACAATAGTGGTGTTCTTACCCTGAATTAACACTTAATGCTAGAACTTGAAACTCAATGCGAATCAACTCCGTTTAGGAAGTTGTATTGAACCCCAGTCGGCCTTACAAGAAAAACACTCTGCTTTTGAGAAACAGGAACTCTTGCACTCTACTGTGTTTCCTATAGGGCCAGTACAGTGAGCTAGCTCAGAACAAACGAACTGTGCCTCCTACACAAACGGGGCATATCTAGTTCAACTCAGTATTGGAAACTAAGTAAAACAGGAGCTTCTCTTCAGTCCAGTACACTGTATATGCTGGGAACAGACGCGAGTGCTATTTGCACTGTGTATGGCCAGAATAGCACAATAGTGGTGTTCTTTCCCTGAATTAACACTTAATGCTAGAACTTGAAACTGAATGTGATTCAACTCCGTTTAGGAAGTTGTATTGAACCCTAGTTGGCCTTACAAGAAAAACACTCTGCTTTTGAGAAACAGGCACTCTTGCATTCTACTGTGTTTCCTATAGGGCCAGTACAGTGAGCCAGCTCAGAACAAAAGAACTGTGCTTCCTACACAAACGGGGCATATCTAGTTCAACTCAGTATTGGAAACTAAGTAAAACAGGAGCTTCTCTTCAGTCCAATACACTGTATTTGCTGGGAACAGACGCGAGTGCTATTTGCACTGTGTATGGTCAGAATAGCACAATAGTGGTGTTCTTACCCTGAATTAACACTTAATGCTAGAACTTGAAACTGAATGTGATTCAATTCCGTTTAGGAACTTGTATTGAACCCTAGTTGGCCTTACAAGAAAAACACTCTGCTTTTGAGAAACAGGCACTCTTGCACTCTACTGTGTTTCCTATAGGGCCAGTACAGTGAGCTAGCTCAGAACAAAAGAACTGTGCCTCATACACAAACGGGGCATATCTAGTTCAACTCAGTTTTGGAAACTAAGTAAAACAGGAGCTTCTCTTCAGTCCAATACACTGTATTTGCTTGGAACAGACTCGAGTGCTATTTGCACTGTGTATGGTCAGAATAGCACAATAGTGGTGTTCTTACCCTGAATTAACACTTAATGCTAGAACTTGAAACTGAATGTGATTCAACTCCGTTTAGGAAGTTGTATTGAACCCTAGTTGGCCTAACAAGACAAACACTCTGCTTTTGAGAAACAGGTACTCTTGCACTCTACTGTGTTTCCTATAGGGCCAGTACAGTGAGCGAGCTCAGAACGAAAGAACTGTGCCTCCTACACAAACGGGGCATATCTAGTTCAACTCAGTATTGGAAATTAAGTAAAACAGGAGCTTCTCTTCAGTCCAATACACTGTATTTGCTGGGAACAGAAGCGAGTGCTATTTGCACTGTGTATGGTCAGAATAGCACAATAGTGGTGTTCTTACCCTGAATTAACACTTAATGCTAGAAGTTGAAACTGAATGTGATTCAACTCCGTTTAGGAACTTGTATTGAACCCTAGTTGGCCTTACAAGAAAAACACTCTGCTTTTGAGAAACAGGCACTCTTGCACTCTACTGTGTTTCCTATAGGGCCAGTACAGTGAGATAGCTCAGAAAAAAAGAACTCTGCTTCCTACACAAACGGGGCATATCTAGTTCAACTCAGTCTTGGAATATTGGTAAAACAGGGGCTTCTCTTCAGTCCAATACACTGTATTTGCTGGGAACAGACGCGAGTGCTATTTGCACTGTGTATGGTCAGAATAGCACAATAGTGGTGTTCTTACCCTGAATTAACACTTAATGCTAGAACTTGAAACTGAATGTGATTCAACTCCGTTTAGGAACTTGTATTGAACCCTAGTTGGCCTTACAAGAAAAACACTCTGCTTTTGAGAAACAGGCACTCTTGCACTCTACTGTGTTTCCTATAGGGCCAGTACAGTGAGCTAGCTCAGAAAAAAAGAACTCTGCTTCCTACACAAACGGGGCATATCTAGTTCAACTCAGTCTTGGAATCTTGGTAAAACAGGGGCTTTTCTTCAGTCCAATACACTGTATTTGCTGGGAACAGACGCGAGTGCTATTTGCACTGTGTGTGGTCAGAATAGCACAATAGTGGTGTTCTTACACTGAATTAACACTTAATGCTAGAGGTTGAAACTGAATGTGATTCAACTCCATTTGGGAAGTTGTATTGAACCCTAGTTGGCCTTACAAGAAAAACACTCCGCTTTTGAGAAACAGGCACTCTTGCACTCTGCTGTGTTTCCTATAGGGCCAGTACAGTGAGCTAGCTCAGAACAAGAGAACTGTGCTTCCTACACAAACGGGGCATATCTAGTTCAACTCAGTATTGGAAACTAAGTAAAACAGGAGCTTCTCTTCAGTCCAATACACTGTATTTGCTGGGAACAGACGCGAGTGCTATTTGTACTGTTTATGGCCAGAATAGCACAATAGTGGTGTTCTTACCCTGAATTAACACTTAATGCTAGAACTTGAAACTCAATGCGAATCAACTCCGTTTAGGAAGTTGTATTGAACCCCAGTCGGCCTTACAAGAAAAACACTCTGCTTTTGAGAAACAGGAACTCTTGCACTCTACTGTGTTTCCTATAGGGCCAGTACAGTGAGCTAGCTCAGAACAAACGAACTGTGCCTCCTACACAAACGGGGCATATCTAGTTCAACTCAGTATTGGAAACTAAGTAAAACAGGAGCTTCTCTTCAGTCCAGTACACTGTATATGCTGGGAACAGACGCGAGTGCTATTTGCACTGTGTATGGCCAGAATAGCACAATAGTGGTGTTCTTTCCCTGAATTAACACTTAATGCTAGAACTTGAAACTGAATGTGATTCAACTCCGTTTAGGAAGTTGTATTGAACCCTAGTTGGCCTTACAAGAAAAACACTCTGCTTTTGAGAAACAGGCACTCTTGCATTCTACTGTGTTTCCTATAGGGCCAGTACAGTGAGCCAGCTCAGAACAAAAGAACTGTGCTTCCTACACAAACGGGGCATATCTAGTTCAACTCAGTATTGGAAACTAAGTAAAACAGGAGCTTCTCTTCAGTCCAATACACTGTATTTGCTGGGAACAGACGCGAGTGCTATTTGCACTGTGTATGGTCAGAATAGCACAATAGTGGTGTTCTTACCCTGAATTAACACTTAATGCTAGAACTTGAAACTGAATGTGATTCAATTCCGTTTAGGAACTTGTATTGAACCCTAGTTGGCCTTACAAGAAAAACACTCTGCTTTTGAGAAACAGGCACTCTTGCACTCTACTGTGTTTCCTATAGGGCCAGTACAGTGTGCTAGCTCAGAAAAAAAGAACTGTGCTTCCTACACAAACGGGGCATATCTAGTTCAACTCAGTCTTGGAATCTTAGTAAAACAGGGTCTTCTCTTCAGTCCAATACACTGTATTTGCTGGGAACAGACGCGAGTGCTATTTGCACTGTGTGTGGTCAGAATAGCACAATAGTGGTGTTCTTACCCTGAATTAACACTTAATGCTAGAACTTGAAACTGAATGTGATTCAACTCCATTTGGGAAGTTGTATTGAACCCTAGTTGGCCTTACAAGAAAAACACTCCGCTTTTGAGAAACAGGCACTCTTGCACTCTACTGTGTTTCCTATAGGGCCAGTACAGTGAGCTAGCTCAGAACAAAAGAACTGTGCCTCCTAAACAAACGGGGCATATCTAGTTCAACTCAGTTTTGGAAACTAAGTAAAACAGAGGCTTCTCTTCAGTCCAATACACCGTATTTGCTGGCAACAGACGCGAGTGCAAATATTTTCACTGTGTATGGCCAGAACAGCACAATAGTGGTGTTCTTACCCTGAATTAACACTTAATGCTAGAACTTGAAACTGAATGTGATTCAACTCAGTTTAGGAAGTTTAATTGAACCCTAGTTTGCCATACAAGAAAAATACTCTGCTTTTGAAGAAAGTGCATTCTTGCAGTCTAATATGTTTCCAGTAGGGCCAGTATAGTGAGCTAGCTCAAAAGTAAAGAACTGGGCTTCCTCCACAAACGGGGCATATCTAGTTAAACTCAGTATTTGAAACTAAGTAAAACAGGAGCTTCTCTTCAGTCCAATACACTGTATTTGCTGGGAATTGACGAGAGTGCAAATATTTGCACTGTGTATGGCCAGAATAGCACAATAGTGGTGTTCTTACCCTGAATTAACACTTAATGCTAGAACTTGAAACTGAATGTGATTCAACTCCGTTTAGGAAGTTGTATTGAACCCTAGTTGGCCTAACAAGAAAAACACTCCGCTTTTGAGAAACAGGCACTCTTGCACTCTAATGTGTTTCCTATAGGCCAGTACAGTGAGCTAGCTCAGAACAAAAGAACTGTGCCTCCTACACAAACGGGGCATATCTAGTTCAACTCAGTATTGGAAATTAAGTAAAACAGGAGCTTCTCTTCAGTCCAATACACTGTATTTGCTGGGAACAGACGCGAGTGCTATTTGCACTGTGTATGGTCAGAATAGCACAATAGTGGTGTTCTTACCCTGAATTAACACTTAATGCTAGAACTTGAAACTGAATGTGATTAAACTCCGTTTAGGAAGTTGTATTGAACCCTAGTTGGCCTTACAAGAAAAACACTCTGCTTTTGAGAAACAGGCACTCTTGCACTCTACTGTGTTTCCTATAGGGCCAGTACAGTGAGCTAGCTCAGAAAAAAAGAACTGTGCTTCCTACACAAACGGGGCATATCTAGTTCAACTCAGTTTTGGAAACTAAGTAAAACAGGAGCTTCTCTTCAGTCCAATACACTGCATTTGCTGGGAACAGACGCGAGTGCTATTTGCACTGTGTATGGTCAGAATAGAACAATAGTGGTGTTCTAACCCTGAATTAACACTTAATGCTAGAAGTTGAAACTGAATGTGATTCTACTCCATTTGGGACGTTGTATTGAACCCTAGTTGGCCTTACAGGAAAAACACTCCGCTTTTGAGAAACAAGCACTCTTGCACTCTAATGTATTTCCTATAGGGCCAGTACAGTGAGCTAGCTCAGAACAAAAGAACTGTGCCTCCTAAACAAACGGGGCATATCTAGTTCAACTCAGTATTGAAAACTAAGTAAAACAGGAGCTTCTCTTCAGTCCAATACACTGTATTTGCTGGGAAAAGACGCGAGTGCAAATATTTTCACTGGGTATGGTCAGAATAGCACAATAGTGGTGTTCTTACCCTGAATTAACACTTAATGCTAGAACTTGAAACTGAATGTGATTCAACTCCGTTTAGGAAGTTGTATTGAACCCTAGTTGGCCTAACAAGAAAAACACTCTGTTTTTGAGAAACAGGCACTCTTGCACTCTACTGTGTTTCATATAGGGCCAGTAGAGTGAGCTAGCTCAGAACAAAAGAACTGTGCCTCATACACAAACGGGGCATATCTAGTTCAACTCAGTTTTGGAAACTAAGTAAAACAGGAGCTTCTCTTCAGTCCAATACACTGTATTTGCTTGGAACAGACTCGAGTGCTATTTGCACTGTGTATGGTCAGAATAGCACAATAGTGGTGTTCTTACACTGAATTAACAATTAATGCTAGAACTTGAAACTGAATGTGATTCAACTCCGTTTAGGAAGTTGTATTGAACCCTAGTTGTCCTAACAAGAAAAACACTCTGTTTTTGAGAAACAGGCACTCTTGCACTCTAATGTGTTTCCTATAGGGCCAGTACAGTGAGCTAGCTCAGAACAAAAGAACTGTGCCTCCTAAACAAACGGGGCATATCTAGTTCAACTCAGTCTTGGAATATTGGTAAAACAGGGGCTTCTCTTTAGTCCAATACACTGTATTTGCTGGGAACAGACGCGAGTGCTATTTGCACTGTGTATGGTCAGAATAGCAGAATAGTGGTGTTCTTACCCTGAATTAACACTTAATGCTAGAACTTGAAACTGAATGTGATTCAACTCCGTTTAGGAACTTGTATTGAACCCTAGTTGGCCTTACAAGAAAAACACTCTGCTTTTGAGAAACAGGCACTCTTGCACTCTACTGTGTTTCCTATAGGGCCAGTACAGTGAGCTAGCTCAGAAAAAAAGAACTGTGCTTCCTACACAAACGGGGCATATCTAGTTCAACTCAGTCTTGGAATCTTGGTAAAACAGGGGCTTCTCTTCAGTCCAATACAGTGTATTTGCTGGGAACAGACGCGAGTGCTATTTGCACTGTGTGTGGTCAGAATAGCACAATAGTGGTGTTCTTACACTGAATTAACACTTAATGCTAGAAGTTGAAACTGAATGTGATTCAACTCATTTGGGAAGTTGTATTGAACCCTAGTTGGCCTTACAAGAAAAACACTCCGCTTTTGAGAAACAGGCACTCTTGCACTCTACTGTGTTTCCTATAGGGCCAGTACAGTGAGCTAGCTCAGAACAAAAGAACTGTGCCTCCTACACAAACGGGGCATATCTAGTTCAACTTAGTATTGGAAACTAAGTAAAACAGGAGCTTCTCTTCAGTCCAATACACTGTATATGCTGGGAACAGACGCGAGTGCTATTTGCACTGTGTATGGCCAGAATAGCCCAATAGTGGTGTTCTTACCCTGAATTAAAACTTAATGCTAGAACTTGAAACTTAATGTGATTCAACTCCGTTTAGGAACTTGTATTGAACCCTAGTTGGCCTTACAAGAAAAACACTCTGCTTTTGAGAAACAGGCACTCTTGCACTCTACTGTGTTTCCTCTAGGGCCAGTACAGTGAGCTAGCTCAGAACGAAAGAACTGTGCCTCCTACACAAACGGGGCATATCTAGTTCAACTCAGTATTGGAAATTAAGTAAAACAGGAGCTTCTCTTCAGTCCAATACACTGTATTTGCTGGGAACAGAAGCGAGTGCTATTTGCACTGTGTATGGTCAGAATAGCACAATAGTGGTGTTCTTACCCTGAATTAACACTTAATGCTAGAAGTTGAAACTGAATGTGATTCAACTCCGTTTAGGAACTTGTATTGAACCCTAGTTGGCCTTACAAGAAAAACACTCTGCTTTTGAGAAACAGGCACTCTTGCACTCTACTGTGTTTCCTATAGGGCCAGTACAGTGAGATAGCTCAGAAAAAAAGAACTCTGCTTCCTACACAAACGGGGCATATCTAGTTCAACTCAGTCTTGGAATATTGGTAAAACAGGGGCTTCTCTTCAGTCCAATACACTGTATTTGCTGGGAACAGACGCGAGTGCTATTTGCACTGTGTATGGTCAGAATAGCACAATAGTGGTGTTCTTACCCTGAATTAACACTTAATGCTAGAACTTGAAACTGAATGTGATTCAACTCCGTTTAGGAACTTGTATTGAACCCTAGTTGGCCTTACAAGAAAAACACTCTGCTTTTGAGAAACAGGCACTCTTGCACTCTACTGTGTTTCCTATAGGGCCAGTACAGTGAGCTAGCTCAGAAAAAAAGAACTCTGCTTCCTAAACAAACGGGGCATATCTAGTTCAACTCAGTCTTGGAATCTTGGTAAAACAGGGGCTTTTCTTCAGTCCAATACACTGTATTTGCTGGGAACAGACGCGAGTGCTATTTGCACTGTGTGTGGTCAGAATAGCACAATAGTGGTGTTCTTACACTGAATTAACACTTAATGCTAGAGGTTGAAACTGAATGTGATTCAACTCCATTTGGGAAGTTGTATTGAACCCTAGTTGGCCTTACAAGAAAAACACTCCGCTTTTGAGAAACAGGCACTCTTGCACTCTGCTGTGTTTCCTATAGGGCCAGTACAGTGAGCTAGCTCAGAACAAGAGAACTGTGCTTCCTACACAAACGGGGCATATCTAGTTCAACTCAGTATTGGAAACTAAGTAAAACAGGAGCTTCTCTTCAGTCCAATACACTGTATTTGCTGGGAACAGACGCGAGTGCTATTTGTACTGTTTATGGCCAGAATAGCACAATAGTGGTGTTCTTACCCTGAATTAACACTTAATGCTAGAACTTGAAACTCAATGCGAATCAACTCCGTTTAGGAAGTTGTATTGAACCCCAGTCGGCCTTACAAGAAAAACACTCTGCTTTTGAGAAACAGGAACTCTTGCACTCTACTGTGTTTCCTATAGGGCCAGTACAGTGAGCTAGCTCAGAAAAAAAGAACTGTGCTTCCTACACAAACGGGGCATATCTAGTTCAACTCAGTTTTGGAAACTAAGTAAAACAGGAGCTTCTCTTCAGTCCAATACACTGCATTTGCTGGGAACAGACGCGAGTGCTATTTGCACTGTGTATGGTCAGAATAGAACAATAGTGGTGTTCTAACCCTGAATTAACACTTAATGCTAGAAGTTGAAACTGAATGTGATTCTACTCCATTTGGGACGTTGTATTGAACCCTAGTTGGCCTTACAGGAAAAACACTCCGCTTTTGAGAAACAAGCACTCTTGCACTCTAATGTGTTTCCTATAGGGCCAGTACAGTGAGCTAGCTCAGAACAAAAGAACTGTGCCTCCTAAACAAACGGGGCATATCTAGTTCAACTCAGTATTGAAAACTAAGTAAAACAGGAGCTTCTCTTCAGTCCAATACACTGTATTTGCTGGGAAAAGACGCGAGTGCAAATATTTTCACTGGGTATGGTCAGAATAGCACAATAGTGGTGTTCTTACCCTGAATTAACACTTAATGCTAGAACTTGAAACTGAATGTGATTCAACTCCGTTTAGGAAGTTGTATTGAACCCTAGTTGGCCTAACAAGAAAAACACTCTGTTTTTGAGTAACAGGCACTCTTGCACTCTACTGTGTTTCATATAGGGCCAGTAGAGTGAGCTAGCTCAGAACAAAAGAACTGTGCCTCCTACACAAACGGGGCATATCTAGTTCAACTCAGTTTTGGAAACTAAGTAAAACAGGAGCTTCTCTTCAGTCCAATACACTGTATTTGCTTGAAACACACTCGAGTGCTATTTGCACTGTGTATGGTCAGAATAGCACAATAGTGGTGTTCTTACACTGAATTAACAATTAATGCTAGAACTTGAAACTGAATGTGATTCAACTCCGTTTAGGAAGTTGTATTGAACCCTAGTTGTCCTAACAAGAAAAACACTCTGTTTTTGAGAAACAGGCACTCTTGCACTCTAATGTGTTTCCTATAGGGCCAGTACAGTGAGCTAGCTCAGAACAAAAGAACTGTGCCTCCTAAACAAACGGGGCATATCTAGATCAACTCAGTCTTGGAATATTGGTAAAACAGGGGCTTCTCTTTAGTCCAATACACTGTATTTGCTGGGAACAGACGCGAGTGCTATTTGCACTGTGTATGGTCAGAATAGCACAATAGTGGTGTTCTTACCCTGAATTAACACTTAATGCTAGAACTTGAAACTGAATGTGATTCAACTCCGTTTAGGAACTTGTATTGAACCCTAGTTGGCCTTACAAGAAAAACACTCTGCTTTTGAGAAACAGGCACTCTTGCACTCTACTGTGTTTCCTATAGGGCCAGTACAGTGAGCTAGCTCAGAAAAAAAGAACTGTGCTTCCTACACAAACGGGGCATATCTAGTTCAACTCAGTCTTGGAATCTTGGTAAAACAGGGGCTTCTCTTCAGTCCAATACACTGTATTTGCTGGGAACAGACGCGAGTGCTATTTGCACTGTGTGTGATCAGAATAGCACAAAGGTGGTGTTCTTACACTGAATTAACACTTAATGCTAGAAGTTGAAACTGAATGTGATTCAACTCCATTTGGGAAGTTGTATTGAACCCTAGTTGGCCTTACAAGAAAAACACTCCGCTTTTGAGAAACAGGCACTCTTGCACTCTACTGTGTTTCCTATAGGGCCAGTACAGTGAGCTAGCTCAGAACAAAAGAACTGTGCCTCCTACACAAACGGGGCATATCTAGTTCAACTTAGTATTGGAAACTAAGTAAAACAGGAGCTTCTCTTCAGTCCAATACACTGTATATGCTGGGAACAGACGCGAGTGCTATTTGCACTGTGTATGGCCAGAATAGCACAATAGTGGTGTTCTTACCCTGAATTAAAACTTAATGCTAGAACTTGAAACTTAATGTGATTCAACTCCGTTTAGGAAGTTGTATTGAACCCTAGTTGGCCTTACAAGAAAAACACTCTGCTTTTGAGAAACAGGCACTCTTGCACTCTACTGTGTTTCCTCTAGGGCCAGTACAGTGAGCTAGCTCAGAACGAAAGAACTGTGCCTCCTACACAAACGGGGCATATCTAGTTCAACTCAGTATTGGAAATTAAGTAAAACAGGAGCTTCTCTTCAGTCCAATACACTGTATTTGCTGGGAACAGAAGCGAGTGCTATTTGCACTGTGTATGGTCAGAATAGCACAATAGTGGTGTTCTTACCCTGAATTAACACTTAATGCTAGAACTTGAAACTGAATGTGATTCAACTCCGTTTAGAAACTTGTATTGAACCCTAGTTGGCCTTACAGGAAAAACACTCTGCTTTTGAGAAACAGGCACTCTTGCACTCTACTGTGTTTCCTATAGGGCCAGTACAGTGAGATAGCTCAGAAAAAAAGAACTCTGCTTCCTACACAAACGGGGCATATCTAGTTCAACTCAGTCTTGGAATATTGGTAAAACAGGGGCTTCTCTTCAGTCCAATACACTGTATTTGCTGGGAACAGACGCGAGTGCTATTTGCACTGTGTATGGTCAGAATAGCACAATAGTGGTGTTCTTACCCTGAATTAACACTTAATGCTAGAACTTGAAACTGAATGTGATTCAACTCCGTTTAGGAACTTGTATTGAACCCTAGTTGGCCTTACAAGAAAAACACTCTGCTTTTGAGAAACAGGCACTCTTGCACTCTACTGTGTTTCCTATAGGGCCAGTACAGTGAGCTAGCTCAGAAAAAAAGAACTCTGCTTCGTACACAAACGGGGCATATCTAGTTCAACTCAGTCTTGGAATCTTGGTAAAACAGGGGCTTTTCTTCAGTCCAATACACTGTATTTGCTGGGAACAGACGCGAGTGCTATTTGCACTGTGTGTGGTCAGAATAGCACAATAGTGGTGTTCTTACACTGAATTAACACTTAATGCTAGAGGTTGAAACTGAATGTGATTCAACTCCATTTGGGAAGTTGTATTGAACCCTAG
Source organism: Peromyscus maniculatus bairdii (assembly GCF_049852395.1). Lineage (NCBI taxonomy): Eukaryota > Metazoa > Chordata > Mammalia > Rodentia > Cricetidae > Peromyscus > Peromyscus maniculatus. Next base: position 177,057 of record NC_134867.1, read on the forward strand.
TTGGCCTTACAAGAAAAACACTCCGCTTTTGAGAAACAGGCACTCTTGCACTCTGCTGTGTTTCCTATAGGGCCAGTACAGTGAGCTAGCTCAGAACAAGAGAACTGTGCTTCCTACACAAACGGGGCATATCTAGTTCAACTCAGTATTGGAAACTAAGTAAAACAGGAGCTTCTCTTCAGTCCAATACACTGTATTTGCTGGGAACAGACGCGAGTGCTATTTGTACTGTTTATGGCCAGAATAGCACAATAGTGGTGTTCTTACCCTGAATTAACACTTAATGCTAGAACTTGAAACTCAATGCGAATCAACTCCGTTTAGGAAGTTGTATTGAACCCCAGTCGGCCTTACAAGAAAAACACTCTGCTTTTGAGAAACAGGAACTCTTGCACTCTACTGTGTTTCCTATAGGGCCAGTACAGTGAGCTAGCTCAGAACAAACGAACTGTGCCTCCTACACAAACGGGGCATATCTAGTTCAACTCAGTATTGGAAACTAAGTAAAACAGGAGCTTCTCTTCAGTCCAATACACTGTATATGCTGGGAACAGACGCGAGTGATATTTGCACTGTGTATGGCCAGAATAGCACAATAGTGGTGTTCTTTCCCTGAATTAACACTTAATGCTAGAACTTGAAACTGAATGTGATTCAACTCCGTTTAGGAAGTTGTATTGAACCCTAGTTGGCCTTACAAGAAAAACACTCTGCTTTTGAGAAACAGGCACTCTTGCATTCTACTGTGTTTCCTATAGGGCCAGTACAGTGAGCCAGCTCAGAACAAAAGAACTGTGCTTCCTACACAAACGGGGCATATCTAGTTCAACTCAGTATTGGAAACTAAGTAAAACAGGAGCTTCTCTTCAGTCCAATACACTGTATTTGCTGGGAACAGACGCGAGTGCTATTTGCACTGTGTATGGTCAGAATAGCACAATAGTGGTGTTCTTACCCTGAATTAACACTTAATGCTAGAACTTGAAACTGAATGTGATTCAATTCCGTTTAGGAACTTGTATTGAACCCTAGTTGGCCTTACAAGAAAAACACTCTGCTTTTGAGAAACAGGCACTCTTGCACTCTACTGTGTTTCCTATAGGGCCAGTACAGTGTACTAGCTCAGAAAAAAAGAACTGTGCTTCCTACACAAACGGGGCATATCTAGTTCAACTCAGTCTTGGAATCTTAGTAAAACAGGGTCTTCTCTTCAGTCCAATACACTGTATTTGCTGGGAACAGACGCGAGTGCTATTTGCACTGTGTGTGGTCAGAATAGCACAATAGTGGTGTTCTTACCCTGAATTAACACTTAATGCTAGAAGTTGAAACTGAATGTGATTCAACTCCATTTGGGAAGTTGTATTGAACCCTAGTTGGCCTTACAAGAAAAACACTCCGCTTTTGAGAAACAGGCACTCTTGCACTCTACTGTGTTTCCTATAGGGCCAGTACAGTGAGCTAGCTCAGAACAAAAGAACTGTGCCTCCTAAACAAACGGGGCATATCTAGTTCAACTCAGTTTTGGAAACTAAGTAAAACAAAGGCTTCTCTTCAGTCCAATACACTGTATTTGCTGGCAACAGACGCGAGTGCAAATATTTTCACTGTGTATGGCCAGAACAGCACAATAGTGGTGTTCTTACCCTGAATTAACACTTAATGCTAGAACTTGAAACTGAATGTGATTCAACTCAGTTTAGGAAGTTTAATTGAACCCTAGTTTGCCATACAAGAAAAATACTCTGCTTTTGAAGAAAGTGCATTCTTGCAGTCTAATATGTTTCCAGTAGGGCCAGTATAGTGAGCTAGCTCAAAAGGAAAGAACTGGGCTTCCTCCACAAACGGGGCATATCTAGTTAAACTCAGTATTTGAAACTAAGTAAAACAGGAGCTTCTCTTCAGTCCAATACACTGTATTTGCTGGGAATTGACGAGAGTGCAAATATTTGCACTGTGTATGGCCAGAATAGCACAATAGTGGTGATCTTACCCTGAATTAACACTTAATGCTAGAACTTGAAACTGAATGTGATTCAACTCCGTTTAGGAAGTTGTATTGAACCCTAGTTGGCCTAACAAGAAAAACACTCCGCTTTTGAGAAACAGGCACTCTTGCACTCTAATGTGTTTCCTATAGGCCAGTACAGTGAGCTAGCTCAGAACAAAAGAACTGTGCCTCCTACACAAACGGGGCATATCTAGTTCAACTCAGTATTGGAAATTAAGTAAAACAGGAGCTTCTCTTCAGTCCAATACACTGTATTTGCTGGGAACAGACGCGAGTGCTATTTGCACTGTGTATGGTCAGAATAGCACAATAGTGGTGTTCTTACCCTGAATTAACACTTAATGCTAGAACTTGAAACTGAATGTGATTCAACTCCGTTTAGAAACTTGTATTGAACCCTAGTTGGCCTTACAGGAAAAACACTCTGCTTTTGAGAAACAGGCACTCTTGCACTCTACTGTGTTTCCTATAGGGCCAGTACAGTGAGATAGCTCAGAAAAAAAGAACTCTGCTTCCTACACAAACGGGGCATATCTAGTTCAACTCAGTCTTGGAATATTGGTAAAACAGGGGCTTCTCTTCAGTCCAATACACTGTATTTGCTGGGAACAGACGCGAGTGCTATTTGCACTGTGTATGGTCAGAATAGCACAATAGTGGTGTTCTTACCCTGAATTAACACTTAATGCTAGAACTTGAAACTGAATGTGATTCAACTCCGTTTAGGAACTTGTATTGAACCCTAGTTGGCCTTACAAGAAAAACACTCTGCTTTTGAGAAACAGGCACTCTTGCACTCTACTGTGTTTCCTATAGGGCCAGTACAGTGAGCTAGCTCAGAAAAAAAGAACTCTGCTTCGTACACAAACGGGGCATATCTAGTTCAACTCAGTCTTGGAATCTTGGTAAAACAGGGGCTTTTCTTCAGTCCAATACACTGTATTTGCTGGGAACAGACGCGAGTGCTATTTGCACTGTGTGTGGTCAGAATAGCACAATAGTGGTGTTCTTACACTGAATTAACACTTAATGCTAGAGGTTGAAACTGAATGTGATTCAACTCCATTTGGGAAGTTGTATTGAACCCTAGTTGGCCTTACAAGAAAAACACTCCGCTTTTGAGAAACAGGCACTCTTGCACTCTGCTGTGTTTCCTATAGGGCCAGTACAGTGAGCTAGCTCAGAACAAGAGAACTGTGCTTCCTACACAAACGGGGCATATCTAGTTCAACTCAGTATTGGAAACTAAGTAAAACAGGAGCTTCTCTTCAGTCCAATACACTGTATTTGCTGGGAACAGACGCGAGTGCTATTTGTACTGTTTATGGCCAGAATAGCACAATAGTGGTGTTCTTACCCTGAATTAACACTTAATGCTAGAACTTGAAACTCAATGCGAATCAACTCCGTTTAGGAAGTTGTATTGAACCCCAGTCGGCCTTACAAGAAAAACACTCTGCTTTTGAGAAACAGGAACTCTTGCACTCTACTGTGTTTCCTATAGGGCCAGTACAGTGAGCTAGCTCAGAACAAACGAACTGTGCCTCCTACACAAACGGGGCATATCTAGTTCAACTCAGTATTGGAAACTAAGTAAAACAGGAGCTTCTCTTCAGTCCAATACACTGTATATGCTGGGAACAGACGCGAGTGCTATTTGCACTGTGTATGGCCAGAATAGCACAGTAGTGGTGTTCTTTCCCTGAATTAACACTTAATGCTAGAACTTGAAACTGAATGTGATTCAACTCCGTTTAGGAAGTTGTATTGAACCCTAGTTGGCCTTACAAGAAAAACACTCTGCTTTTGAGAAACAGGCACTCTTGCATTCTACTGTGTTTCCTATAGGGCCAGTACAGTGAGCCAGCTCAGAACAAAAGAACTGTGCTTCCTACACAAACGGGGCATATCTAGTTCAACTCAGTATTGGAAACTAAGTAAAACAGGAGCTTCTCTTCAGTCCAATACACTGTATTTGCTGGGAACAGACGCGAGTGCTATTTGCACTGTGTATGGTCAGAATAGCACAATAGTGGTGTTCTTACCCTGAATTAACACTTAATGCTAGAACTTGAAACTGAATGTGATTCAATTCCGTTTAGGAACTTGTATTGAACCCTAGTTGGCCTTACAAGAAAAACACTCTGCTTTTGAGAAACAGGCACTCTTGCACTCTACTGTGTTTCCTATAGGGCCAGTACAGTGTACTAGCTCAGAAAAAAAGAACTGTGCTTCCTACACAAACGGGGCATATCTAGTTCAACTCAGTCTTGGAATCTTAGTAAAACAGGGTCTTCTCTTCAGTCCAATACACTGTATTTGCTGGGAACAGACGCGAGTGCTATTTGCACTGTGTGTGGTCAGAATAGCACAATAGTGGTGTTCTTACCCTGAATTAACACTTAATGCTAGAAGTTGAAACTGAATGTGATTCAACTCCATTTGGGAAGTTGTATTGAACCCTAGTTGGCCTTACAAGAAAAACACTCCGCTTTTGAGAAACAGGCACTCTTGCACTCTACTGTGTTTCCTATAGGGCCAGTACAGTGAGCTAGCTCAGAACAAAAGAACTGTGCCTCCTAAACAAACGGGGCATATCTAGTTCAACTCAGTTTTGGAAACTAAGTAAAACAGAGGCTTCTCTTCAGTCCAATACACTGTATTTGCTGGCAACAGACGCGAGTGCAAATATTTTCACTGTGTATGGCCAGAACAGCACAATAGTGGTGTTCTTACCCTGAATTAACACTTAATGCTAGAACTTGAAACTGAATGTGATTCAACTCAGTTTAGGAAGTTTAATTGAACCCTAGTTTGCCATACAAGAAAAATACTCTGCTTTTGAAGAAAGTGCATTCTTGCAGTCTAATATGTTTCCAGTAGGGCCAGTATAGTGAGCTAGCTCAAAAGGAAAGAACTGGGCTTCCTCCACAAACGGGGCATATCTAGTTAAACTCAGTATTTGAAACTAAGTAAAACAGGAGCTTCTCTTCAGTCCAATACACTGTATTTGCTGGGAATTGACGAGAGTGCAAATATTTGCACTGTGTATGGCCAGAATAGCACAATAGTGGTGATCTTACCCTGAATTAACACTTAATGCTAGAACTTGAAACTGAATGTGATTCAACTCCGTTTAGGAAGTTGTATTGAACCCTAGTTGGCCTAACAAGAAAAACACTCCGCTTTTGAGAAACAGGCACTCTTGCACTCTAATGTGTTTCCTATAGGCCAGTACAGTGAGCTAGCTCAGAACAAAAGAACTGTGCCTCCTACACAAACGGGGCATATCTAGTTCAACTCAGTATTGGAAATTAAGTAAAACAGGAGCTTCTCTTCAGTCCAATACACTGTATTTGCTGGGAACAGACGCGAGTGCTATTTGCACTGTGTATGGTCAGAATAGCACAATAGTGGTGTTCTTACCCTGAATTAACACTTAATGCTAGAACTTGAAACTGAATGTGATTAAACTCCGTTTAGGAAGTTGTATTGAACCCTAGTTGGCCTTACAAGAAAAACACTCTGCTTTTGAGAAACAGGCACTCTTGCACTCTACTGTGTTTCCTATAGGGCCAGTACAGTGAGCTAGCTCAGAAAAAAAGAACTGTGCTTCCTACACAAACGGGTCATATCTAGTTCAACTCAGTTTTGGAAACTAAGTAAAACAGGAGCTTCTCTTCAGTCCAATACACTGCATTTGCTGGGAACAGACGCGAGTGCTATTTGCACTGTGTATGGTCAGAATAGAACAATAGTGGTGTTCTAACCCTGAATTAACACTTAATGCTAGAAGTTGAAACTGAATGTGATTCTACTCCATTTGGGACGTTGTATTGAACCCTAGTTGGCCTTACAGGAAAAACACTCCACTTTTGAGAAACAAGCACTCTTGCACTCTAATGTATTTCCTATAGGGCCAGTACAGTGAGCTAGCTCAGAACAAAAGAACTGTGCCTCCTAAACAAACGGGGCATATCTAGTTCAACTCAGTATTGAAAACTAAGTAAAACAGGAGCTTCTCTTCAGTCCAATACACTGTATTTGCTGGGAAAAGACGCGAGTGAAAAAATTTTCACTGGGTATGGTCAGAATAGCACAATAGTTGTGTTCTTACCCTGAATTAACACTTAATGCTAGAACTTGAAACTGAATGTGATTCAACTCCGTTTAGGAAGTTGTATTGAACCCTAGTTGGCCTAACAAGAAAAACACTCTGTTTTTGAGAAACAGGCACTCTTGCACTCTACTGTGTTTCATATAGGGCCAGTAGAGTGAGCTAGCTCAGAACAAAAGAACTGTGCCTCATACACAAACGGGGCATATCTAGTTCAACTCAGTTTTGGAAACTAAGTAAAACAGGAGCTTCTCTTCAGTCCAATACACTGTATTTGCTTGGAACAGACTCGAGTGCTATTTGCACTGTGTATGGTCAGAATAGCACAATAGTGGTGTTCTTACACTGAATTAACAATTAATGCTAGAACTTGAAACTGAATGTGATTCAACTCCGTTTAGGAAGTTGTATTGAACCCTAGTTGTCCTAACAAGAAAAACACTCTGTTTTTGAGAAACAGGCACTCTTGCACTCTAATGTGTTTCCTATAGGGCCAGTACAGTGAGCTAGCTCAGAACAAAAGAACTGTGCCTCCTAAACAAACGGGGCATATCTAGTTCAACTCAGTCTTGGAATATTGGTAAAACAGGGGCTTCTCTTTAGTCCAATACACTGTATTTGCTGGGAACAGACGCGAGTGCTATTTGCACTGTGTATGGTCAGAATAGCACAATAGTGGTGTTCTTACCCTGAATTAACACTTAATGCTAGAACTTGAAACTGAATGTGATTCAACTCCGTTTAGGAACTTGTATTGAACCCTAGTTGGCCTTACAAGAAAAACACTCTGCTTTTGAGAAACAGGCACTCTTGCACTCTACTGTGTTTCCTATAGGGCCAGTACAGTGAGCTAGCTCAGAAAAAAAGAACTGTGCTTCCTACACAAACGGGGCATATCTAGTTCAACTCAGTCTTGGAATCTTGGTAAAACAGGGGCTTCTCTTCAGTCCAATACAGTGTATTTGCTGGGAACAGACGCGAGTGCTATTTGCACTGTGTGTGGTCAGAATAGCACAATAGTGGTGTTCTTACACTGAATTAACACTTAATGCTAGAAGTTGAAACTGAATGTGATTCAACTCCATTTGGGAAGTTGTATTGAACCCTAGTTGGCCTTACAAGAAAAACACTCCGCTTTTGAGAAACAGGCACTCTTGCACTCTACTGTGTTTCCTATAGGGCCAGTACAGTGAGCTAGCTCAGAACAAAAGAACTGTGCCTCCTACACAAACGGGGCATATCTAGTTCAACTTAGTATTGGAAACTAAGTAAAACAGGAGCTTCTCTTCAGTCCAATACACTGTATATGCTGGGAACAGACGCGAGTGCTATTTGCACTGTGTATGGCCAGAATAGCACAATAGTGGTGTTCTTACCCTGAATTAAAACTTAATGCTAGAACTTGAAACTTAATGTGATTCAACTCCGTTTAGGAAGTTGTATTGAACCCTAGTTGGCCTTACAAGAAAAACACTCTGCTTTTGAGAAACAGGCACTCTTGCACTCTACTGTGTTTCCTCTAGGGCCAGTACAGTGAGCTAGCTCAGAACGAAAGAACTGTGCCTCCTACACAAACGGGGCATATCTAGTTCAACTCAGTATTGGAAATTAAGTAAAACAGGAGCTTCTCTTCAGTCCAATACACTGTATTTGCTGGGAACAGAAGCGAGTGCTATTTGCACTGTGTATGGTCAGAATAGCACAATAGTGGTGTTCTTACCCTGAATTAACACTTAATGCTAGAAGTTGAAACTGAATGTGATTCAACTCCGTTTAGGAACTTGTATTGAACCCTAGTTGGCCTTACAAGAAAAACACTCTGCTTTTGAGAAACAGGCACTCTTGCACTCTACTGTGTTTCCTATAGGGCCAGTACAGTGAGCTAGCTCAGAAAAAAAGAACTGTGCTTCCTACACAAACGGGTCATATCTAGTTCAACTCAGTTTTGGAAACTAAGTAAAACAGGAGCTTCTCTTCAGTCCAATACACTGCATTTGCTGGGAACAGACGCGAGTGCTATTTGCACTGTGTATGGTCAGAATAGAACAATAGTGGTGTTCTAACCCTGAATTAACACTTAATGCTAGAAGTTGAAACTGAATGTGATTCTACTCCATTTGGGACGTTGTATTGAACCCTAGTTGGCCTTACAGGAAAAACACTCCACTTTTGAGAAACAAGCACTCTTGCACTCTAATGTATTTCCTATAGGGCCAGTACAGTGAGCTAGCTCAGAACAAAAGAACTGTGCCTCCTAAACAAACGGGGCATATCTAGTTCAACTCAGTATTGAAAACTAAGTAAAACAGGAGCTTCTCTTCAGTCCAATACACTGTATTTGCTGGGAAAAGACGCGAGTGAAAAAATTTTCACTGGGTATGGTCAGAATAGCACAATAGTTGTGTTCTTACCCTGAATTAACACTTAATGCTAGAACTTGAAACTGAATGTGATTCAACTCCGTTTAGGAAGTTGTATTGAACCCTAGTTGGCCTAACAAGAAAAACACTCTGTTTTTGAGAAACAGGCACTCTTGCACTCTACTGTGTTTCATATAGGGCCAGTAGAGTGAGCTAGCTCAGAACAAAAGAACTGTGCCTCCTACACAAACGGGGCATATCTAGTTCAACTCAGTTTTGGAAACTAAGTAAAACAGGAGCTTCTCTTCAGTCCAATACACTGTATTTGCTTGGAACAGACTCGAGTGCTATTTGCACTGTGTATGGTCAGAATAGCACAATAGTGGTGTTCTTACACTGAATTAACAATTAATGCTAGAACTTGAAACTGAATGTGATTCAACTCCGTTTAGGAAGTTGTATTGAACCCTAGTTGTCCTAACAAGAAAAACACTCTGTTTTTGAGAAACAGGCACTCTTGCACTCTAATGTGTTTCCTATAGGGCCAGTACAGTGAGCTAGCTCAGAACAAAAGAACTGTGCCTCCTAAACAAACGGGGCATATCTAGTTCAACTCAGTCTTGGAATATTGGTAAAACAGGGGCTTCTCTTTAGTCCAATACACTGTATTTGCTGGGAACAGACGCGAGTGCTATTTGCACTGTGTATGGTCAGAATAGCACAATAGTGGTGTTCTTACCCTGAATTAACACTTAATGCTAGAACTTGAAACTGAATGTGATTCAACTCCGTTTAGGAACTTGTATTGAACCCTAGTTGGCCTTACAAGAAAAACACTCTGCTTTTGAGAAACAGGCACTCTTGCACTCTACTGTGTTTCCTATAGGGCCAGTACAGTGAGCTAGCTCAGAAAAAAAGAACTGTGCTTCCTACACAAACGGGGCATATCTAGTTCAACTCAGTCTTGGAATCTTGGTAAAACAGGGGCTTCTCTTCAGTCCAATACAGTGTATTTGCTGGGAACAGACGCGAGTGCTATTTGCACTGTGTGTGGTCAGAATAGCACAATAGTGGTGTTCTTACACTGAATTAACACTTAATGCTAGAAGTTGAAACTGAATGTGATTCAACTCCATTTGGGAAGTTGTATTGAACCCTAGTTGGCCTTACAAGAAAAACACTCCGCTTTTGAGAAACAGGCACTCTTGCACTCTACTGTGTTTCCTATAGGGCCAGTACAGTGAGCTAGCTCAGAACAAAAGAACTGTGCCTCCTACACAAACGGGGCATATCTAGTTCAACTTAGTATTGGAAACTAAGTAAAACAGGAGCTTCTCTTCAGTCCAATACACTGTATATGCTGGGAACAGACGCGAGTGCTATTTGCACTGTGTATGGCCAGAATAGCACAATAGTGGTGTTCTTACCCTGAATTAAAACTTAATGCTAGAACTTGAAACTTAATGTGATTCAACTCCGTTTAGGAAGTTGTATTGAACCCTAGTTGGCCTTACAAGAAAAACACTCTGCTTTTGAGAAACAGGCACTCTTGCACTCTACTGTGTTTCCTCTAGGGCCAGTACAGTGAGCTAGCTCAGAACGAAAGAACTGTGCCTCCTACACAAACGGGGCATATCTAGTTCAACTCAGTATTGGAAATTAAGTAAAACAGGAGCTTCTCTTCAGTCCAATACACTGTATTTGCTGGGAACAGAAGCGAGTGCTATTTGCACTGTGTATGGTCAGAATAGCACAATAGTGGTGTTCTTACCCTGAATTAACACTTAATGCTAGAAGTTGAAACTGAATGTGATTCAACTCCGTTTAGGAACTTGTATTGAACCCTAGTTGGCCTTACAAGAAAAACACTCTGCTTTTGAGAAACAGGCACTCTTGCACTCTACTGTGTTTCCTATAGGGCCAGTACAGTGAGATAGCTCAGAAAAAAAGAACTCTGCTTCCTACACAAACGGGGCATATCTAGTTAAACTCAGTCTTGGAATATTGGTAAAACAGGGGCTTCTCTTCAGTCCAATACACTGTATTTGCTGGGAACAGACGCGAGTGCTATTTGCACTGTGTATGGTCAGAATAGCACAATAGTGGTGTTCTTACCCTGAATTAACACTTAATGCTAGAACTTGAAACTGAATGTGATTCAACTCCGTTTAGGAACTTGTATTGAACCCTAGTTGGCCTTACAAGAAAAACACTCTGCTTTTGAGAAACAGGCACTCTTGCACTCTACTGTGTTTCCTATAGGGCCAGTACAGTGAGCTAGCTCAGAAAAAAAGAACTCTGCTTCCTACACAAACGGGGCATATCTAGTTCAACTCAGTCTTGGAATCTTGGTAAAACAGGGGCTTTTCTTCAGTCCAATACACTGTATTTGCTGGGAACAGACGCGAGTGCTATTTGCACTGTGTGTGGTCAGAATAGCACAATAGTGGTGTTCTTACACTGAATTAACACTTAATGCTAGAGGTTGAAACTGAATGTGATTCAACTCCATTTGGGAAGTTGTATTGAACCCTAGTTGGCCTTACAAGAAAAACACTCCGCTTTTGAGAAACAGGCACTCTTGCACTCTGCTGTGTTTCCTATAGGGCCAGTACAGTGAGCTAGCTCAGAACAAGAGAACTGTGCTTCCTACACAAACGGGGCATATCTAGTTCAACTCAGTATTGGAAACTAAGTAAAACAGGAGCTTCTCTTCAGTCCAATACACTGTATTTGCTGGGAACAGACGCGAGTGCTATTTGTACTGTTTATGGCCAGAATAGCACAATAGTGGTGTTCTTACCCTGAATTAACACTTAATGCTAGAACTTGAAACTCAATGCGAATCAACTCCGTTTAGGAAGTTGTATTGAACCCCAGTCGGCCTTACAAGAAAAACACTCTGCTTTTGAGAAACAGGAACTCTTGCACTCTACTGTGTTTCCTATAGGGCCAGTACAGTGAGCTAGCTCAGAAAAAAAGAACTGTGCTTCCTACACAAACGGGGCATATCTAGTTCAACTCAGTTTTGGAAACTAAGTAAAACAGGAGCTTCTCTTCAGTCCAATACACTGCATTTGCTGGGAACAGACGCGAGTGCTATTTGCACTGTGTATGGTCAGAATAGAACAATAGTGGTGTTCTAACCCTGAATTAACACTTAATGCTAGAAGTTGAAACTGAATGTGATTCTACTCCATTTGGGACGTTGTATTGAACCCTAGTTGGCCTTACAGGAAAAACACTCCGCTTTTGAGAAACAAGCACTCTTGCACTCTAATGTGTTTCCTATAGGGCCAGTACAGTGAGCTAGCTCAGAACAAAAGAACTGTGCCTCCTAAACAAACGGGGCATATCTAGTTCAACTCAGTATTGAAAACTAAGTAAAACAGGAGCTTCTCTTCAGTCCAATACACTGTATTTGCTGGGAAAAGACGCGAGTGCAAATATTTTCACTGGGTATGGTCAGAATAGCACAATAGTGGTGTTCTTACCCTGAATTAACACTTAATGCTAGAACTTGAAACTGAATGTGATTCAACTCCGTTTAGGAAGTTGTATTGAACCCTAGTTGGCCTAACAAGAAAAACACTCTGTTTTTGAGAAACAGGCACTCTTGCACTCTACTGTGTTTCATATAGGGCCAGTAGAGTGAGCTAGCTCAGAACAAAAGAACTGTGCCTCATACACAAACGGGGCATATCTAGTTCAACTCAGTTTTGGAAACTAAGTAAAACAGGAGCTTCTCTTCAGTCAAATACACTGTATTTGCTTGGAACAGACTCGAGTGCTATTTGCACTGTGTATGGTCAGAATAGCACAATAGTGGTGTTCTTACACTGAATTAACAATTAATGCTAGAACTTGAAACTGAATGTGATTCAACTCCGTTTAGGAAGTTGTATTGAACCCTAGTTGTCCTAACAAGAAAAACACTCTGTTTTTGAGAAACAGGCACTCTTGCACTCTAATGTGTTTCCTATAGGGCCAGTACAGTGAGCTAGCTCAGAACAAAAGAACTGTGCCTCCTAAACAAACGGGGCATATCTAGATCAACTCAGTCTTGGAATATTGGTAAAACAGGGGCTTCTCTTTAGTCCAATACACTGTATTTGCTGGGAACAGACGCGAGTGCTATTTGCACTGTGTATGGTCAGAATAGCACAATAGTGGTGTTCTTACCCTGAATTAACACTTAATGCTAGAACTTGAAACTGAATGTGATTCAACTCCGTTTAGGAACTTGTATTGAACCCTAGTTGGCCTTACAAGAAAAACACTCTGCTTTTGAGAAACAGGCACTCTTGCACTCTACTGTGTTTCCTATAGGGCCAGTACAGTGAGCTAGCTCAGAAAAAAAGAACTGTGCTTCCTACACAAACGGGGCATATCTAGTTCAACTCAGTCTTGGAATCTTGGTAAAACAGGGGCTTCTCTTCAGTCCAATACAGTGTATTTGCTGGGAACAGACGCGAGTGCTATTTGCACTGTGTGTGGTCAGAATAGCACAATAGTGGTGTTCTTACACTGAATTAACACTTAATGCTAGAAGTTGAAACTGAATGTGATTCAACTCCATTTGGGAAGTTGTATTGAACCCTAGTTGGCCTTACAAGAAAAACACTCCGCTTTTGAGAAACAGGCACTCTTGCACTCTACTGTGTTTCCTATAGGGCCAGTACAGTGAGCTAGCTCAGAACAAAAGAACTGTGCCTCCTACACAAACGGGGCATATCTAGTTCAACTTAGTATTGGAAACTAAGTAAAACAGGAGCTTCTCTTCAGTCCAATACACTGTATATGCTGGGAACAGACGCGAGTGCTATTTGCACTGTGTATGGCCAGAATAGCACAATAGTGGTGTTCTTACCCTGAATTAAAACTTAATGCTAGAACTTGAAACTTAATGTGATTCAACTCCGTTTAGGAAGTTGTATTGAACCCTAGTTGGCCTTACAAGAAAAACACTCTGCTTTTGAGAAACAGGCACTCTTGCACTCTACTGTGTTTCCTCTAGGGCCAGTACAGTGAGCTAGCTCAGAACGAAAGAACTGTGCCTCCTACACAAACGGGGCATATCTAGTTCAACTCAGTATTGGAAATTAAGTAAAACAGGAGCTTCTCTTCAGTCCAATACACTGTATTTGCTGGGAACAGAAGCGAGTGCTATTTGCACTGTGTATGGTCAGAATAGCACAATAGTGGTGTTCTTACCCTGAATTAACACTTAATGCTAGAAGTTGAAACTGAATGTGATTCAACTCCGTTTAGGAACTTGTATTGAACCCTAGTTGGCCTTACAAGAAAAACACTCTGCTTTTGAGAAACAGGCACTCTTGCACTCTACTGTGTTTCCTATAGGGCCAGTACAGTGAGATAGCTCAGAAAAAAAGAACTCTGCTTCCTACACAAACGGGGCATATCTAGTTCAACTCAGTCTTGGAATATGGGTAAAACAGGGGCTTCTCTTCAGTCCAATACACTGTATTTGCTGGGAACAGACGCGAGTGCTATTTGCACTGTGTATGGTCAGAATAGCACAATAGTGGTGTTCTTACCCTGAATTAACACTTAATGCTAGAACTTGAAACTGAATGTGATTCAACTCCGTTTAGGAACTTGTATTGAACCCTAGTTGGCCTTACAAGAAAAACACTCTGCTTTTGAGAAACAGGCACTCTTGCACTCTACTGTGTTTCCTAGAGGGCCAGTACAGTGAGCTAGCTCAGAAAAAAAGAACTCTGCTTCCTACACAAACGGGGCATATCTAGTTCAACTCAGTCTTGGAATCTTGGTAAAACAGGGGCTTTTCTTCAGTCCAATACACTGTATTTGCTGGGAACAGACGCGAGTGCTATTTGCACTGTGTGTGGTCAGAATAGCACAATAGTGGTGTTCTTACACTGAATTAACACTTAATGCTAGAGGTTGAAACTGAATGTGATTCAACTCCATTTGGGAAGTTGTATTGAACCCTAGTTGGCCTTACAAGAAAAACACTCCGCTTTTGAGAAACAGGCACTCTTGCACTCTGCTGTGTTTCCTATAGGGCCAGTACAGTGAGCTAGCTCAGAACAAGAGAACTGTGCTTCCTACACAAACGGGGCATATCTAGTTCAACTCAGTATTGGAAACTAAGTAAAACAGGAGCTTCTCTTCAGTCCAATACACTGTATTTACTGGGAACAGACGCGAGTGCTATTTGTACTGTTTATGGCCAGAATAGCACAATAGTGGTGTTCTTACCCTGAATTAACACTTAATGCTAGAACTTGAAACTCAATGCGAATCAACTCCGTTTAGGAAGTTGTATTGAACCCCAGTCGGCCTTACAAGAAAAACACTCTGCTTTTGAGAAACAGGAACTCTTGCACTCTACTGTGTTTCCTATAGGGCCAGTACAGTGAGCTAGCTCAGAACAAACGAACTGTGCCTCCTACACAAACGGGGCATATCTAGTTCAACTCAGTATTGGAAACTAAGTAAAACAGGAGCTTCTCTTCAGTCCAATACACTGTATATGCTGGGAACAGACGCGAGTGCTATTTGCACTGTGTATGGCCAGAATAGCACAATAGTGGTGTTCTTTCCCTGAATTAACACTTAATGCTAGAACTTGAAACTGAATGTGATTCAACTCCGTTTAGGAAGTTGTATTGAACCCTAGTTGGCCTTACAAGAAAAACACTCTGCTTTTGAGAAACAGGCACTCTTGCAATCTACTGTGTTTCCTATAGGGCCAGTACAGTGAGCCAGCTCAGAACAAAAGAACTGTGCTTCCTACACAAACGGGGCATATCTAGTTCAACTCAGTATTGGAAACTAAGTAAAACAGGAGCTTCTCTTCAGTCCAATACACTGTATTTGCTGGGAACAGACGCGAGTGCTATTTGCACTGTGTATGGTCAGAATAGCACAATAGTGGTGTTCTTACCCTGAATTAACACTTAATGCTAGAACTTGAAACTGAATGTGATTCAATTCCGTTTAGGAACTTGTATTGAACCCTAGTTGGCCTTACAAGAAAAACACTCTGCTTTTGAGAAACAGGCACTCTTGCACTCTACTGTGTTTCCTATAGGGCCAGTACAGTGTGCTAGCTCAGAAAAAAAGAACTGTGCTTCCTACACAAACGGGGCATATCTAGTTCAACTCAGTCTTGGAATCTTAGTAAAACAGGGTCTTCTCTTCAGTCCAATACACTGTATTTGCTGGGAACAGACGCGAGTGCTATTTGCACTGTGTGTGGTCAGAATAGCACAATAGTGGTGTTCTTACCCTGAATTAACACTTAATGCTAGAAGTTGAAACTGAAAGTGATTCAACTCCATTTGGGAAGTTGTATTGAACCCTAGTTGGCCTTACAAGAAAAACACTCCGCTTTTGAGAAACAGGCACTCTTGCACTCTACTGTGTTTCCTATAGGGCCAGTACAGTGAGCTAGCTCAGAACAAAAGAACTGTGCCTCCTAAACAAACGGGGCATATCTAGTTCAACTCAGTTTTGGAAACTAAGTAAAACAGAGGCTTCTCTTCAGTCCAATACACTGTATTTGCTGGCAACAGACGCGAGTGCAAATATTTTCACTGTGTATGGCCAGAACAGCACAATAGTGGTCTTCTTACCCTGAATTAACACTTAATGCTAGAACTTGAAACTGAATGTGATTCAACTCAGTTTAGGAAGTTTAATTGAACCCTAGTTTGCCATACAAGAAAAATACTCTGCTTTTGAAGAAAGTGCATTCTTGCAGTCTAATATGTTTCCAGTAGGGCCAGTATAGTGAGCTAGCTCAAAAGGAAAGAACTGGGCTTCCTCCACAAACGGGGCATATCTAGTTAAACTCAGTATTTGAAACTAAGTAAAACAGGAGCTTCTCTTCAGTCCAATACACTGTATTTGCTGGGAATTGACGAGAGTGCAAATATTTGCACTGTGTATGGCCAGAATAGCACAATAGTGGTGTTCTTACCCTGAATTAACACTTAATGCTAGAACTTGAAACTGAATGTGATTCAACTCCGTTTAGGAAGTTATATTGAACCCTAGTTGGCCTAACAAGAAAAACACTCCGCTTTTGAGAAACAGGCACTCTTGCACTCTAATGTGTTTCCTATAGGCCAGTACAGTGAGCTAGCTCAGAACAAAAGAACTGTGCCTCCTACACAAACGGGGCATATCTAGTTCAACTCAGTATTGGAAATTAAGTAAAACAGGAGCTTCTCTTCAGTCCAATACACTGTATTTGCTGGGAACAGACGCGAGTGCTATTTGCACTGTGTATGGTCAGAATAGCACAATAGTGGTGTTCTTACCCTGAATTAACACTTAATGCTAGAACTTGAAACTGAATGTGATTAAACTCCGTTTAGGAAGTTGTATTGAACCCTAGTTGGCCTTACAAGAAAAACACTCTGCTTTTGAGAAACAGGCACTCTTGCACTCTACTGTGTTTCCTATAGGGCCAGTACAGTGAGCTAGCTCAGAAAAAAAGAACTGTGCTTCCTACACAAACGGGGCATATCTAGTTCAACTCAGTTTTGGAAACTAAGTAAAACAGGAGCTTCTCTTCAGTCCAATACACTGCATTTGCTGGGAACAGACGCGAGTGCTATTTGCACTGTGTATGGTCAGAATAGAACAATAGTGGTGTTCTAACCCTGAATTAACACTTAATGCTAGAAGTTGAAACTGAATGTGATTCTACTCCATTTGGGACGTTGTATTGAACCCTAGTTGGCCTTACAGGAAAAACACTCCGCTTTTGAGAAACAAGCACTCTTGCACTCTAATGTGTTTCCTATAGGGCCAGTACAGTGAGCTAGCTCAGAACAAAAGAACTGTGCCTCCTAAACAAACGGGGCATATCTAGTTCAACTCAGTATTGAAAACTAAGTAAAACAGGAGCTTCTCTTCAGTCCAATACACTGTATTTGCTGGGAAAAGACGCGAGTGCAAATATTTTCACTGGGTATGGTCAGAATAGCACAATAGTTGTGTTCTTACCCTGAATTAAAACTTAATGCTAGAACTTGAAACTGAATGTGATTCAACTCCGTTTAGGAAGTTGTATTGAACCCTAGTTGGCCTAACAAGAAAAACACTCTGTTTTTGAGAAACAGGCACTCTTGCACTCTACTGTGTTTCATATAGGGCCAGTAGAGTGAGCTAGCTCAGAACAAAAGAACTGTGCCTCCTACACAAACGGGGCATATCTAGTTCAACTCAGTTTTGGAAACTAAGTAAAACAGGAGCTTCTCTTCAGTCCAATACACTGTATTTGCTTGGAACAGACTCGAGTGCTATTTGCACTGTGTATGGTCAGAATAGCACAATAGTGGTGTTCTTACCCTGAATTAACAATTAATGCTAGAACTTGAAACTGAATGTGATTCAACTCCGTTTAGGAAGTTGTATTGAACCCTAGTTGTCCTAACAAGAAAAACACTCTGTTTTTGAGAAACAGGCACTCTTGCACTCTAATGTGTTTCCTATAGGGCCAGTACAGTGAGCTAGCTCAGAACAAAAGAACTGTGCCTCCTAAACAAACGGGGCATATCTAGTTCAACTCAGTCTTGGAATATTGGTAAAACAGGGGCTTCTCTTCAGTCCAATACACTGTATTTGCTGGGAACAGACGCGAGTGCTATTTGCACTGTGTATGGTCAGAATAGCACAATAGTGGTGTTCTTACCCTGAATTAACACTTAATGCTAGAACTTGAAACTGAATGTGATTCAACTCCGTTTAGGAACTTGTATTGAACCCTAGTTGGCCTTACAAGAAAAACACTCTGCTTTTGAGAAACAGGCACTCTTGCACTCTACTGTGTTTCCTATAGGGCCAGTACAGTGAGCTAGCTCAGAAAAAAAGAACTGTGCTTCCTACACAAACGGGGCATATCTAGTTCAACTCAGTCTTGGAATCTTGGTAAAACAGGGGCTTTTCTTCAGTCCAATACACTGTATTTGCTGGGAACAGACGCGAGTGCTATTTGCACTGTGTGTGGTCAGAATAGCACAATAGTGGTGTTCTTACACTGAATTAACACTTAATGCTAGAAGTTGAAACTGAATGTGATTCAACTCCATTTGGGAAGTTGTATTGAACCCTAGTTGGCCTTACAAGAAAAACACTCCGCTTTTGAGAAACAGGCACTCTTGCACTCTACTGTGTTTCCTATAGGGCCAGTACAGTGAGCTAGCTCAGAACAAAAGAACTGTGCCTCCTACACAAACGGGGCATATCTAGTTCAACTTAGTATTGGAAACTAAGTAAAACAGGAGCTTCTCTTCAGTCCAATACACTGTATATGCTGGGAACAGACGCGAGTGCTATTTGCACTGTGTATGGCCAGAATAGCACAATAGTGGTGTTCTTACCCTGAATTAAAACTTAATGCTAGAACTTGAAACTTAATGTGATTCAACTCCGTTTAGGAAGTTGTATTGAACCCTAGTTGGCCTTACAAGAAAAACACTCTGCTTTTGAGAAACAGGCACTCTTGCACTCTACTGTGTTTCCTCTAGGGCCAGTACAGTGAGCTAGCTCAGAACAAAAGAACTGTGCCTCCTACACAAACAGGGCATATCTAGTTCAACTCAGTATTGGAAACTAAGTAAAACAGGAGCTTCTCTTCAGTCCAATACACTGTATTTGCTGGGAACAGACGCGAGTGCTATTTGCACTGTGTATGGTCAGAATAGCACAATAGTGGTGTTCTTACCCTGAATTAACACTTAATGCTAGAACTTGAAACTGAATGTGATTAAACTCCGTTTAGGAAGTTGTATTGAACCCTAGTTGGCCTTACAAGAAAAACACTCTACTTTTGAGAAACAGGCACTCTTGCACTCTACTGTGTTTCCTATAGGGCCAGTACAGTGAGCTAGCTCAGAAAAAAAGAACTGTGCTTCCTACACAAACGGGGCATATCTAGTTCAACTCAGTTTTGGAAACTAAGTAAAACAGGAGCTTCTCTTCAGTCCAATACACTGTATTTGCTTGGAACAGACACGAGTGCTATTTGCACTGTGTATGGTCAGAATAGCACAATAGTGGTGTTCTTACCCTGAATTAACAATTAATGCTAGAATTTGAAACTGAATGTGATTCAACTCCGTTTAGGAAGTTGTATTGAACCCTAGTTGCCCTAACAAGAAAAACACTCTGTTTTTGAGAAACAGGCACTCTTGCACTCTAATGTGTTTCCTATAGGGCCAGTACAGTGAGCTAGCTCAGAACAAAAGAACTGTGCCTCCTAAACAAACGGGGCATATCTAGTTCAACTCAGTTTTGGAAACTAAGTAAAACAGAGGCTTCTCTTCAGTCCAATACACTGTATTTGCTGGCAACAGACGCGAGTGCAAATATTTTCACTGTGTATGGCCAGAACAGCACAATAGTGGTCTTCTTAACCTGAATTAACACTTAATGCTAGAACTTGAAACTGAATGTGATTCAACTCCGTTTAGGAAGTTTAATTGAACCCTAGTTTGCCATACAAGAAAAATACTCTGCTTTTGAAGAAAGTGCATTCTTGCAGTCTAATATGTTTCCAGTAGGGCCAGTATAGTGAGCTAGCTCAAAAGGAAAGAACTGGGCTTCCTCCACAAACGGGGCATATCTAGTTAAACTCAGTATTTGAAACTAAGTAAAACAGGAGCTTCTCTTCAGTCCAATACACTGTATTTGCTGGGAATTGACGAGAGTGCAAATATTTGCACTGTGTATGGCCAGAATAGCACAATAGTGGTGTTCTTACCCTGAATTAACACTTAATGCTAGAACTTGAAACTGAATGTGATTCAACTCCGTTTAGGAAGTTGTATTGAACCCTAGTTGGCCTAACAAGAAAAACACTCCGCTTTTGAGAAACAGGCACTCTTGCACTCTAATGTGTTTCCTATAGGCCAGTACAGTGAGCTAGCTCAGAACAAAAGAACTGTGCCTCCTACACAAACGGGGCATATCTAGTTCAACTCAGTATTGGAAATTAAGTAAAACAGGAGCTTCTCTTCAGTCCAATACACTGTATTTGCTGGGAACAGACGCGAGTGCTATTTGCACTGTGTATGGTCAGAATAGCACAATAGTGGTGTTCTTACCCTGAATTAACACTTAATGCTAGAACTTGAAACTGAATGTGATTAAACTCCGTTTAGGAAGTTGTATTGAACCCTAGTTGGCCTTACAAGAAAAACACTCTGCTTTTGAGAAACAGGCACTCTTGCACTCTACTGTGTTTCCTATAGGGCCAGTACAGTGAGCTAGCTCAGAAAAAAAGAACTGTGCTTCCTACACAAACGGGGCATATCTAGTTCAACTCAGTATTGGAAACTAAGTAAAACAGGAGCTTCTCTTCAGTCCAATACACTGCATTTGCTGGGAACAGACGCGAGTGCTATTTGCACTGTGTATGGTCAGAATAGAACATTAGTGGTGTTCTAACCCTGAATTAACACTTAATGCTAGAAGTTGAAACTGAATGTGATTCTACTCCATTTGGGACGTTGTATTGAACCCTAGTTGGCCTTACAGGAAAAACACTCCGCTTTTGAGAAACAAGCACTCTTGCACTCTAATGTGTTTCCTATAGGGCCAGTACAGTGAGCTAGCTCAGAACAAAAGAACTGTGCCTCCTAAACAAACGGGGCATATCTAGTTCAACTCAGTATTGAAAACTAAGTAAAACAGGAGCTTCTCTTCAGTCCAATACACTGTATTTGCTGGGAAAAGACGCGAGTGCAAATATTTTCACTGGGTATGGTCAGAATAGCACAATAGTGGTGTTCTTACCCTGAATTAAAACTTAATGCTAGAACTTGAAACTGAATGTGATTCAACTCCGTTTAGGAAGTTGTATTGAACCCTAGTTGGCCTAACAAGAAAAACACTCTGTTTTTGAGAAACAGGCACTCTTGCACTCTACTGTGTTTCATATAGGGCCAGTAGAGTGAGCTAGCTCAGAACAAAAGAACTGTGCCTCCTACACAAACGGGGCATATCTAGTTCAACTCAGTTTTGGAAACTAAGTAAAACAGGAGCTTCTCTTCAGTCCAATACACTGTATTTGCTTGGAACAGACTCGAGTGCTATTTGCAATGTGTATGGTCAGAATAGCACAATAGTGGTCTTCTTACCCTGAATTAACAATTAATGCTAGAACTTGAAACTGAATGTGATTCAACTCCGTTTAGGAAGTTGTATTGAACCCTAGTTGTCCTAACAAGAAAAACACTCTGTTTTTGAGAAACAGGCACTCTTGCACTCTAATGTGTTTCCTATAGGGCCAGTACAGTGAGCTAGCTCAGAACAAAAGAACTGTGCCTCCTAAACAAACGGGGCATATCTAGTTCAACTCAGTCTTGGAATATTGGTAAAACAGGGGCTTCTCTTCAGTCCAATACACTGTATTTGCTGGGAACAGACGCGAGTGCTATTTGCACTGTGTATGGTCAGAATAGCACAATAGTGGTGTTCTTACCCTGAATTAACACTTAATGCTAGAACTTGAAACTGAATGTGATTCAACTCCGTTTAGGAACTTGTATTGAACCCTAGTTGGCCTTACAAGAAAAACACTCTGCTTTTGAGAAACAGGCACTCTTGCACTCTACTGTGTTTCCTATAGGGCCAGTACAGTGAGCTAGCTCAGAAAAAAAGAACTGTGCTTCCTACACAAACGGGGCATATCTAGTTCAACTCAGTCTTGGAATCTTGGTAAAACAGGGGCTTTTCTTCAGTCCAATACACTGTATTTGCTGGGAACAGACGCGAGTGCTATTTGCACTGTGTGTGGTCAGAATAGCACAATAGTGGTGTTCTTACACTGAATTAACACTTAATGCTAGAAGTTGAAACTGAATGTGATTCAACTCCATTTGGGAAGTTGTATTGAACCCTAGTTGGCCTTACAAGAAAAACACTCCGCTTTTGAGAAACAGGCACTCTTGCACTCTACTGTGTTTCCTATAGGGCCAGTACAGTGAGCTAGCTCAGAACAAAAGAACTGTGCCTCCTACACAAACGGGGCATATCTAGTTCAACTTAGTATTGGAAACTAAGTAAAACAGGAGCTTCTCTTCAGTCCAATACACTGTATATGCTGGGAACAGACGCGAGTGCTATTTGCACTGTGTATGGCCAGAATAGCACAATAGTGGTGTTCTTACCCTGAATTAAAACTTAATGCTAGAACTTGAAACTTAATGTGATTCAACTCCGTTTAGGAAGTTGTATTGAACCCTAGTTGGCCTTACAAGAAAAACACTCTGCTTTTGAGAAACAGGCACTCTTGCACTCTACTGTGTTTCCTCTAGGGCCAGTACAGTGAGCTAGCTCAGAACAAAAGAACTGTGCCTCCTACACAAACAGGGCATATCTAGTTCAACTCAGTATTGGAAACTAAGTAAAACAGGAGCTTCTCTTCAGTCCAATACACTGTATTTGCTGGGAACAGACGCGAGTGCTATTTGCACTGTGTATGGTCAGAATAGCACAATAGTGGTGTTCTTACCCTGAATTAACACTTAATGCTAGAACTTGAAACTGAATGTGATTAAACTCCGTTTAGGAAGTTGTATTGAACCCTAGTTGGCCTTACAAGAAAAACACTCTGCTTTTGAGAAACAGGCACTCTTGCACTCTAC
Organism: Peromyscus maniculatus bairdii; assembly: GCF_049852395.1. Lineage (NCBI taxonomy): Eukaryota > Metazoa > Chordata > Mammalia > Rodentia > Cricetidae > Peromyscus > Peromyscus maniculatus. The sequence goes on from NC_134867.1 coordinate 200,196, forward strand.
TGTGTTTCCTATAGGGCCAGTACAGTGAGCTAGCTCAGAAAAAAAGAACTGTGCTTCCTACACAAACGGGGCATATCTAGTTCAACTCAGTTTTGGAAACTAAGTAAAACAGGAGCTTCTCTTCAGTCCAATACACTGTATTTGCTTGGAACAGACTCGAGTGCTATTTGCACTGTGTATGGTCAGAATAGCACAATAGTGGTGTTCTTACCCTGAATTAACAATTAATGCTAGAACTTGAAACTGAATGTGATTCAACTCCGTTTAGGAAGTTGTATTGAACCCTAGTTGTCCTAACAAGAAAAACACTCTGTTTTTGAGAAACAGGCACTCTTGCACTCTAATGTGTTTCCTATAGGGCCAGTACAGTGAGCTAGCTCAGAACAAAAGAACTGTGCCTCCTAAACAAACGGGGCATATCTAGTTCAACTCAGTCTTGGAATATTGGTAAAACAGGGGCTTCTCTTCAGTCCAATACACTGTATTTGCTGGGAACAGACGCGAGTGCTATTTGCACTGTGTATGGTCAGAATAGCACAATAGTGGTGTTCTTACCCTGAATTAACACTTAATGCTAGAACTTGAAACTTAATGTGATTCAACTCCGTTTAGGAACTTGTATTGAACCCTAGTTGGCCTTACAAGAAAAACACTCTGCTTTTGAGAAACAGGCACTCTTGCACTCTACTGTGTTTCCTATAGGGCCAGTACAGTGAGCTAGCTCAGAAAAAAAGAACTGTGCTTCCTACACAAACGGGGCATATCTAGTTCAACTCAGTCTTGGAATCTTGGTAAAACAGGGGCTTTTCTTCAGTCCAATACACTGTATTTGCTGGGAACAGACGCGAGTGCTATTTGCACTGTGTGTGGTCAGAATAGCACAATAGTGGTGTTCTTACACTGAATTAACACTTAATGCTAGAAGTTGAAACTGAATGTGATTCAACTCCATTTGGGAAGTTGTATTGAACCCTAGTTGGCCTTACAAGAAAAACACTCCGCTTTTGAGAAACAGGCACTCTTGCACTCTACTGTGTTTCCTATAGGGCCAGTACAGTGAGCTAGCTCAGAACAAAAGAACTGTGCCTCCTACACAAACGGGGCATATCTAGTTCAACTTAGTATTGGAAACTAAGTAAAACAGGAGCTTCTCTTCAGTCCAATACACTGTATATGCTGGGAACAGACGCGAGTGCTATTTGCACTGTGTATGGCCAGAATAGCACAATAGTGGTGTTCTTACCCTGAATTAAAACTTAATGCTAGAACTTGAAACTTAATGTGATTCAACTCCGTTTAGGAAGTTGTATTGAACCCTAGTTGGCCTTACAAGAAAAACACTCTGCTTTTGAGAAACAGGCACTCTTGCACTCTACTGTGTTTCCTATAGGGCCAGTACAGTGAGCTAGCTCAGAACAAAAGAACTGTGCCTCCTACACAAACAGGGCATATCTAGTTCAACTCAGTATTGGAAACTAAGTAAAACAGGAGCTTCTCTTCAGTCCAATACACTGTATTTGCTGGGAATAGAAGCGAGTGCTATTTGCACTGTGTATGGTCAGAATAGCACAATAGTGGTGTTCTTACCCTGAATTAACACTTAATGCTAGAACTTGAAACTGAATGTGATTAAACTCCGTTTAGGAAGTTGTATTGAACCCTAGTTGGCCTTACAAGAAAAACAGTCTGCTTTTGAGAAACAGGCACTCTTGCACTCTACTGTGTTTCCTATAGGGCCAGTACAGTGAGCTAGCTCAGAAAAAAAGAACTGTGCTTCCTACACAAACGGGGCATATCTAGTTCAACTCAGTTTTGGAAACTAAGTAAAACAGGAGCTTCTCTTCAGTCCAATACACTGCATTTGCTGGGAACAGACGCGAGTGCTATTTGCACTGTGTATGGTCAGAATAGCACAATAGTGGTGTTCTAACCCTGAATTAACACTTAATGCTAGAAGTTGAAACTGAATGTGATTCAACTCCATTTGGGACGTTGTATTGAACCCTAGTTGGCCTTACAGGAAAAACACTCCGCTTTTGAGAAACAGGCACTCTTGCACTCTAATGTGTTTCCTATAGGGCCAGTACAGTGAGCTAGCTCAGAACAAAAGAACTGTGCCTCCTAAACAAACGGGGCATATCTAGTTCAACTCAGTATTGGAAACTAAGTAAAACAGGAGCTTCTCTTCAGTCCAATACACTGTATTTGCTGGGAAAAAACGCGAGTGCAAATATTTTCACTGGGTATGGTCAGAATAGCACAATAGTGGTGTTCTTACCCTGAATTAACACTTAATGCTAGACCTTGAAACTGAATGTGATTCAACTCCGTTTAGGAAGTTGTATTGAACCCTAGTTGGCCTAACAAGAAAAACACTCTGTTTTTGAGAAACAGGCACTCTTGCATTCTACTGTGTTTCATATAGGGCCAGTAGAGTGAGCTTGCTCAGAACAAAAGAACTGTGCCTCCTACACAAACGGGGCATATCTAGTTCAACTCAGTTTTGGAAACTAAGTAAAACAGGAGCTTCTCTTCAGTCCAATACACTGTATTTGCTTGGAACAGACTCGAGTGCTATTTGCACTGTGTATGGTCAGAATAGCACAATAGTGGTGTTCTAACCCTGAATTAACACTTAATGCTAGAACTTGAAACTGAATGTGATTCAACTCCATTTGGGAAGTTGTATTGAACCCTAGTTGTCCTAACAAGAAAAACACTTTGTTTTTGAGAAACAGGCACTCTTGCACTCTACTGTGTTTCCTATAGGGCCAGTACAGTGACCTAGCTCAGAACAAAAGAACTGTGCCTCCTACACAAAAGGGGCATATCTAGTTCAACTCAGTATTGGAAACTCAGTAAAACAGGAGCTTCTCTTCAGTCCAATACACTGTATATGCTGGGAAGAGACACGAGTGCTATTTGCACTGTGTATGGTCAGAATAGCACAATAGTGGTGTTCTTACCCTGAATTAACACTTAATGCTAGAAGTTGAAACTGAATGTGATTCAACTCCGTTTAGGAACTTGTATTGAACCCTAGTTGGCCTTCCAAGAAAAACACTCTGCTTTTGAGAAACAGGCACTCTTGCACTCTACTGTGTTTCCTGTAGGGCCAGTACAGTGAGCTAGCTCAGAAAAAAAGAACTGTGCTTGCTACACAAACGGTGCATATCTAGTTCAACTCAGTATTGGAATCTTAGTAAAACAGGGGCTTCTCTTCAGTCCAATACACTGTATTTGCTGGGAACAGACGCGAGTGCTATTTGCATTGTGTTTGGTCAGAATAGCACAATAGTGGTGTTCTTACCCTGATTTAACACTTAATGCTAGAAGTTGAAACTGAATGTGATTCAACTCCATTTGGGAAGTTGTATTGAACCCTAGTTGGCCTTACAAGAAAAACACTCTGCTTTTGAGAAACAGGCACTCTTGCACTCTACTGTGTTTCCTATAGGGCCAGTACAGTGAGCTAGCTCAGAACAAATGAACTGTGCCTCCTAAACAAACGGGGCATATCTAGTTCAACTCAGTTTTGGAAACTAAGTAAAACAGAGGCTTCTCTTCAGTCCAATACACTGTATTTGCTGCGAACGGACGCGAGTGCAAATATTTTCACTGTGTATGGCCAGAACAGCACAATAGTGGTGTTCTTACCCTGAATTAACACTTAATGCTAGAACTTGAAACTGAATGTGATTCAACTCCGTTTAGGAAGTTTAATTGAACCCTAGTTTGCCATACAAGAAAAATACTCTGCTTTTGAAGAAAGTGCATTCTTGCAGTCTAATATGTTTCCAGTAGGGCCAGTATAGTGAGCTAGCTCAAAACGAAAGAACTGTGCTTCCTCCACAAACGGGGCATATCTAGTTAAACTCAGTATTTGAAACTAAGTAAAACAGGAGCTTCTCTTCAGTCCAATACACTGTATTTGCTGGGAAAAGACGAGAGTGCAAATATTTGCACTGTGTATGGCCAGGATAGCACAATAGTGGTGTTCTTACCCTGAATTAACACTTAATGCTAGAACTTGAAACTGAATGTGATTCAACTCCGTTTAGGAAGTTGTATTGAACCCTAGTTGGCCTAACAAGAAAAACACTCTGTTTTTGATAAAACAGGCACTCTTGCACTGTACTGTGTTTCCTATAGGGCCAGTACAGTGAGCTAGCTCAAAACAAAAGATCTGTGCCTCTACACAAACGGGGCATATCTAGCTCAACTCAGTATTGGAATCTAAGTAAAACAGGAGCTTCTCTTCAGTCCAATACACTGTATTTGCTGGGAACAGACGCGAGTGCTATTTGCACTGTGTAAGGCCAGAATACCACAATAGTGGTGTTCTTACCCTGAATTAACACTTAATGCTAGAACTTGAAACTGAATGTGATTCAACTCCGTTTAGGAAGTTGTATTGAACCCTAGTTGGACTAACAAGAAAAACACTCTGTTTTTGAGAAACAGGCACTCTTGCACTCTACTGTGTTTCCTATAGGGCCAGTACAGTGAGCTAGCTCAGAACAAAAGAACTGTGCTTCCTACACAAACGGGGCATATCTGTTCAACTCAGTATTGGAAACTAAGTAAAACAGGAGCTTCTCTTCAGTCCAATACACTGTATTTGCTGGGAGCAGACGCGAGTGCTATTTGCACTGTGTATGGTCAGAATAGCACAATAGTGGTGTTCTTACCCTGAATTAACACTTAATGCTAGAACTTGAAACTGAATGTGATTCAACTCCGTTTAGAAACTTGTATTGAACCCTAGTTGGCCTTACAAGAAAAACACTCTGCTTTTGAGAAACAGGCACTCTTGCACTCTACTGTGTTTCCTATAGGGCCAGTACAGTGAGCTAGCTCAGAACAAAAGAACTGTGCTTCCTAAACAAACGGGGCATATCTAGTTCAACTCAGTATTGGAAACTAAGTAAAACAGGAGCTTCTCTTCAGTCCAATACACTGTATTTGCTGGGAAAAGACGAGAGTGCAAATATTTTCACTGGGTATGGTCAGAATAGCACAATAGTGGTGTTCTTACCCTGAATTAACACTTAATGCTAGAAGTTGAAACTGAATGTGATTCAACTCCGTTTAGGAACTTGTATTGAACCCTAGTTGGCCTTACAAGAAAAACACTCTGCTTTTGAGAAACAGGCACTCTTGCACTCTACTGTGTTTCCTATAGGGCCAGTACAGTGAGCTAGCTCAGAAAAAAAGAACTCTGCTTCCTACACAAACGGGGCATATCTAGTTCAACTCAGTCTTGGAATCTTGGTAAAACAGGGGCTTCTCTTCAGTCCAATACACTGTATTTGCTGGGAACAGACGCGAGTGCTATTTGCACTGTGTGTGGTCAGAATAGCACAATAGTGGTGTTCTTACACTGAATTAACACTTAATGCTAGAAGTTGAAACTGAATGTGATTCAACTCCATTTGGGAAGTTGTATTGAACCCTAATTGGCCTTACAAGAAAAACACTCCGCTTTTGAGAAACAGGCACTCTTGCACTCTACTGTGTTTCCTATAGGGCCAGTACAGTGAGCTAGCTCAGAACAAAAGAACTGTGCCTTCTAAACAATCGGGGCATATCTAGTTCAACTCAGTATTGGAAACTAAGTAAAACAGGAGCTTCTCTTCAGTCCAATACACTGTATTTGCTGGGAAAAGACACGAGTGCAAATATTTGCACTGGGTATGGCCAGAATAGCACAATAGTGGTGTTCTTACCCTGAATTAACACTTAATGCTAGAACTTGAAACTGAATGTGATTCAACTCCGTTTAGAAAGTTGTATTGAACCCTAGTTGGCCTTACAAGAAAAACAGTCTGCTTTTGAGAAACAGGCACTCTTGCACTCTACTGTGTTTCCTATAGGGCCAGTACAGTGAGCTAGCTCAGAACAAAAGAACTGTGCTTCCTACACAAACGGGGCATATCTAGTTCAACTCAGTATTGGAAACTAAGTAAAACAGGAGCTTCTCTTCAGTCCAATACACTGTATTTGCTGGGAACAGACGCGAGTGCTATTTGCACTGTGTATGGTCAGAATAGCACAATAGTGGTGTTCTTACCCTGAATTAACACTTAATGCTAGAACTTGAAACTGAATGTGATTCAACTCCATTTGGGAAGTTGTATTGAACCCTAGTTGGCCTTACAAGAAAAACACTCCGCTTTTGAGAAACAGGCACTCTTGCACTCTACTGTGTTTCCTATAGGGCCAGTACAGTGAGCTAGCTCAGAACAAAAGAACTGTGCCTCCGAAACAAACGGGGCATATCTAGTTCAACTCAGTTTTGGAAACTAAGTAAAACAGAGGCTTCTCTTCAGTCCAATACACTGTATTTGCTGGGAACAGACGCGAGTGCAAATATTTTCACTGTGTATGGCCAGAACAGCACAATAGTGGTGTTCTTACCCTGAATTAACACTTAATGCTAGAACTTGAAACTGAATGTGATTCAACTCCGTTTAGGAATTTTAATTGAACCCTAGTTTGCCATACAAGAAAAATACTCTGCTTTTGAAGAAAGTGCATTCTTGCAGTCTAATATGTTTCCAGTAGGGCGAGTATAGTGAGCTAGCTCAAAACGAAAGAACTGGGCTTCCTCCACAAACGGGGCATATCCAGTTAAACTCAGTATTTGAAACTAAGTAAAACAGGAGCTTCTCTTCAGTCCACTACACTGTATTTGCTGGGAAAAGACGAGAGTGCAAATATTTGCACTGTGTATCGCCAGAATAGCACAATAGTGGTGTTCTTACCCTGAATTAACACTTAATGCTAGAACTTGAAACTGAATGTGATTCAACTCCGTTTAGGAAGTTGTATTGAACCCTAGTTGGCCTAACAAGAAAAACACTCCGCTTTTGAGAAACAGGCACTCTTGCACTCTAATGTGTTTCCTATAGGCCAGTACAGTGAGCTAGCTCAGAACAAAAGAACTGTGCCTCCTACACAAACGTGGCATATCTAGTTCAACTCAGTATTGGAAACTAAGTAAAACAGGAGCTTCTCTTCAGTCCAATACACTGTATTTGCTGGGAAAAGACACGAGTGCAAATATTTGTACTGGGTATGGCCAGAATAGCACAATAGTGGTGTTCTTACCCTGAATTAACACTTAATGCTAGAACTTGAAACTGAATGTGATTCAACTCCGTTTAGGAACTTGTATTGAACCCTAGTTGGCCTTACAAGAAAAACACTCTGCTTTTGAGAAACAGGCACTCTTGCACTCTACTGTGTTTCCTATAGGGCCAGTACAGTGAGATAGCTCAGAAAAAAAGAACTCTGCTTCCTACACAAACGGGGCATATCTAGTTCAACTCAGTCTTGGAATATTGGTAAAACAGGGGCTTCTCTTCAGTCCAATACACTGTATTTGCTGGGAACAGACGCTAGTGCTATTTGCACTGTGTATGGTCAGAATAGCACAATAGTGGTGTTCTTACCCTGAATTAACACTTAATGCTAGAACTTGAAACTGAATGTGATTCAACTCCGTTTAGGAACTTGTATTGAACCCTAGTTGGCCTTACAAGAAAAACACTCTGCTTTTGAGAAACAGGCACTCTTGCACTCTACTGTGTTTCCTATAGGGCCAGTACAGTGAGCTAGCTCAGAAAAAAAGAACTGTGCTTCCTACACAAACGGGGCATATCTAGTTCAACTCAGTCTTGGAATCTTGGTAAAACAGGGGCTTTTCTTCAGTCCAATACACTGTATTTGCTGGGAACAGAAGCGAGTGCTATTTGCACTGTGTGTGGTCAGAATAGCACAATAGTGGTGTTCTTACACTGAATTAACACTTAATGCTAGAACGTGAAACTGAATGTGTTTCAACTCCATTTGGGAAGTTGTATTGAACCCTAGTTGGCCTTACAAGAAAAACACTCCGCTTTTGAGAAACAGGCACTCTTGCACTCTACTGTGTTTCCTATAGGGCCAGTACAGTGAGCTAGCTCAGAACAAAAGAACTGTGCCTCCTACACAAACGGGGCATATCTAGTTCAACTCAGTATTGGAAACTAAGTAAAACAGGAGCTTCTCTTCAGTCCAATACACTGTATTTGCTGGGAAAAGACGCGAGTGCAAATATTTTCACTGGGTATGGTCAGAATAGCACAATAGTGGTGTTCTTACCCTGAATTAAAACTTAATGCTAGAACTTGAAACTGAATGTGATTCAACTCCGTTTAGGAAGTTGTATTGAACCCTAGTTGGCCTAACAAGAAAAACACTCTGTTTTTGAGAAACAGGCACTCTTGCACTCTACTGTGTTTCATATAGGGCCAGTAGAGTGAGCTAGCTCAGAACAAAAGAACTGTGCCTCCTACACAAACGGGGCATATCTAGTTCAACTCAGTTTTGGAAACTAAGTAAAACAGGAGCTTCTCTTCAGTCCAATACACTGTATTTGCTTGGAACAGACTCGAGTGCTATTTGCACTGTGTATGGTCAGAATAGCACAATAGTGGTGTTCTAACCCTGAATTAACACTTAATGCTAGAACTTGAAACTGAATGTGATTCAACTCCGTTTAGGATGTTGTATTGAACCCTAGTTGTCCTAACAAGAAAAACACTCTGTTTTTGAGAAACAGGCACTCTTGCACTCTACTGTGTTTCCTATAGGGCCAGTACAGTGACCTAGCTCAGAACAAAAGAACTGTGCCTCCTAAACAAACGGGGCATATCTAGTTCAACTCAGTCTTGGAATATTGGTAAAACAGGGGCTACTCTTCAGTCCAATACACTGTATTTGCTGGGAACAGACGCGAGTGCTATTTGCACTGTGTATGGTCAGAATAGCACAATAGTGGTGTTCTTACCCTGAATTAACACTTAATGCTAGAACTTGAAACTGAATGTGATTCAACTCCGTTTAGGAACTTGTATTGAACCCTAGTTGGCCTTACAAGAAAAACACTCTGCTTTTGAGAAACAGGCACTCTTGCACTCTACTGTGTTTCCTATAGGGCCAGTACAGTGAGCTAGCTCAGAAAAAAAGAACTGTGCTTCCTACACAAACGGGGCATATCTAGTTCAACTCAGTTTTGGAAACTAAGTAAAACAGGAGCTTCTCTTCAGTCCAATACACTGCATTTGCTGGGAACAGACGCGAGTGCTATTTGCACTGTCTATGGTCAGAATAGCACAATAGTGGTGTTCTAACCCTGAATTAACACTTAATGCTAGAAGTTGAAACTGAATGTGATTCAACTCCATTTGGGACGTTGTATTGAACCCTAGTTGGCCTTACAGTAAAAACACTCCGCTTTTGAGAAACAGGCACTCTTGCACTCTACTGTGTTTCCTATAGGGCCAGTACAGTGAGCTAGCTCAGAAAAAAAGAACTGTGCTTCCTACACAAACGGGGCATATCTAGTTCAACTCAGTCTTGGAATCTTGGTAAAACAGGGGCTTTTCTTCAGTCCAATACACTGTATTTGCTGGGAACAGACGCGAGTGCTATTTGCACTGTGTGTGGTCAGAATAGCACAATAGTGGTGTTCTTACACTGAATTAACACTTAATGCTAGAAGTTGAAACTGAATGTGATTCAACTCCATTTGGGAAGTTGTATTGAACCCTAGTTGGCCTTACAAGAAAAACACTCCGCTTTTGAGAAACAGGCACTCTTGCACTCTACTGTGTTTCCTATAGGGCCAGTACAGTGAGCTAGCTCAGAACAAAAGAACTGTGCCTCCTACACAAACGGGGCATATCTAGTTCAACTTAGTATTGGAAACTAAGTAAAACAGGAGCTTCTTTTCAGTCCAATACACTGTATATGCAGGGAACAGACGCGAGTGCTACTTGCACTGTGTATGGCCAGAATAGCACAATAGTGGTGTTCTTACCCTGAATTAAAACTTAATGCTAGAACTAGAAACTTAATGTGATTCAACTCCGTTTAGGAAGTTGTATTGAACCCTAGTTGGCCTTACAAGAAAAACACTCTGCTTTTGAGAAACAGGCACTCTTGCACTCTACTGTGTTTCCTCTAGGGCCAGTACAGTGAGCTAGCTCAGAACAAAAGAACTGTGTCTCCTACACAAACAGGGCATATCTAGTTCAACTCAGTATTGGAAACTAAGTAAAACAGGAGCTTCTCTTCAGTCCAATACACTGTATTTGCTGGGAACAGACGCGAGTGCTATTTGCACTGTGTATGGTCAGAATAGCACAATAGTGGTGTTCTTACCCTGAATTAACACTTAATGCTAGAACTTGAAACTGAATGTGATTAAACTCCGTTTAGGAAGTTGTATTGAACCCTAGTTGGCCTTACAAGAAAAACACTCTGCTTTTGAGAAACAGGCACTCTTGCACTCTACTGTGTTTCCTATAGGGCCAGTACAGTGAGCTAGCTCAGAACAAAAGAACTGTGCTTCCTACACAAACGGGGCATATCTAGTTCAACTCAGTTTTGGAAACTAAGTAAAACAGGAGCTTCTCTTCAGTCCAATACACTGCATTTGCTGGGAACAGACGCGAGTGCTATTTGCACTGTGTATGGTCAGAATAGCACAATAGTGGTGTTCTAACCCTGAATTAACACTTAATGCTAGAAGTTGAAACTGAATGTGATTCAAATCCATTTGGGACGTTGTATTGAACCCTAGTTGGCCTTACAGGAAAAACACTCCGCTTTTGAGAAACAGGCACTCTTGCACTCTACTGTGTTTCCTATAGGGCCAGTACAGTGAGCTAGCTCAGAAAAAAAGAACTGTGCCTCCTAAACAAACGGGGCATATCTAGTTCAACTCAGTATTGGAAACTAAGTAAAACAGGAGCTTCTCTTCAGTCCAATACACTGCATTTGCTGGGAACAGACGCGAGTGCTATTTGCACTGTCTATGGTCAGAATAGCACAATAGTGGTGTTCTAACCCTGAATTAACACTTAATGCTAGAAGTTGAAACTGAATGTGATTCAACTCCATTTGGGACGTTGTATTGAACCCTAGTTGGCCTTACAGTAAAAACACTCCGCTTTTGAGAAACAGGCACTCTTGCACTCTACTGTGTTTCCTATAGGGCCAGTACAGTGAGCTAGCTCAGAAAAAAAGAACTGTGCTTCCTACACAAACGGGGCATATCTAGTTCAACTCAGTCTTGGAATCTTGGTAAAACAGGGGCTTTTCTTCAGTCCAATACACTGTATTTGCTGGGAACAGACGCGAGTGCTATTTGCACTGTGTGTGGTCAGAATAGCACAATAGTGGTGTTCTTACACTGAATTAACACTTAATGCTAGAAGTTGAAACTGAATGTGATTCAACTCCATTTGGGAAGTTGTATTGAACCCTAGTTGGCCTTACAAGAAAAACACTCCGCTTTTGAGAAACAGGCACTCTTGCACTCTACTGTGTTTCCTATAGGGCCAGTACAGTGAGCTAGCTCAGAACAAAAGAACTGTGCCTCCTACACAAACGGGGCATATCTAGTTCAACTTAGTATTGGAAACTAAGTAAAACAGGAGCTTCTTTTCAGTCCAATACACTGTATATGCAGGGAACAGACGCGAGTGCTACTTGCACTGTGTATGGCCAGAATAGCACAATAGTGGTGTTCTTACCCTGAATTAAAACTTAATGCTAGAACTAGAAACTTAATGTGATTCAACTCCGTTTAGGAAGTTGTATTGAACCCTAGTTGGCCTTACAAGAAAAACACTCTGCTTTTGAGAAACAGGCACTCTTGCACTCTACTGTGTTTCCTCTAGGGCCAGTACAGTGAGCTAGCTCAGAACAAAAGAACTGTGCCTCCTACACAAACAGGGCATATCTAGTTCAACTCAGTATTGGAAACTAAGTAAAACAGGAGCTTCTCTTCAGTCCAATACACTGTATTTGCTGGGAACAGACGCGAGTGCTATTTGCACTGTGTATGGTCAGAATAGCACAATAGTGGTGTTCTTACCCTGAATTAACACTTAATGCTAGAACTTGAAACTGAATGTGATTAAACTCCGTTTAGGAAGTTGTATTGAACCCTAGTTGGCCTTACAAGAAAAACACTCTGCTTTTGAGAAACAGGCACTCTTGCACTCTACTGTGTTTCCTATAGGGCCAGTACAGTGAGCTAGCTCAGAAAAAAAGAACTGTGCTTCCTACACAAACGGGGCATATCTAGTTCAACTCAGTTTTGGAAACTAAGTAAAACAGGAGCTTCTCTTCAGTCCAATACACTGCATTTGCTGGGAACAGACGCGAGTGCTATTTGCACTGTGTATGGTCAGAATAGCACAATAGTGGTGTTCTAACCCTGAATTAACACTTAATGCTAGAAGTTGAAACTGAATGTGATTCAAATCCATTTGGGACGTTGTATTGAACCCTAGTTGGCCTTACAGGAAAAACACTCCGCTTTTGAGAAACAGGCACTCTTGCACTCTACTGTGTTTCCTATAGGGCCAGTACAGTGAGCTAGCTCAGAAAAAAGAACTGTGCCTCCTAAACAAACGGGGCATATCTAGTTCAACTCAGTATTGGAAACTAAGTAAAACAGGAGCTTCTCTTCAGTCCAATACACTGTATTTGCTGGGAAAAGACGCGAGTGCAAATATTTTCACTGGGTATGGTCAGAATAGCACAATAGTGGTGTTCTTACCCTGAATTAACACTTAATGCTAGAACTTGAAACTGAATGTGATTCAACTCCGTTTAGGAAGTTGTATTGAACCCTAGTTGGCCTAACAAGAAAAACACTCTGTTTTTGAGAAACAGGCACTCTTGCACTCTACTGTGTTTCATATAGGGCCAGTAGAGTGAGCTAGCTCAGAACAAAAGAACTGTGCCTCCTACACAAACGGGGCATATCTAGTTCAACTCAGTTTTGGAAACTAAGTAAAACAGGAGCTTCTCTTCAGTCCAATACACTGTATTTGCTTGGAACAGACTCGAGTGCTATTTGCACTGTGTATGGTCAGAATAGCACAATAGTGGTGTTCTAACCCTGAATTAACACTTAATGCTAGAACTTGAAACTGAATGTGATTCAACTCCGTTTAGGATGTTGTATTGAACCCTAGTTGTCCTAACAAGAAAAACACTCTGTTTTTGAGAAACAGGCACTCTTGCACTCTACTGTGTTTCCTATAGGGCCAGTACAGTGACCTAGCTCAGAACAAAAGAACTGTGCCTCCTAAACAAACGGGGCATATCTAGTTCAACTCAGTCTTGGAATATTGGTAGAACAGGGGCTTCTCTTCAGTCCAATACACTGTATTTGCTGGGAACAGACGCGAGTGCTATTTGCACTGTGTATGGTCAGAATAGCACAATAGTGGTGTTCTTACCCTGAATTAACACTTAATGCTAGAACTTGAAACTGAATGTGATTCAACTCCGTTTAGGAAGTTGTATTGAACCCTAGTTGGCCTTACAAGAAAAACACTCTGCTTTTGAGAAACAGGCACTCTTGCACTCTACTGTGTTTCCTATAGGGCCAGTACAGTGAGCTAGCTCAGAAAAAAAGAACTGTGCTTCCTACACAAACGGGGCATATCTAGTTCAACTCAGTTTTGGAAACTAAGTAAAACAGGAGCTTCTCTTCAGTCCAATACACTGCATTTGCTGGGAACAGACGCGAGTGCTATTTGCACTGTCTATGGTCAGAATAGCACAATAGTGGTGTTCTAACCCTGAATTAACACTTAATGCTAGAAGTTGAAACTGAATGTGATTCAACTCCATTTGGGACGTTGTATTGAACCCTAGTTGGCCTTACAGTAAAAACACTCCGCTTTTGAGAAACAGGCACTCTTGCACTCTACTGTGTTTCCTATAGGGCCAGTACAGTGAGCTAGCTCAGAAAAAAAGAACTGTGCTTCCTACACAAACGGGGCATATCTAGTTCAACTCAGTCTTGGAATCTTGGTAAAACAGGGGCTTTTCTTCAGTCCAATACACTGTATTTGCTGGGAACAGACGCGAGTGCTATTTGCACTGTGTGTGGTCAGAATAGCACAATAGTGGTGTTCTTACACTGAATTAACACTTAATGCTAGAAGTTGAAACTGAATGTGATTCAACTCCATTTGGGAAGTTGTATTGAACCCTAGTTGGCCTTACAAGAAAAACACTCCGCTTTTGAGAAACAGGCACTCTTGCACTCTACTGTGTTTCCTATAGGGCCAGTACAGTGAGCTAGCTCAGAACAAAAGAACTGTGCCTCCTACACAAACGGGGCATATCTAGTTCAACTTAGTATTGGAAACTAAGTAAAACAGGAGCTTCTCTTCAGTCCAATACACTGTATTTGCTGGGAACAGACGCGAGTGCTATTTGCACTGTGTATGGTCAGAATAGCACAATAGTGGTGTTCTTACCCTGAATTAACACTTAATGCTAGAACTTGAAACTGAATGTGATTCAACTCCGTTTAGGAAGTTGTATTGAACCCTAGTTGGCCTTACAAGAAAAACACTCTGCTTTTGAGAAACAGGCACTCTTGCACTCTACTGTGTTTCCTATAGGGCCAGTACAGTGAGCTAGCTCAGAAAAAAAGAACTGTGCTTCCTACACAAACGGGGCATATCTAGTTCAACTCAGTTTTGGAAACTAAGTAAAACAGGAGCTTCTCTTCAGTCCAATACACTGCATTTGCTGGGAACAGACGCGAGTGCTATTTGCACTGTCTATGGTCAGAATAGCACAATAGTGGTGTTCTAACCCTGAATTAACACTTAATGCTAGAAGTTGAAACTGAATGTGATTCAACTCCATTTGGGACGTTGTATTGAACCCTAGTTGGCCTTACAGTAAAAACACTCCGCTTTTGAGAAACAGGCACTCTTGCACTCTACTGTGTTTCCTATAGGGCCAGTACAGTGAGCTAGCTCAGAAAAAAAGAACTGTGCTTCCTACACAAACGGGGCATATCTAGTTCAACTCAGTCTTGGAATCTTGGTAAAACAGGGGCTTTTCTTCAGTCCAATACACTGTATTTGCTGGGAACAGACGCGAGTGCTATTTGCACTGTGTGTGGTCAGAATAGCACAATAGTGGTGTTCTTACACTGAATTAACACTTAATGCTAGAAGTTGAAACTGAATGTGATTCAACTCCATTTGGGAAGTTGTATTGAACCCTAGTTGGCCTTACAAGAAAAACACTCCGCTTTTGAGAAACAGGCACTCTTGCACTCTACTGTGTTTCCTATAGGGCCAGTACAGTGAGCTAGCTCAGAACAAAAGAACTGTGCCTCCTACACAAACGGGGCATATCTAGTTCAACTTAGTATTGGAAACTAAGTAAAACAGGAGCTTCTTTTCAGTCCAATACACTGTATATGCAGGGAACAGACGCGAGTGCTACTTGCACTGTGTATGGCCAGAATAGCACAATAGTGGTGTTCTTACCCTGAATTAAAACTTAATGCTAGAACTAGAAACTTAATGTGATTCAACTCCGTTTAGGAAGTTGTATTGAACCCTAGTTGGCCTTACAAGAAAAACACTCTGCTTTTGAGAAACAGGCACTCTTGCACTCTACTGTGTTTCCTCTAGGGCCAGTACAGTGAGCTAGCTCAGAACAAAAGAACTGTGCCTCCTACACAAACAGGGCATATCTAGTTCAACTCAGTATTGGAAACTAAGTAAAACAGGAGCTTCTCTTCAGTCCAATACACTGTATTTGCTGGGAACAGACGCGAGTGCTATTTGCACTGTGTATGGTCAGAATAGCACAATAGTGGTGTTCTTACCCTGAATTAACACTTAATGCTAGAACTTGAAACTGAATGTGATTAAACTCCGTTTAGGACGTTGTATTGAACCCTAGTTGGCCTTACAAGAAAAACACTCTGCTTTTGAGAAACAGGCACTCTTGCACTCTACTGTGTTTCCTATAGGGCCAGTACAGTGAGCTAGCTCAGAAAAAAAGAACTGTGCTTCCTACACAAACGGGGCATATCTAGTTCAACTCAGTTTTGGAAACTAAGTAAAACAGGAGCTTCTCTTCAGTCCAATACACTGCATTTGCTGGGAACAGACGCGAGTGCTATTTGCACTGTGTATGGTCAGAATAGCACAATAGTGGTGTTCTAACCCTGAATTAACACTTAATGCTAGAAGTTGAAACTGAATGTGATTCAAATCCATTTGGGACGTTGTATTGAACCCTAGTTGGCCTTACAGGAAAAACACTCCGCTTTTGAGAAACAGGCACTCTTGCACTCTACTGTGTTTCCTATAGGGCCAGTACAGTGAGCTAGCTCAGAAAAAAAGAACTGTGCCTCCTAAACAAACGGGGCATATCTAGTTCAACTCAGTATTGGAAACTAAGTAAAACAGGAGCGTCTCTTCAGTCCAATACACTGCATTTGCTGGGAACAGACGCGAGTGCTATTTGCACTGTCTATGGTCAGAATAGCACAATAGTGGTGTTCTAACCCTGAATTAACACTTAATGCTAGAAGTTGAAACTGAATGTGATTCAACTCCATTTGGGACGTTGTATTGAACCCTAGTTGGCCTTACAGTAAAAACACTCCGCTTTTGAGAAACAGGCACTCTTGCACTCTACTGTTTTTCCTATAGGGCCAGTACAGTGAGCTAGCTCAGAAAAAAAGAACTGTGCTTCCTACACAAACGGGGCATATCTAGTTCAACTCAGTCTTGGAATCTTGGTAAAACAGGGGCTTTTCTTCAGTCCAATACACTGTATTTGCTGGGAACAGACGCGAGTGCTATTTGCACTGTGTGTAGTCAGAATAGCACAATAGTGGTGTTCTTACACTGAATTAACACTTAATGCTAGAAGTTGAAACTGAATGTGATTCAACTCCATTTGGGAAGTTGTATTGAACCCTAGTTGGCCTTACAAGAAAAACACTCCGCTTTTGAGAAACAGGCACTCTTGCACTCTACTGTGTTTCCTATAGGGCCAGTACAGTGAGCTAGCTCAGAACAAAAGAACTGTGCCTCCTACACAAACGGGGCATATCTAGTTCAACTTAGTATTGGAAACTAAGTAAAACAGGAGCTTCTTTTCAGTCCAATACACTGTATATGCAGGGAACAGACGCGAGTGCTACTTGCACTGTGTATGGCCAGAATAGCACAATAGTGGTGTTCTTACCCTGAATTAAAACTTAATGCTAGAACTAGAAACTTAATGTGATTCAACTCCGTTTAGGAAGTTGTATTGAACCCTAGTTGGCCTTACAAGAAAAACACTCTGCTTTTGAGAAACAGGCACTCTTGCACTCTACTGTGTTTCCTCTAGGGCCAGTACAGTGAGCTAGCTCAGAACAAAAGAACTGTGCCTCCTACACAAACAGGGCATATCTAGTTCAACTCAGTATTGGAAACTAAGTAAAACAGGAGCTTCTCTTCAGTCCAATACACTGTATTTGCTGGGAACAGACGCGAGTGCTATTTGCACTGTGTATGGTCAGAATAGCACAATAGTGGTGTTCTTACCCTGAATTAACACTTAATGCTAGAACTTGAAACTGAATGTGATTAAACTCCGTTTAGGAAGTTGTATTGAACCCTAGTTGGCCTTACAAGAAAAACACTCTGCTTTTGAGAAACAGGCACTCTTGCACTCTACTGTGTTTCCTATAGGGCCAGTACAGTGAGCTAGCTCAGAAAAAAAGAACTGTGCTTCCTACACAAACGGGGCATATCTAGTTCAACTCAGTTTTGGAAACTAAGTAAAACAGGAGCTTCTCTTCAGTCCAATACACTGCATTTGCTGGGAACAGACGCGAGTGCTATTTGCACTGTGTATGGTCAGAATAGCACAATAGTGGTGTTCTAACCCTGAATTAACACTTAATGCTAGAAGTTGAAACTGAATGTGATTCAAATCCATTTGGGACGTTGTATTGAACCCTAGTTGGCCTTACAGGAAAAACACTCCGCTTTTGAGAAACAGGCACTCTTGCACTCTACTGTGTTTCCTATAGGGCCAGTACAGTGAGCTAGCTCAGAAAAAAAGAACTGTGCCTCCTAAACAAACGGGGCATATCTAGTTCAACTCAGTATTGGAAACTAAGTAAAACAGGAGCTTCTCTTCAGTCCAATACACTGTATTTGCTGGGAAAAGACGCGAGTGCAAATATTTTCACTGGGTATGGTCAGAATAGCACAATAGTGGTGTTCTTACCCTGAATTAACACTTAATGCTAGAACTTGAAACTGAATGTGATTCAACTCCGTTTAGGAAGTTGTATTGAACCCTAGTTGGCCTAACAAGAAAAACACTCTGTTTTTGAGAAACAGGCACTCTTGCACTCTACTGTGTTTCATATAGGGCCAGTAGAGTGAGCTAGCTCAGAACAAAAGAACTGTGCCTCCTACACAAACGGGGCATATCTAGTTCAACTCAGTTTTGGAAACTAAGTAAAACAGGAGCTTCTCTTCAGTCCAATACACTGTATTTGCTTGGAACAGACTCGAGTGCTATTTGCACTGTGTATGGTCAGAATAGCACAATAGTGGTGTTCTAACCCTGAATTAACACTTAATGCTAGAACTTGAAACTGAATGTGATTCAACTCCGTTTAGGATGTTGTATTGAACCCCAGTTGTCCTAACAAGAAAAACACTCTGTTTTTGAGAAACAGGCACTCTTGCACTCTACTGTGTTTCCTATAGGGCCAGTACAGTGACCTAGCTCAGAACAAAAGAACTGTGCCTCCTAAACAAACGGGGCATATCTAGTTCAACTCAGTCTTGGAATATTGGTAAAACAGGGGCTTCTCTTCAGTCCAATACACTGTATTTGCTGGGAACAGACGCGAGTGCTATTTGCACTGTGTATGGTCAGAATAGCACAATAGTGGTGTTCTTACCCTGAATTAACACTTAATGCTAGAACTTGAAACTGAATGTGATTCAACTCCGTTTAGGAACTTGTATTGAACCCTAGTTGGCCTTACAAGAAAAACACTCTGCTTTTGAGAAACAGGCACTCTTGCACTCTACTGTGTTTCCTATAGGGCCAGTACAGTGAGCTAGCTCAGAAAAAAAGAACTGTGCTTCCTACACAAACGGGGCATATCTAGTTCAACTCAGTCTTGGAATCTTGGTAAAACAGGGGCTTTTCTTCAGTCCAATACACTGTATTTGCTGGGAACAGACGCGAGTGCTATTTGCACTGTGTGTGGTCAGAATAGCACAATAGTGGTGTTCTTACACTGAATTAACACTTAATGCTAGAAGTTGAAACTGAATGTGATTCAACTCCATTTGGGAAGTTGTATTGAACCCTAGTTGGCCTTACAAGAAAAACACTCTGCTTTTGAGAAACAGGCACTCTTGCACTCTACTGTGTTTCCTATAGGGCCAGTACAGTGAGCTAGCTCAGAACAAAAGAACTGTGCCTCCTACACAAACGGGGCATATCTAGTTCAACTTAGTATTGGAAACTAAGTAAAACAGGAGCTTCTCTTCAGTCCAATACACTGTATATGCTGGGAACAGACGCGAGTGCTATTTGCACTGTGTATGGCCAGAATAGCACAATAGTGGTGTTCTTACCCTGAATTAAAACTTAATGCTAGAACTTGAAACTTAATGTGATTCAACTCCGTTTAGGAAGTTGTATTGAACCCTAGTTGGCCTTACAAGAAAAACACTCTGCTTTTGAGAAACAGGCACTCTTGCACTCTACTGTGTTTCCTCTAGGGCCAGTACAGTGAGCTAGCTCAGAACAAAAGAACTGTGCCTCCTACACAAACAGGGCATATCTAGTTCAACTCAGTATTGGAAACTAAGTAAAACAGGAGCTTCTCTTCAGTCCAATACACTGTATTTGCTGGGAACAGACGCGAGTGCTATTTGCACTGTGTATGGTCAGAATAGCACAATAGTGGTGTTCTTACCCTGAATTAACACTTAATGCTAGAACTTGAAACTGAATGTGATTAAACTCCGTTTAGGAAGTTGTATTGAACCCTAGTTGGCCTTACAAGAAAAACACTCTGCTTTTGAGAAACAGGCACTCTTGCACTCTACTGTGTTTCCTATAGGGCCAGTACAGTGAGCTAGCTCAGAAAAAAAGAACTGTGCTTCCTACACAAACGGGGCATATCTAGTTCAACTCAGTTTTGGAAACTAAGTAAAACAGGAGCTTCTCTTCAGTCCAATACACTGCATTTGCTGGGAACAGACGCGAGTGCTATTTACACTGTGTATGGTCAGAATAGCACAATAGTGGTGTTCTAACCCTGAATTAACACTTAATGCTAGAAGTTGAAACTGAATGTGATTCAAATCCATTTGGGACGTTGTATTGAACCCTAGTTGGCCTTACAGGAAAAACACTCCGCTTTTGAGAAACAGGCACTCTTGCACTCTAATGTGTTTCCTATAGGGCCAGTACAGTGAGCTAGCTCAGAACAAAAGAACTGTGCCTCCTAAACAAACGGGGCATATCTAGTTCAACTCAGTATTGGAAACTAAGTAAAACAGGAGCTTCTCTTCAGTCCAATACACTGTATTTGCTGGGAAAAGACGCGAGTGCAAATATTTTCACTGGGTATGGTCAGAATAGCACAATAGTGGTGTTCTTACCCTGAATTAACACTTAATGCTAGAACTTGAAACTGAATGTGATTCAACTCCGTTTAGGAAGTTGTATTGAACCCTAGTTGGCCTAACAAGAAAAACACTCTGTTTTTGAGAAACAGGCACTCTTGCACTCTACTGTGTTTCCTATAGGGCCAGTACAGTGACCTAGCTCAGAACAAAAGAACTGTGCCTCCTATACAAAAGGGGCATATCTAGTTCAACTCAGTATTGGAAACTCAGTAAAACAGGAGCTTCTCTTCAGTCCAATACACTGTATATGCTGGGAAGAGACACGAGTGCTATTTGCACTGTGTATGGCCAGAATAGCACAATAGTGGTGTTCTTACCCTGAATTAACACTTAATGCTAGAACTTGAAACTTAATGTGATTCAACTCCGTTTAGGAAGTTGTATTGAACCCTAGTTGGCCTTACAAGAAAAACACTCTGCTTTTGAGAAACAGGCACTCTTGCACTCTACTGTGTTTCCTATAGGGCCAGTACAGTGAGCTAGCTCAGAAAAAAAGAACTGTGCTTCCTAAACAAACGGGGCATATCTAGTTCAACTCAGTCTTGGAATCTTGGTAAAACAGGGGCTTTTCTTCAGTCCAATACACTGTATTTGCTGGGAACAGACGCGAGTGCTATTTGCACTGTGTGTGGTCAGAATAGCACAATAGTGGTGTTCTTACACTGAATTAACACTTAATGCTAGAAGTTGAAACTGAATGTGATTCAACTCCATTTGGGAAGTTGTATTGAACCCTAGTTGGCCTTACAAGAAAAACACTCCGCTTTTGAGAAACAGGCACTCTTGCACTCTACTGTGTTTCCTATAGGGCCAGTACAGTGAGCTAGCTCAGAACAAAAGAACTGTGCCTCCTACACAAACGGGGAATATCTAGTTCAACTTAGTATTGGAAACTAAGTAAAACAGGAGCTTCTCTTCAGTCCAATACACTGTATATGCTGGGAACAGACGCGAGTGCTATTTGCACTGTGTATGGCCAGAATAGCACAATAGTGGTGTTCTTACCCTGAATTAAAACTTAATGCTAGAACTTGAAACTTAATGTGATTCAACTCCGTTTAGGAAGTTGTATTGAACCCTAGTTGGCCTTACAAGAAAAACACTCTGCTTATCAGAAACAGGCACTCTTGCACTCTACTGTGTTTCCTCTAGGGCCAGTACAGTGAGCTAGCTCAGAACAAAAGAACTGTGCCTCCTACACAAACAGGGCATATCTAGTTCAACTCAGTATTGGAAACTAAGTAAAACAGGAGCTTCTCTTCAGTCCAATACACTGTATTTGCTGGGAACAGACGCGAGTGCTATTTGCACTGTGTATGGTCATAATAGCACAATAGTGGTGTTCTTACCCTGAATTAACACTTAATGCTAGAACTTGAAACTGAATGTGATTAAACTCCGTTTAGGAAGTTGTATTGAACCCTAGTTGGCCTTACAAGAAAAACACTCTGCTTTTGAGAAACAGGCACTCTTGCACTCTACTGTGTTTCCTATAGGGCCAGTACAGTGAGCTAGCTCAGAAAAAAAGAACTGTGCTTCCTACACAAACTGGGCATATCTAATTCAACTCAGTTTTGGAAACTAAGTAAAACAGGAGCTTCTCTTCAGTCCAATACACTGCATTTGCTGGGAACAGACGCGAGTGCTATTTGCACTGTGTATGGTCAGAATAGCACAATAGTTGTGTTCTAACCCTGAATTAACACTTAATGCTAGAAGTTGAAACTGAATGTGATTCAACTCCATTTGGGACGTTGTATTGAACCCTAGTTGGCCTTACAGGAAAAACACTCCGCTTTTGAGAAACAGGCACTCTTGCACTCTAATGTGTTTCCTATAGGGCCAGTACAGTGAGCTAGCTCAGAACAAAAGAACTGTGCCTCCTAAACAAACGGGGCATATCTAGTTCAACTCAGTATTGGAAACTAAGTAAAACAGGAGCTTCTCTTCAGTCCAATACACTGTATTTGCTGGGAAAAGACGAGAGTGCAAATATTTTCACTGGGTATGGTCAGAATAGCACAATAGTGGTGTTCTTACCCTGAATTAACACTTAATGCTAGAACTTGAAACTGAATGTGATTCAACTCCGTTTAGGAAGTTGTATTGATCCCTAGTTGGCCTAACAAGAAAAACACTCTGTTTTTGAGAAACAGGCACTCTTGCACTCTACTGTGTTTCATATAGGGCCAGTAGAGTGAGCTAGCTCAGAACAAAAGAACTGTGCCTCCTACACAAACGGGGCATATCTAGTTCAACTCAGTTTTGGAAACTAAGTAAAACAGGAGCTTCTCTTCAGTCCAATACACTGTATTTGCTTGGAACAGACTCAAGTGCTATTTGCACTGTGTATGGTCAGAATAGCACAATAGTGGTGTTCTAACCCTGAATTAACACTTAATGCTAGAACTTGAAACTGAATGTGATTCAACTCCGTTTAGGAAGTTGTATTGAACCCTAGTTGTCCTAACAAGAAAAACACTCTGTTTTTGAGAAACAGGCACTCTTGCACTCTACTGTGTTTCCTATAGGGCCAGTACAGTGACCTAGCTCAGAACAAAAGAACTGTGCCTCCTACACAAAAGGGGCATATCTAGTTCAACTCAGTATTGGAAACTCAGTAAAACAGGAGCTTCTCTTCAGTCCAATACACTGTATATGCTGGGAAGAGACACTAGTGCTATTTGCACTGTGTATGGCCAGAATAGCACAATAGTGGTGTTCTTACCCTGAATTAACACTTAATGCTAGAACTTGAAACTGAATATGATTCAACTCCGTTTAGGAAGTTGTATTGAACCCTAGTTGGCCTTACAAGAAAAACACTCTGCTTTTGAGAAACAGGCACTCTTGCACTCTACTGTGTTTCCTATAGTGCCAGTACAGTGAGCTAGCTCAGAACAAAAGAACTGTGCTTCCTACACAAACGGGGCATATCTAGTTCAACTCAGTATTGGAAACTAAGTAAAACAGGAGCTTCTCTTCAGTCCAATACACTGTATTTGCTGGGAACAGACGTGAGTGCTATTTGCACTGTGTATGGTCAGAATAGCACAATAGTGGTGTTCTTACCCTGAATTAACACTTAATGCTAGAACTTGAAACTTAATGTGATTCAACTCCGTTTAGGAAGTTGTATTGAACCCTAGTTGGCCTTACAAGAAAAACACTCTGCTTTTGAGAAACAGGCACTCTTGCACTCTACTGTGTTTCCTCTAGGGCCAGTACAGTGAGCTAGCTCAGAACAAAAGAACTGTGCTTCCTACACAAACTGGGCATATCTAATTCAACTCAGTTTTGGAAACTAAGTAAAACAGGAGCTTCTCTTCAGTCCAATACACTGCATTTGCTGGGAACAGACGCGAGTGCTATTTGCACTGTGTATGGTCAGAATAGCACAATAGTGGTGTTCTAACCCTGAATTAACACTTAATGCTAGAAGTTGAAACTGAATGTGATTCAACTCCATTTGGGACGTTGTATTGAACCCTAGTTGGCCTTACAGGAAAAACACTCCGCTTTTGAGAAACAGGCACTCTTGCACTCTACTGTGTTTCCTATAGGGCCAGTACAGTGAGCTAGCTCAGAACAAAAGAACTGTGCCTCCTAAACAAACGGGGCATATCTAGTTCAACTCAGTATTGGAAACTAAGTAAAACAGGAGCTTCTCTTCAGTCCAATACACTGTATTTGCTGGGAAAAGACGAGAGTGCAAATATTTTCACTGGGTATGGTCAGAATAGCACAATAGTGGTGTTCTTACCCTGAATTAACACTTAATGATAGAACTTGAAACTGAATGTGATTCAACTCCGTTTAGGAAGTTGTATTGATCCCTAGTTGGCCTAACAAGAAAAACACTCTGTTTTTGAGAAACAGGCACTCTTGCACTCTACTGTGTTTCATATAGGGCCAGTAGAGTGAGCTAGCTCAGAACAAAAGAACTGTGCCTCCTACACAAACGGGGCATATCTAGTTCAACTCAGTTTTGGAAACTAAGTAAAACAGGAGCTTCTCTTCAGTCCAATACACTGTATTTGCTTGGAACAGACTCGAGTGCTATTTGCACTGTGTATGGTCAGAATAGCACAATAGTGGTGTTCTAACCCTGAATTAACACTTAATGCTAGAACTTGAAACTGAATGTGATTCAACTCCGTTTAGGAAGTTGTATTGAACCCTAGTTGTCCTAACAAGAAAAACACTCTGTTTTTGAGAAACAGGCACTCTTGCACTCTACTGTGTTTCCTATAGGGCCAGTACAGTGACCTAGCTCAGAACAAAAGAACTGTGCCTCCTACACAAAAGGGGCATATCTAGTTCAACTCAGTATTGGAAACTCAGTAAAACAGGAGCTTCTCTTCAGTCCAATACACTGTATATGCTGGGAAGAGACACTAGTGCTATTTGCACTGTGTATGGCCAGAATAGCACAATAGTGGTGTTCTTACCCTGAATTAACACTTAATGCTAGAACTTGAAACTGAATGTGATTCAACTCCGTTTAGGAAGTTGTATTGAACCCTAGTTGGCCTTACAAGAAAAACACTCTGCTTTTGAGAAACAGGCACTCTTGCACTCTACTGTGTTTCCTATAGTGCCAGTACAGTGAGCTAGCTCAGAACAAAAGAACTGTGCTTCCTACACAAACGGGGCATATCTAGTTCAACTCAGTATTGGAAACTAAGTAAAACAGGAGCTTCTCTTCAGTCCAATACACTGTATTTGCTGGGAACAGACGCGAGTGCTATTTGCACTGTGTATGGTCAGAATAGCACAATAGTGGTGTTCTTACCCTGAATTAACACTTAATGCTAGAACTTGAAACTGAATGTGATTCAACTCCATTTGGGAAGTTGTATTGAACCCTAGTTGGCCTTACAAGAAAAACACTCCGCTTTTGAGAAACAGGCACTCTTGCACTCTACTGTGTTTCCTATAGGGCCAGTACAGTGAGCTAGCTCAGAACAAAAGAACTGGGCCTCAGAAACAAACGGGGCATATCTAGTTCAACTCAGTTTTGGAAACTAAGTAAAACAGAGGCTTCTCTTCAGTCCAATACACTGTATTTGCTGGGAACAGACGCGAGTGCAAATATTTTCACTGTGTATGGCCAGAACAGCAGAATAGTGGTGTTCTTACCCTGAATTAACACTTAATGCTAGAACTTGAAAGTGAATGTGATTCAACTCCGTTTAGGAAGTTTAATTGAACCCTAGTTTGCCATACAAGAAAAATACTCTGCTTTTGAAGAAAGTGCATTCTTGCAGTCTAATATGTTTCCAGTAGGGCCAGTATAGTGAGCTAGCTCAAAACGAAAGAACTGGGCTTCCTCCACAAACGGGGCATATCCAGTTAAACTCAGTATTTGAAACTAAGTAAAACAGGAGCTTCTCTTCAGTCCAATACACTGTATTTGCTGGGAAAAGACGAGAGTGCAAATATTTGCACTGTGTATCGCCAGAATAGCACAATAGTGGTGTTCTTACCCTGAATTAACACTTAATGCTAGAACTTGAAACTGAATGTGATTCAACTCCGTTTAGGAAGTTGTATTGAACCCTAGTTGGCCTAACAAGAAAAACACTCCGCTTTTGAGAAACAGGCACTCTTGCACTCTAATGTGTTTCCTATAGGCCAGTACAGTGAGCTAGCTCAGAACAAAAGAACTGTGCCTCCTACACAAACGGGGCATATCTAGTTCAACTCAGTATTGGAAACTAAGTAAAACAGGAGCTTCTCTTCAGTCCAATACACTGTTTTTGCTGGGAAAAGACGCGAGTGCAAATATTTGTACTGGGTATGGCCAGAATAGCACAATAGTGGTGTTCTTACACTGAATTAACACTTAATGCTAGAACTTGAAACTTAATGTGATTCAACTCCTTTTAGGAAGTTGTATTGAACCCTAGTTGGCCTAACAAGACAAACACTCTGTTTTTGAGAAACAGGTACTCTTGCACTCTACTGTGTTTCCTATAGGGCCAGTACAGTGAGCTAGCTCAGAAAAAAAGAACTGTGCTTCCTACACAAACGGGGCATATCTAGTTCAACTCAGTTTTGGAAACTAAGTAAAACAGGAGCTTCTCTTCAGTCCAATACACTGCATTTGCTGGGAACAGACGCGAGTGCTATTTGCACTGTGTATGGTCAGAATAGCACAATAGTGGTGTTCTAACCCTGAATTAACACTTAATGCTAGAAGTTGAAACTGAATGTGATTCAACTCCATTTGGGACGTTGTATTGAACCCTAGTTGGCCTTACAGGAAAAACACTCCGCTTTTGAGAAACAGGCACTCTTGCACTCTAATGTGTTTCCTATAGGGCCAGTACAGTGAGCTAGCTCAGAACAAAAGAACTGTGCCTCCTAAACAAACGGGGCATATCTAGTTCAACTCAGTATTGGAAACTAAGTAAAACAGGAGCTTCTCTTCAGTCCAATACACTGTATTTGCTGGGAAAAGACGCGAGTGCAAATATTTTCACTGGGTATGGTCAGAATAGCACAATAGTGGTGTTCTTACCCTGAATTAACACTTAATGCTAGAACTTGAAACTGAATGTGATTCAACTCCGTTTAGGAAGTTGTATTGAACCCTAGTTGGCCTAACAAGAAAAACACTCTGTTTTTGAGAAACAGGCACTCTTGCACTCTACTGTGTTTCCTATAGGGCCAGTACAGTGACCTAGCTCAGAACAAAAGAACTGTGCCTCCTACACAAAAGGGGCATATCTAGTTCAACTCAGTATTGGAAACTCAGTAAAACAGGAGCTTCTCTTCAGTCCAATACACTGTATATGCTGGGAAGAGACACGAGTGCTATTTGCACTGTGTATGGCCAGAATAGCACAATAGTGGTGTTCTTACCCTGAATTAACACTTAATGCTAGAACTTGAAACTTAATGTGATTCAACTCCGTTTAGGAAGTTGTATTGAACCCTAGTTGGCCTTACAAGAAAAACACTCTGCTTTTGAGAAACAGGCACTCTTGCACTCTACTGTGTTTCCTATAGGGCCAGTACAGTGAGCTATCTCAGAAAAAAAGAACTGTGCTTCCTACACAAACGGGGCATATCTAGTTCAACTCAGTCTTGGAATCTTGGTAAAACAGGGGCTTTTCTTCAGTCCAATACACTGTATTTGCTGGGAACAGACGCGAGTGCTATTTGCACTGTGTGTGGTCAGAATAGCACAATAGTGGTGTTCTTACACTGAATTAACACTTAATGCTAGAAGTTGAAACTGAATGTGATTCAACTCCATTTGGGAAGTTGTATTGAACCCTAGTTGGCCTTACAAGAAAAACACTCCGCTTTTGAGAAACAGGCACTCTTGCACTCTACTGTGTTTCCTATAGGGCCAGTACAGTGAGCTAGCTCAGAACAAAAGAACTGTGCCTCCTACACAAACGGGGAATATCTAGTTCAACTTAGTATTGGAAACTAAGTAAAACAGGAGCTTCTCTTCAGTCCAATACACTGTATATGCTGGGAACAGACGCGAGTGCTATTTGCACTGTGTATGGCCAGAATAGCACAATAGTGGTGTTCTTACCCTGAATTAAAACTTAATGCTAGAACTTGAAACTTAATGTGATTCAACTCCGTTTAGGAAGTTGTATTGAACCCTAGTTGGCCTTACAGGAAAAACACTCCGCTTTTGAGAAACAGGCACTCTTGCACTCTAATGTGTTTCCTATAGGGCCAGTACAGTGAGCTAGCTCAGAACAAAAGAACTGTGCCTCCTAAACAAACGGAGCATATCTAGTTCAACTCAGTATTGGAAACTAAGTAAAACAGGAGCTTCTCTTCAGTCCAATACACTGTATTTGCTGGGAAAAGACGAGAGTGCAAATATTTTCACTGGGTATGGTCAGAATAGCACAATAGTGGTGTTCTTACCCTGAATTAACACTTAATGCTAGAACTTGAAACTGAATGTGATTCAACTCCGTTTAGGAAGTTGTATTGATCCCTAGTTGGCCTAACAAGAAAAACACTCTGTTTTTGAGAAACAGGCACTCTTGCACTCTACTGTGTTTCATATAGGGCCAGTAGAGTGAGCTAGCTCAGAACAAAAGAACTGTGCCTCCTACACAAACGGGGCATATCTAGATCAACTCAGTTTTGGAAACTAAGTAAAACAGGAGCTTCTCTTCAGTCCAATACACTGTATTTGCTTGGAACAGACTCGAGTGCTATTTGCACTGTGTATGGTCAGAATAGCACAATAGTGGTGTTCTAACCCTGAATTAACACTTAATGCTAGAACTTGAAACTGAATGTGATTCAACTCCGTTTAGGAAGTTGTATTGAACCCTAGTTGTCCTAACAAGAAAAACACTCTGTTTTTGAGAAACAGGCACTCTTGCACTCTACTGTGTTTCCTATAGGGCCAGTACAGTGACCTAGCTCAGAACAAAAGAACTGTGCCTCCTACACAAAAGGGGCATATCTAGTTCAACTCAGTATTGGAAACTCAGTAAAACAGGAGCTTCTCTTCAGTCCAATACACTGTATATGCTGGGAAGAGACACTAGTGCTATTTGCACTGTGTATGGCCAGAATAGCACAATAGTGGTGTTCTTACCCTGAATTAACACTTAATGCTAGAACTTGAAACTGAATGTGATTCAACTCCGTTTAGGAAGTTGTATTGAACCCTAGTTGGCCTTACAAGAAAAACACTCTGCTTTTGAGAAACAGGCACTCTTGCACTCTACTGTGTTTCCTATAGGGCCAGTACAGTGAGCTAGCTCAGAACAAAAGAACTGTGCTTCCTACACAAACGGGGCATATCTAGTTCAACTCAGTATTGGAAACTAAGTAAAACAGGAGCTTCTCTTCAGTCCAATACACTGTATTTGCTGGGAACAGACACGAGTGCTATTTGCACTGTGTATGGTCAGAATAGCACAATAGTGGTGTTCTTACCCTGAATTAACACTTAATGCTAGAACTTGAAACTGAATGTGATTCAACTCCATTTTGGAAGTTGTATTGAACCCTAGTTGGCCTTACAAGAAAAACACTCCGCTTTTGAGAAACAGGCACTCTTGCACTCTACTGTGTTTCCTATAGGGCCAGTACAGTGAGCTAGCTCAGAACAAAAGAACTGTGCCTCCGAAACAAACGGGGCATATCTAGTTCAACTCAGTTTTGGAAACTAAGTAAAACAGAGGCTTCTCTTCAGTCCAATACACTGTATTTGCTGGGAACAGACGCGAGTGCAAATATTTTCACTGTGGATGGCCAGAACAGCACAATAGTGGTGTTCTTACCCTGAATTAACACTTAATGCTAGAACTTGAAAGTGAATGTGATTCAACTCCGTTTAGGAAGTTTAATTGAACCCTAGTTTGCCATACAAGAAAAATACTCTGCTTTTGAAGAAAGTGCATTCTTGCAGTCTAATATGTTTCCAGTAGGGCCAGTATAGTGAGCTAGCTCAAAACGAAAGAACTGGGCTTCCTCCACAAACGGGGCATATCCAGTTAAACTCAGTATTTGAAACTAAGTAAAACAGGAGCTTCTCTTCAGTCCAATACACTGTATTTGCTGGGAAAAGACGAGAGTGCAAATATTTGCACTGTGTATCGCCAGAATAGCACAATAGTGGTGTTCTTACCCTGAATTAACACTTAATGCTAGAACTTGAAACTGAATGTGATTCAACTCCGTTTAGGAAGTTGTATTGAACCCTAGTTGGCCTAACAAGAAAAACACTCCGCTTTTGAGAAACAGGCACTCTTGCACTCTAATGTGTTTCCTATAGGCCAGTACAGTGAGCTAGCTCAGAACAAAAGAACTGTGACTCCTACACAAACGGGGCATATCTAGTTCAACTCAGTATTGGAAACTAAGTAAAACAGGAGCTTCTCTTCAGTCCAATACACTGTTTTTGCTGGGAAAAGACGCGAGTGCAAATATTTGTACTGGGTATGGCCAGAATAGCACAATAGTGGTGTTCTTACCCTGAATTAACACTTAATGCTAGAACTTGAAACTGAATGTGATTCAACTCCTTTTAGGAAGTTGTATTGAACCCTAGTTGGCCTAACAAGACAAACACTCTGTTTTTGAGAAACAGGTACTCTTGCACTCTACTGTGTTTCCTATAGGGCCAGTACAGTGAGCTAGCTCAGAACGAAAGAACTGTGCCTCCTACACAAACGGGGCATATCTATTTCAACTCAGTATTGGAAATTAAGTAAAACAGGAGCTTCTCTTCAGTCCAATACACTGTATTTGCTGGGAACAGACGCGAGTGCTATTTGCACTGTGTATGGTCAGAATAGCACAATAGTGGTGTTCTTACCCTGAATTAACACTTAATGCTAGAACTTGAAACTGAATGTGATTCAACTCCTTTTAGGAAGTTGTATTGAACCCTAGTTGGCCTTACAAGAAAAACACTCTGCTTTTGAGAAACAGGCACTCTTGCACTCTACTGTGTTTCCTATAGGGCCAGTACAGTGAGATAGCTCAGAAAAAAAGAACTCTGCTTCCTACACAAACGGGGCATATCTAGTTCAACTCAGTCTTGGAATATTGGTAAAACAGGGGCTTCTCTTCAGTCCAATACACTGTATTTGCTGGGAGCAGACGAGAGTGCTATTTGCACTGTGTATGGTCAGAATAGCACAATAGTGGTGTTCTTACCCTGAATTAACACTTAATGCTAGAACTTGAAACTGAATGTGATTCAACTCCGTTTAGGAAGTTGTATTGAACCCTAGTTGGCCTTACAAGAAAAACACTCTGCTTTTGAGAAACAGGCACTCTTGCACTCTACTGTGTTTCCTATAGGGCCAGTACAGTGAGCTAGCTCAGAAAAAAAGAACTGTGCTTCCTACACAAACGGGGCATATCTAGTTCAACTCAGTCTTGGAATCTTGGTAAAACAGGGGCTTTTCTTCAGTCCAATACACTGTATTTGCTGGGAACAGACGCGAGTGCTATTTGCACTGTGTGTGGTCAGAATAGCACAATAGTGGTGTTCTAACCCTGAATTAACACTTAATGCTAGAAGTTGAAACTGAATGTGATTCAACTCCATTTGGGAAGTTGTATTGAACCCTAGTTGGCCTTACAAGAAAAACACTCCGCTTTTGAGAAACAGGCACTCTTGCACTCTACTGTGTTTCTTATAGGGCCAGTACAGTGAGCTAGCTCAGAACAAAAGAACTGTGCCTCCTACACAAACGGGGTATATCTAGTTCAACTTAGTATTGGAAACTAAGTAAAACAGGAGCTTCTCTTCAGTCCAATACACTGTATATGCTGGGAACAGACGCGAGTGCTATTTGCACTGTGTATGGCCAGAATAGCACAATAGTGGTGTTCTTACCCTGAATTAAAACTTAATGCTAGAACTTGAAACTTAATGTGATTCAACTCCGTTTAGGAAGTTGTATTGAACCCTAGTTGGCCTTACAAGAAAAACACTCTGCTTTTGAGAAACAGGCACTCTTGCACTCTACTGTGTTTCCTCTAGGGCCAGTACAGTGAGCTAGCTCAGAACAAAAGAACTGTGCCTCCTACACAAACAGGGCATATCTAGTTCACCTCAGTATTGGAAACTAAGTAAAACAGGAGCTTCTCTTCAGTCCAATACACTGTATTTGCTGGGAACAGACGCGAGTGCTATTTGCACTGTGTATGGTCAGAATAGCACAATAGTGGTGTTCTTACCCTGAATTAACACTTAATGCTAGAACTTGAAACTGAATGTGATTAAACTCCGTTTAGGAAGTTGTATTGAACCCTAGTTGGCCTTACAAGAAAAACACTCTGCTTTTGAGAAACAGGCACTCTTGCACTCTACTGTGTTTCCTATAGGGCCAGTACAGTGAGCTAGCTCAGAAAAAAAGAACTGTGCTTCCTACACAAACGGGGCATATCTAGTTCAACTCAGTTTTGGAAACTAAGTAAAACAGGAGCTTCTCTTCAGTCCAATACACTGCATTTGCTGGGAACAGACGCGAGTGCTATTTGCACTGTGTATGGTCAGAATAGCACAATAGTGGTGTTCTAACCCTGAATTAACACTTAATGCTAGAAGTTGAAACTGAATGTGATTCAACTCCGTTTGGGACGTTGTATTGAACCCTAGTTGGCCTTACAGGAAAAACACTCCGCTTTTGAGAAACAGGCACTCTTGCACTCTAATGTGTTTCCTATAGGGCCAGTACAGTGAGCTAGCTCAGAACAAAAGAACTGTGCCTCCTAAACAAACGGGGCATATCTAGTTCAACTCAGTATTGGAAACTAAGTAAAACAGGACCTTCTCTTCAGTCCAATACACTGTATTTGCTGGGAAAAGACGCGAGTGCAAATATTTTCACTGGGTATGGTCAGAATAGCACAATAGTGGTGTTCTTACCCTGAATTAACACTTAATGCTAGAAGTTGAAACTGAATGTGATTCAACTCCATTTGGGAAGTTGTATTGAACCCTAGTTGGCCTTACAAGAAAAACACTCTGCTTTTGAGAAACAGGCACTCTTGCACTCTACTGTGTTTCCTATAGGGCCAGTACAGTGAGCTAGCTCAGAACAAATGAACTGTGCCTCCTAAACAAACGGGGCATATCTAGTTCAACTCAGTTTTGGAAACTAAGTAAAACAGAGGCTTCTCTTCAGTCCAATACACTGTATTTGCTGCGAACGGACGCGAGTGCAAATATTTTCACTGTGTATGGCCAGAACAGCACAATAGTGGTGTTCTTACCCTGAATTAACACTTAATGCTAGAACTTGAAACTGAATGTGATTCAACTCCGTTTAGGAAGTTGTATTGAACCCTAGTTGGCCATACAAGAAAAATACTCTGCTTTTGAAGAAAGGGCATTCTTGCAGTCTAATATGTTTCCAGTAGGGCCAGTATAGTGAGCTAGCTCAAAACGAAAGAACTGTGCTTCCTCCACAAACGGGCCATATCTAGTTAAACTCAGTATTTGAAACTAAGTAAAACAGGAGCTTCTCTTCAGTCCAATACACTGTATTTGCTGGGAAAAGACGAGAGTGCAAATATTTGCACTGTGTATGGCCAGAATAGCACAATAGTGGTGTTCTTACCCTGAATTAACACTTAATGCTAGAACTTGAAACTGAATGTGATTCAACTCCGTTTAGGAAGTTGTATTGAACCCTAGTTGGCCTAACAAGAAAAACACTCTGTTTTTGATAAAACAGGCACTCTTGCACTGTACTGTGTTTCCTATAGGGCCAGTACAGTGAGCTAGCTCAAAACAAAAGAACTGTGCCTCTACGCAAACGGGGCATATCTAGCTCAACTCAGTATTGGAAACTAAGTAAAACAGGAGCTTCTCTTCAGTCCAATACACTGTATTTGCTGGGAAAAGACGCGAGTGCTATTTGCACTGTGTATGGCCAGAATACCACAATAGTGGTGTTCTTACCCTGAATTAACACTTAATGCTAGAACTTGAAACTGAATGTGATTCAACTCCGTTTAGGAAGTTGTATTGAACCCTAGTTGGCCTAACAAGAAAAACACTCTGTTTTTGAGAAACAGGCACTCTTGCACTCTACTGTGTTTCCTATAGGGCCAGTACAGTGAGCTAGCTCAGAACAAAAGAACTGTGCTTCCTACACAAACGGGGCATATCTGTTCAACTCAGTATTGGAAACTAAGTAAAACAGGAGCTTCTCTTCAGTCCAATACACTGTATTTGCTGGGAGCAGACGCGAGTGCTATTTGCACTGTGTATGGTCAGAATAGCACAATAGTGGTGTTCTTACCCTGAATTAACACTTAATGCTAGAACTTGAAACTGAATGTGATTCAACTCCGTTTAGAAACTTGTATTGAACCCTAGTTGGCCTTACAAGAAAAACACTCTGCTTTTGAGAAACAGGCACTCTTGCACTCTACTGTGTTTCCTATAGGGCCAGTACAGTGAGCTAGCTCAGAAAAAAAGAACTGTGCTTCCTACACAAACGGGGCATATCTAGTTCAACTCAGTATTGGAATCTAAGTAAAACAGGAGCTTCTCTTCAGTTCAATATACTGTACTTGCTATGAATAACACGAAATCTAATTGCACTGTGTATGGCCAGAATACTACAAGAGTTGTGCCTTACCCTGAATTAACACTTGCTGCTAGCACTTGAAACTGTATGTGAATCAACTCCCTTTAGGAAGTTTAATTGAATCCTAGTTTGCCATACAAGAAAAACACTCTGCTTTTGAGAAAGGGGAATTCTTTCAGTCTAATGTGTGTCCTATAGGGCCTGTATAGTGAGGTAGCTCAAAACAAAAGAACTGTGCTTCCTACACAAACGAGGCATATCTAGTACAACTCAGTATTGGAAACTAAGTAAAAAGGGAGTTTCTCTTCCGTCCAATAAGCTGTACTTGCTGGGAACAGACACAAAAACTATTTGCAATGTGTATGGCCAGAATAGCACAAGATTGTGTTCTTACACTGCATTAACACTTGCTGCTAGCACTTGAAACTGAATGTGATTCAACTCCGTTTAGGAAGTTTAATTGAACCTTAGTTTGCCATCCTAGAAAAAAACTCTGCTCTTGAGAAAAGGGCATTCTTGCACTCTACTGTATTTCCTATAGGGCCAGTACAGTGAGCTAGCTCAAAACAAAAGAACTGTGCTTCCTATCCAAACGGGGCTTATCTAGTTCAACTCAGTATTTGAAACTAACTAAAGCATGAGCGTCTTTTCAGTCCAATATAGTGTACTTCCTGGGAACAGACGCGAATTCTATTTGCACTGTGTATGGATAGAATCGCACAACAGTGGTGTTCTTACCCTGAATTAACACTTGCTGCTAGAACGTTAAATTGAATGTGATTCAACTCCGTTTAGGAAGTTTAATTGAACCCTAGTTTGCCATATAAGAAAAAAAACTCCGCTTTTGAGAAACTGGCACTCTTGCACTCTATTGTGTTTCCTATAGGGCCAGTACAGTGAGCTAGCTCAGAACAAAAGAACTGTGCCTCCTACACAAACGGGGCATATCTAGTTCAACTCAGTTTGGGAATCTAAGTAAAACAGGAGCTTCTCCTCTGTCCAATACACTGTATTTGCTGGGAACAAACGCGAGTGCTATTTGAACTGTGTATGGCCAGAATAGCACAATAGTGGTGTTCTTACCCTGAATTAACACTTAATGCTAGAACTTGAAACTGAATGTGATTCAACTCCGTTTAGGAAGTTGTATTGAACCCTAGTTGGCCTTACAGGAAAAACACTCTGGTTTTGAGAAACAGGCACTCTTGCACTCTACTATATTTCCTATAGGGCCAGTATAGTGAGCTAGCTCAGAACAAAAGAACTGTGCTTCCTACACAAACAGGGCATATCTAGTTCAACTCAGTATTGGAAACTAAGTAAAACAGGAGCTTCTCTTCAGTCCAATACACTGTATTTGCTGGGAACAGACGCGAGTGCTATTTGCACTGTGTATGGTCAGAATAGCACAATAGTGGTGTTCTTACCCTGAATTAACACTTAATGCTAGAACTTGAAACTGAATGTGATTAAACTCCGTTTAGGAAGTTGTATTGAACCCTAGTTGGCCTTACAAGAAAAACACTCTGCTTTTGAGAAACAGGCACTCTTGCACTCTACTGTGTTTCCTATAGGGCCAGTACAGTGAGCTAGCTCAGAAAAAAAGAACTGTGCTTCCTACACAAACGGGGCATATCTAGTTCAACTCAGTTTTGGAAACTAAGTAAAACAGGAGCTTCTCTTCAGTCCAATACACTGCATTTGCTGGGAACAGACACGAGTGCTATTTGCACTGTGTATGGTCAGAATAGCACAATAGTGGTGTTCTAACCCTGAATTAACACTTAATGCTAGAAGTTGAAACTGAATGTGATTCAACTCCATTTGGGACGTTGTATTGAACCCTAGTTGGCCTTACAAGAAAAACACTCCGCTTTTGAGAAACAGGCACTCTTGCACTCTAATGTGTTTCCTATAGGGCCAGTACAGTGAGCTAGCTCAGAACAAAAGAACTGTGCCTCCTACACAAACGGGGCATATCTAGTTCAACTCAGTATTGGAAATTAAGTAAAACAGGAGCTTCTCTTCAGTCCAATACACTGTATTTGCTGGGAAAAGACACGAGTGCAAATATTTTCACTGGGTATGGCCAGAATAGCACAATAGTGGTGTTCTTACCCTGAATTAACACTTAATGCTAGAACTTGAAACTGAATATGATTCAACTCCGTTTAGGATGTTGTATTGAACCCTAGTTGGCCTAACAAGAAAAACACTCTGTTTTTGAGAAACAGGCACTCTTGCACTCTACTGTGTTTCATATAGGGCCAGTAGAGTGAGCTAGCTCAGAACAAACGAACTGTGCCTCCTACACAAACGGGGCATATCTAGTTCAACTCAGTTTTGGAAACTAAGTAAAACAGGAGCTTCTCTTCAGTCCAATACACTGTATATGCTGGGAAGAGACACGAGTGCTATTTGCACTGTGTATGGCCATAATAGCACAATAGTGGTGTTCTTACCCTGAATTAACACTTAATGCTAGAACTTGAAACTTAATGTGATTCAACTCCGTTTAGGAAGTTGTATTGAAACCTAGTTGGCCTTACAAGAAAAACACTCTGCTTTTGAGAAACAGGCACTCTTGTACTCTACTGTGTTTCCTATAGTGCCAGTACAGGGAGCTAGCTCAAAACAAAAGAACTGTGCTTCCTACACAAACGGGGCATATCTAGTTCAACTCAGTATTGGAAACTAAGTAAAACAGGAGCTTCTCTTCAGTCCAATACACTGTATTTGCTGGGAACAGACGCGAGTGCTATTTGCACTGTGTATGGTCAGAATAGCACAATAGCGGTGTTCTTACCCTGAATTAACACTTGCTGCTAGCACTTGAAACTGAATGTGATTCAACTCCGTTTAGAAAGTTTAATTGAACCTTAGTTTGCCATCCTAGAAAAAAACTCTGCTCTTGAGAAAAGGGCATTCTTGCACTCTACTGTATTTCCTATAGGGCCAGTACAGTGAGCTAGCTCAAAACAAAAGAACTGTGCTTCCTATCCAAACGGGGCTTATCTAGTTCAACTCAATATTTGAAACTAACTAAAGCATGAGCGTCTTTTCAGTCCAATATAGTGTACTTCCTGGGAACAGACGCGAATTCTATTTGCACTGTGTATGGATAGAATCGCACAACAGTGGTGTTCTTACCCTGAATTAACACTTGCTGCTAGAACGTTAAATTGAATGTGATTCAACTCCGTTTAGGAAGTTTAATTGAACCCTAGTTTGCCATATAAGAAAAAAAACTCCGCTTTTGAGAAACTGGCACTCTTGCACTCTATTGTGTTTCCTATAGGGCCAGTACAGTGAGCTAGCTCAGAACAAAAGAACTGTGCCTCCTACACAAACGGGGCATATCTAGTTCAACTCAGTTTGGGAATCTAAGTAAAACAGGAGCTTCTCCTCTGTCCAATACACTGTATTTGCTGGGAACAAACGCGAGTGCTATTTGAACTGTGTATGGCCAGAATAGCACAATAGTGGTGTTCTTACCCTGAATTAACACTTAATGCTAGAACTTGAAACTGAATGTGATTCAACTCCGTTTAGGAAGTTGTATTGAACCCTAGTTGGCCATACAAGAAAAACACTCCGCTTTTGAGAAACAGGCACTCTTGCACTCTACTGTGTTTCCTATAGGGCCAGTACAGTGAGCTAGCTCAAAACAAAAGAACTGTGCCTCCTACACAAACGGGGCATATCTAGTTCAACTCAGTATTGGAAACTAAGTAAAACAGGAGCTTCTCTTCAGTCCAATACACTGTATTTGCTGGGAAAAGACACGAGTGCAAATATTTTCACTGGGTATGGCCAGAATAGCACAATAGTGGTGTTCTTACCCTGAATTAACACTTAATGCTAGAACTTGAAACTGAATGTGATTCAACTCCGTTTAGGAAGTTGTATTGAACCCTAGTTGGCCTAACAAGAAAAACACTCTGTTTTTGAGAAACAGGCACTCTTGCACTCTACTGTGTTTCATATAGGGCCAGTAGAGTGAGCTAGCTCAGAACAAAAGAACTGTGCCTCCTACACAAACGGGGCATATCTAGTTCAACTCAGTTTTGGAAACTAAGTAAAACAGGAGCTTCTCTTCAGTCCAATACACTGTATTTGCTTGGAACAGACTCGAGTGCTATTTGCACTGTGTATGGTCAGAATAGCACAATAGTGGTGTTCTAACCCTGAATTAACACTTAATGCTAGAACTTGAAACTGAATGTGATTCAACTCCGTTTACGAAGTTGTATTGAACCCTAGTTGTCCTAACAAGAAAAACACTCTGTTTTTGAGAAACAGGCACTCTTGCACTCTACTTTGTTTCCAATAGGGCCAGTACAGTGACCTAGCTCAGAACAAAAGAACTGTGCCTCCTACACAAAAGGGGCATATCTAGTTCAACTCAGTATTGGAAACTCAGTAAAACATGAGCTTCTCTTCAGTCCAATACACTGTATATGCTGGGAAGAGACACGAGTGCTATTTGCACTGTGTATGGCCAGAATAGCACAATAGTGGTGTTCTTACCCTGAATTAACACTTAATGCTAGAACTTGAAACTTAATGTGATTCAACTCCGTTTAGGAAGTTGTATTGAACCCTAGTTGGCCTTACAAGAAAAACACTCTGCTTTTGAGAAACAGGCACTCTTGTACTCTACTGTGTTTCCTATAGTGCCAGTACAGTGAGATAGCTCAGAACAAAAGAACTGTGCTTCCTACACAAACGGGGCATATCTAGTTCAACTCAGTATTGGAAACTAAGTAAAACAGGAGCTTCTCTTCAGTCCAGTACACTGTATTTGCTGGGAACAGACGCGAGTGCTATTTGCACTGTGTATGGTCAGAATAGCACAATAGCGGTGTTCTTTCCCTGAATTAACACTTAATGCTAGAACTTGAAACTGAATGTGATTCAACTCCGTTTAGGAACTTGTATTGAACCCTAGTTGGCCTTCCAAGAAAAACACTCTGCTTTTGAGAAACAGGCACTCTTGCACTCTACTGTGTTTCCTATAGGGCCAGTACAGTGAGCTAGCTCAGAAAAAAAGAACTGTGCTTGCTACACAAACGGGGCATATCTAGTTCAACTCAGTATTGGAATCTTAGTAAAACAGGGGCTTCTCTTCAGTCCAATACACTGTATTTGCTGGGAACAGACGCGAGTGCTATTTGCATTGTGTTTGGTCAGAATAGCACAATAGTGGTGTTCTTACCCTGAATTAACACTTAATGCTAGAAGTTGAAACTGAATGTGATTCAACTCCATTTGGGAAGTTGTATTGAACCCTAGTTGGCCTTACAAGAAAAACACTCTGCTTTTGAGAAACAGGCACTCTTGGACTCTACTGTGTTTCCTATAGGGCCAGTACAGTGAGCTAGCTCAGAATAAATGAACTGTGCCTCCTAAACAAACGGGGCATATCTAGTTCAACTCAGTTTTGGAAACTAAGTAAAACAGAGGCTTCTCTTCAGTCCAATACACTGTATTTGCTGCGAACGGACGCGAGTGCAAATATTTTCACTGTGTATGGCCAGAACAGCACAATAGTGGTGTTCTTACCCTGAATTAACACTTAATGCTAGAACTTGAAACTGAATGTGATTCAACTCCGTTTAGGAAGTTTAATTGAACCCTAGTTTGCCATACAAGAAAAATACTCTGCTTTTGAAGAAAGGGCATTCTTGCAGTCTAATACGTTTCCAGTAGGGCCAGTATAGTGAGCTAGCTCAAAACGAAAGAACTGTGCTTCCTCCACAAACGGGGCATATCTAGTTAAACTCAGTATTTGAAACTAAGTAAAACAGGAGCTTCTCTTCAGTCCAAAACACTGTATTTGAGGGGAAAAGACGAGAGTGCAAATATTTGCACTGTGTATGGCCAGAATAGCACAATAGTGGTGTTCTTACCCTGAATTAACACTTAATGCTATAACTTGAAACTGAATGTGATTCAACTCCGTTTAGGAAGTTGTATTGAACCCTAGTTGGCCTAACAAGAAAAACACTGTTTTTGATAAAACAGGCACTCTTGCACTGTACTGTGTTTCCTATAGGGCCAGTACAGTGAGCTAGCTCAAAACAAAAGAACTGTGCCTCTACACAAACGGGGCATATCTAGCTCAACTCAGTATTGGAAACTAAGTAAAACAGGAGCTTCTCTTCAGTCCAATACACTGTATTTGCTGGGAACAGACGCGAGGGCTA
The DNA here is from genome assembly GCF_049852395.1 of Peromyscus maniculatus bairdii. Taxonomy (NCBI): domain Eukaryota; kingdom Metazoa; phylum Chordata; class Mammalia; order Rodentia; family Cricetidae; genus Peromyscus; species Peromyscus maniculatus. The sequence goes on from NC_134867.1 coordinate 241,032, forward strand.
TTTGCACTGTGTATGGCCAGAATACCACAATAGTGGTGTTCTTACCCTGAATTAACACTTAATGCTAGAACTTGAAACTGAATGTGATTCAACTCCGTTTTAGAAGTTGTATTGAACCCTAGTTGGCCTAACAAGAAAAACACTCTGTTTTTGAGAAACAGGCACTCTTGCACTCTACTGTGTTTCCTATAGGGCCAGTACAGTGAGCTAGCTCAGAACAAAAGAACTGTGCTTCCTACACAAACGGGGCATATCTGTTCAACTCAGTATTGGAAACTAAGTAAAACAGGAGCTTCTCTTCAGTCCAATACACTGTATTTGCTGGGAGCAGACGCGAGTGCTATTTGCACTGTATGGTCAGAATAGCACAATAGTGGTGTTCTTACCCTGAATTAACACTTAATGCTAGAACTTGAAACTGAATGTGATTCAACTCCGTTTAGAAACTTGTATTGAACCCTAGTTGGCCTTACAAGAAAAACACTCTGCTTTTGAGAAACAGGCACTCTTGCACTCTACTGTGTTTCCTATAGGGCCAGTACAGTGAGCTAGCTCAGAAAAAAAGAACTGCGCTTCCTACACAAACGGGGCATACCTAGTTCAACTCAGTATTGGAAACTAAGTAAAACAGGAGCTTCTCTTCAGTCCAATACACTGTATTTGCTGGGAACAGACGTGAGTGCAAATATTTGCCATGTGTATGGCCAGAACAGCACAATAGTGGTGATCTTACCCTGAATTAACACTTAATGCTAGAACTTGAAACTGAATATGATTCAACTCCGTTTAGGAAGTTGTATTGAACCATACTTGGCCTTATAAGAAAAACACTCCGCTTTTGAGAAACAGGCACACTTGCACTCTACTGTGTTTCCAATAGGGCCAGTACAGTGAGCTTCTCAGAATAAAGGAACTGTGCCTCCTACACAAAAAGGGCATATCTAGTTCAACTCAATATTGGAAACTAAGTAAAACAGGAGCTTCTCTTCATCCAATAAACTGTATTTGCTGGGAACAGACGCGAATGCTATTTGCACTGTGTATGGCCAGAATAGCACAATAGTGGTGTTCTTACCCTGAATTAACACTTAATGCTAGAACTTGATACTGAATGTGATTCAACTCCGTTTAGGAAGTTGTATTGAACCCTAGTTGGACTTACAAGAAAAACACTCCGCTTTTGAGAAACAGGCACTCTTGCACTCTACTGTGTTTCCTATAGGGCCAGTACAGTAAGCTAGCTCAGAACAAAAGAACTGTGCCTCCTACACAAACGGGGCATATCTAGTTCAACTCAGTTTGGGAAACTAAGTAAAACAGGAGCTTCTCTTCTGTCCAATACACTGTATTTGCTGGGAACAGACGCGAGTGCTATTTGAACTGTGTATGGCCAGAATAGCACAATAGTGGTGTTCTTACCCTGAATTAACACTTAATGCTAGAACTTGAAACTGAATGTGATTCAACTCCGTTTAGGAAGTTGTATTGAACCCTAGTTGGCCTAACAAGAAAAACACTCTGTTTTTGAGAAACAGGCACTCTTGCACTCTACTGTGTTTCATATAGGGCCAGTAGAGTGAGCTAGCTCAGAACAAAAGAACTGTGCCTCCTACACAAACGGGGCATATCTAGTTCAACTCAGTTTTGGAAACTAAGTAAAACAGGAGCTTCTCTTCAGTCCAATACACTGTATATGCTGGGAAGAGACACGAGTGCTATTTGCACTGTGTATGGCCATAATAGCACAATAGTGGTGTTCTTACCCTGAATTAACACTTAATGCTAGAACTTGAAACTTAATGTGATTCAACTCCGTTTAGGAAGTTGTATTGAAACCTAGTTGGCCTTACAAGAAAAACACTCTGCTTTTGAGAAACAGGCACTCTTGTACTCTACTGTGTTTCCTATAGTGCCAGTACAGTGAGCTAGCTCAAAACAAAAGAACTGTGCTTCCTACACAAACGGGGCATATCTAGTTCAACTCAGTATTGGAAACTAAGTAAAACAGGAGCTTCTCTTCAGTCCAATACACTGTATTTGCTGGGAACAGACGCGAGTGCTATTTGCACTGTGTATGGTCAGAATAGCACAATAGCGGTGTTCTTACCCTGAATTAACACTTGCTGCTAGCACTTGAAACTGAATGTGATTCAACTCCGTTTAGAAAGTTTAATTGAACCTTAGTTTGCCATCCTAGAAAAAAACTCTGCTCTTGAGAAAAGGGCATTCTTGCACTCTACTGTATTTCCTATAGGGCCAGTACAGTGAGCTAGCTCAAAACAAAAGAACTGTGCTTCCTATCCAAACGGGGCTTATCTAGTTCAACTCAGTATTTGAAACTAACTAAAGCATGAGCGTCTTTTCAGTCCAATATAGTGTACTTCCTGGGAACAGACGCGAATTCTATTTGCACTGTGTATGGATAGAATCGCACAACAGTGGTGTTCTTACCCTGAATTAACACTTGCTGCTAGAACGTTAAATTGAATGTGATTCAACTCCGTTTAGGAAGTTTAATTGAACCCTAGTTTGCCATATAAGAAAAAAAACTCCGCTTTTGAGAAACTGGCACTCTTGCACTCTATTGTGTTTCCTATAGGGCCAGTACAGTGAGCTAGCTCAGAACAAAAGAACTGTGCCTCCTACACAAACGGGGCATATCTAGTTCAACTCAGTTTGGGAATCTAAGTAAAACAGGAGCTTCTCCTCTGTCCAATACACTGTATTTGCTGGGAACAAACGCGAGTGCTATTTGAACTGTGTATGGCCAGAATAGCACAATAGTGGTGTTCTTACCCTGAATTAACACTTAATGCTAGAACTTGAAACTGAATGTGATTCAACTCCGTTTAGGAAGTTGTATTGAACCCTAGTTGGCCATACAAGAAAAACACTCCGCTTTTGAGAAACAGGCACTCTTGCACTCTACTGTGTTTCCTATAGGGCCAGTACAGTGAGCTAGCTCAGAACAAAAGAACTGTGCCTCCTACACAAACGGGGCATATCTAGTTCAACTCAGTATTGGAAACTAAGTAAAACAGGAGCTTCTCTTCAGTCCAATACACTGTATTTGCTGGGAAAAGACACGAGTGCAAATATTTTCACTGGGTATGGCCAGAATAGCACAATAGTGGTGTTCTTACCCTGAATTAACACTTAATGCTAGAACTTGAAACTGAATGTGATTCAACTCCGTTTAGGAAGTTGTATTGAACCCTAGTTGGCCTAACAAGAAAAACACTCTGTTTTTGAGAAACAGGCACTCTTGCACTCTACTGTGTTTCATATAGGGCCAGTAGAGTGAGCTAGCTCAGAACAAAAGAACTGTGCCTCCTACACAAACGGGGCATATCTAGTTCAACTCAGTTTTGGAAACTAAGTAAAACAGGAGCTTCTCTTCAGTCCAATACACTGTATTTGCTTGGAACAGACTCGAGTGCTATTTGCACTGTGTATGGTCAGAATAGCACAATAGTGGTGTTCTAACCCTGAATTAACACTTAATGCTAGAACTTGAAACTGAATGTGATTCAACTCCGTTTACGAAGTTGTATTGAACCCTAGTTGTCCTAACAAGAAAAACACTCTGTTTTTGAGAAACAGGCACTCTTGCACTCTACTGTGTTTCCTATAGGGCCAGTACAGTGACCTAGCTCAGAACAAAAGAACTGTGCCTCCTACACAAAAGGGGCATATCTAGTTCAACTCAGTATTGGAAACTCAGTAAAACATGAGCTTCTCTTCAGTCCAATACACTGTATATGCTGGGAAGAGACACGAGTGCTATTTGCACTGTGTATGGCCAGAATAGCACAATAGTGGTGTTCTTACCCTGAATTAACACTTAATGCTAGAACTTGAAACTTAATGTGATTCAACTCCGTTTAGGAAGTTGTATTGAACCCTAGTTGGCCTTACAAGAAAAACACTCTGCTTTTGAGAAACAGGCACTCTTGTACTCTACTGTGTTTCCTATAGTGCCAGTACAGTGAGATAGCTCAGAACAAAAGAACTGTGCTTCCTACACAAACGGGGCATATCTAGTTCAACTCAGTATTGGAAACTAAGTAAAACAGGAGCTTCTCTTCAGTCCAGTACACTGTATTTGCTGGGAACAGACGCGAGTGCTATTTGCACTGTGTATGGTCAGAATAGCACAATAGCGGTGTTCTTTCCCTGAATTAACACTTAATGCTAGAACTTGAAACTGAATGTGATTCAACTCCGTTTAGGAACTTGTATTGAACCCTAGTTGGCCTTCCAAGAAAAACACTCTGCTTTTGAGAAACAGGCACTCTTGCACTCTACTGTGTTTCCTATAGGGCCAGTACAGTGAGCTAGCTCAGAAAAAAAGAACTGTGCTTGCTACACAAACGGGGCATATCTAGTTCAACTCAGTATTGGAATCTTAGTAAAACAGGGGCTTCTCTTCAGTCCAATACACTGTATTTGCTGGGAACAGACGCGAGTGCTATTTGCATTGTGTTTGGTCAGAATAGCACAATAGTGGTGTTCTTACCCTGAATTAACATTTAATGCTAGAAGTTGAAACTGAATGTGATTCAACTCCATTTGGGAAGTTGTATTGAACCCTAGTTGGCCTTACAAGAAAAACACTCTGCTTTTGAGAAACAGGCACTCTTGGACTCTACTGTGTTTCCTATAGGGCCAGTACAGTGAGCTAGCTCAGAATAAATGAACTGTGCCTCCTAAACAAACGGGGCATATCTAGTTCAACTCAGTTTTGGAAACTAAGTAAAACAGAGGCTTCTCTTCAGTCCAATACACTGTATTTGCTGCGAACGGACGCGAGTGCAAATATTTTCACTGTGTATGGCCAGAACAGCACAATAGTGGTGTTCTTACCCTGAATTAACACTTAATGCTAGAACTTGAAACTGAATGTGATTCAACTCCGTTTAGGAAGTTTAATTGAACCCTAGTTTGCCATACAAGAAAAATACTCTGCTTTTGAAGAAAGGGCATTCTTGCAATCTAATACGTTTCCAGTAGGGCCAGTATAGTGAGCTAGCTCAAAACGAAAGAACTGTGCTTCCTCCACAAACGGGGCATATCTAGTTAAACTCAGTATTTGAAACTAAGTAAAACAGGAGCTTCTCTTCAGTCCAAAACACTGTATTTGAGGGGAAAAGACGAGAGTGCAAATATTTGCACTGTGTATGGCCAGAATAGCACAATAGTGGTGTTCTTACCCTGAATTAACACTTAATGCTATAACTTGAAACTGAATGTGATTCAACTCCGTTTAGGAAGTTGTATTGAACCCTAGTTGGCCTAACAAGAAAAACACTGTTTTTGATAAAACAGGCACTCTTGCACTGTACTGTGTTTCCTATAGGGCCAGTACAGTGAGCTAGCTCAAAACAAAAGAACTGTGCCTCTACACAAACGGGGCATATCTAGCTCAACTCAGTATTGGAAACTAAGTAAAACAGGAGCTTCTCTTCAGTCCAATACACTGTATTTGCTGGGAACAGACGCGAGGGCTATTTTCACTGGGTATGGTCAGAATAGCACAATAGTGGTGTTCTTACCCTGAATTAACACTTAATGCTAGAACTTGAAACTGAATGTGATTCAACTCCGTTTAGGAAGTTGTATTGATCCCTAGTTGGCCTAACAAGAAAAACACTCTGTTTTTGAGAAACAGGCACTCTTGCACTCTACTGTGTTTCATATAGGGCCAGTAGAGTGAGCTAGCTCAGAACAAAAGAACTGTGCCTCCTACACAAACGGGGCATATCTAGATCAACTCAGTTTTGGAAACTAAGTAAAACAGGAGCTTCTCTTCAGTCCAATACACTGTATTTGCTTGGAACAGACTCGAGTGCTATTTGCACTGTGTATGGTCAGAATAGCACAATAGTGGTGTTCTAACCCTGAATTAACACTTAATGCTAGAACTTGAAACTGAATGTGATTCAACTCCGTTTAGGAAGTTGTATTGAACCCTAGTTGTCCTAACAAGAAAAACACTCTGTTTTTGAGAAACAGGCACTCTTGCACTCTACTGTGTTTCCTATAGGGCCAGTACAGTGACCTAGCTCAGAACAAAAGAACTGTGCCTCCTACACAAAAGGGGCATATCTAGTTCAACTCAGTATTGGAAACTCAGTAAAACAGGAGCTTCTCTTCAGTCCAATACACTGTATATGCTGGGAAGAGACACTAGTGCTATTTGCACTGTGTATGGCCAGAATAGCACAATAGTGGTGTTCTTACCCTGAATTAACACTTAATGCTAGAACTTGAAACTGAATGTGATTCAACTCCGTTTAGGAAGTTGTATTGAACCCTAGTTGGCCTTACAAGAAAAACACTCTGCTTTTGAGAAACAGGCACTCTTGCACTCTACTGTGTTTCCTATAGGGCCAGTACAGTGAGCTAGCTCAGAACAAAAGAACTGTGCTTCCTACACAAACGGGGCATATCTAGTTCAACTCAGTATTGGAAACTAAGTAAAACAGGAGCTTCTCTTCAGTCCAATACACTGTATTTGCTGGGAACAGACGCGAGTGCTATTTGCACTGTGTATGGTCAGAATAGCACAATAGTGGTGTTCTTACCCTGAATTAACACTTAATGCTAGAACTTGAAACTGAATGTGATTCAACTCCATTTTGGAAGTTGTATTGAACCCTAGTTGGCCTTACAAGAAAAACACTCCGCTTTTGAGAAACAGGCACTCTTGCACTCTACTGTGTTTCCTATAGGGCCAGTACAGTGAGCTAGCTCAGAACAAAAGAACTGTGCCTCCGAAACAAACGGGGCATATCTAGTTCAACTCAGTTTTGGAAACTAAGTAAAACAGAGGCTTCTCTTCAGTCCAATACACTGTATTTGCTGGGAACAGACGCGAGTGCAAATATTTTCACTGTGGATGGCCAGAACAGCACAATAGTGGTGTTCTTACCCTGAATTAACACTTAATGCTAGAAATTGAAAGTGAATGTGATTCAACTCCGTTTAGGAAGTTTAATTGAACCCTAGTTTGCCATACAAGAAAAATACTCTGCTTTTGAAGAAAGTGCATTCTTGCAGTCTAATATGTTTCCAGTAGGGCCAGTATAGTGAGCTAGCTCAAAACGAAAGAACTGGGCTTCCTCCACAAACGGGGCATATCCAGTTAAACTCAGTATTTGAAACTAAGTAAAACAGGAGCTTCTCTTCAGTCCAATACACTGTATTTGCTGGGAAAAGACGAGAGTGCAAATATTTGCACTGTGTATCGCCAGAATAGCACAATAGTGGTGTTCTTACCCTGAATTAACACTTAATGCTAGAACTTGAAACTGAATGTGATTCAACTCCGTTTAGGAAGTTGTATTGAACCCTAGTTGGCCTAACAAGAAAAACACTCCGCTTTTGAGAAACAGGCACTCTTGCACTCTAATGTGTTTCCTATAGGCCAGTACAGTGAGCTAGCTCAGAACAAAAGAACTGTGACTCCTACACAAACGGGGCATATCTAGTTCAACTCAGTATTGGAAACTAAGTAAAACAGGAGCTTCTCTTCAGTCCAATACACTGTTTTTGCTGGGAAAAGACGCGAGTGCAAATATTTGTACTGGGTATGGCCAGAATAGCACAATAGTGGTGTTCTTACCCTGAATTAACACTTAAAGCTAGAACTTGAAACTGAATGTGATTCAACTCCTTTTAGGAAGTTGTATTGAACCCTAGTTGGCCTAACAAGACAAACACTCTGTTTTTGAGAAACAGGTACTCTTGCACTCTACTGTGTTTCCTATAGGGCCAGTACAGTGAGCTAGCTCAGAACGAAAGAACTGTGCCTCCTACACAAACGGGGCATATCTATTTCAACTCAGTATTGGAAATTAAGTAAAACAGGAGCTTCTCTTCAGTGCAATACACTGTATTTGCTGGGAACAGACGCGAGTGCTATTTGCACTGTGTATGGTCAGAATAGCACAATAGTGGTGTTCTTACCCTGAATTAACACTTAATGCTAGAACTTGAAACTGAATGTGATTCAACTCCTTTTAGGAAGTTGTATTGAACCCTAGTTGGCCTTACAAGAAAAACACTCTGCTTTTGAGAAACAGGCACTCTTGCACTCTACTGTGTTTCCTATAGGGCCAGTACAGTGAGCTAGCTCAGAAAAAAAGAACTCTGCTTCCTACACAAACGGGGCATATCTAGTTCAACTCAGTCTTGGAATATTGGTAAAACAGGGGCTTCTCTTCAGTCCAATACACTGTATTTGCTGGGAGCAGACGAGAGTGCTATTTGCACTGTGTATGGTCAGAATAGCACAATAGTGGTGTTCTTACCCTGAATTAACACTTAATGCTAGAACTTGAAACTGAATGTGATTCAACTCCGTTTAGGAAGTTGTATTGAACCCTATTTGGCCTTACAAGAAAAACACTCTGCTTTTGAGAAACAGGCACTCTTGCACTCTACTGTGTTTCCTCTAGGGCCAGTACAGTGAGCTAGCTCAGAAAAAAAGAACTGTGCTTCCTACACAAACGGGGCATATCTAGTTCAACTCAGTCTTGGAATCTTGGTAAAACAGGGGCTTTTCTTCAGTCCAATACACTGTATTTGCTGGGAACAGACGCGAGTGCTATTTGCACTGTGTGTGGTCAGAATAGCACAATAGTGGTGTTCTAACCCTGAATTAACACTTAATGCTAGAAGTTGAAACTGAATGTGATTCAACTCCATTTGGGAAGTTGTATTGAACCCTAGTTGGCCTTACAAGAAAAACACTCCGCTTTTGAGAAACAGGCACTCTTGCACTCTACTGTGTTTCTTATAGGGCCAGTACAGTGAGCTAGCTCAGAACAAAAGAACTGTGCCTCCTACACAAACGGGGCATATCTAGTTCAACTTAGTATTGGAAACTAAGTAAAACAGGAGCTTCTCTTCAGTCCAATACACTGTATATGCTGGGAACAGACGCGAGTGCTATTTGCACTGTGTATGGCCAGAATAGCACAATAGTGGTGTTCTTACCCTGAATTAAAACTTAATGCTAGAACTTGAAACTTAATGTGATTCAACTCCGTTTAGGAAGTTGTATTGAACCCTAGTTGGCCTTACAAGAAAAACACTCTGCTTTTGAGAAACAGGCACTCTTGCACTCTACTGTGTTTCCTCTAGGGCCAGTACAGTGAGCTAGCTCAGAACAAAAGAACTGTGCCTCCTACACAAACAGGGCATATCTAGTTCAACTCAGTATTGGAAACTAAGTAAAACAGGAGCTTCTCTTCAGTCCAATACACTGTATTTGCTGGGAACAGACGCGAGTGCTATTTGCACTGTGTATGGTCAGAATAGCACAATAGTGGTGTTCTTACCCTGAATTAACACTTAATGCTAGAACTTGAAACTGAATGTGATTAAACTCCGTTTAGGAAGTTGTATTGAACCCTAGTTGGCCTTACAAGAAAAACACTCTGCTTTTGAGAAACAGGCACTCTTGCACTCTACTGTGTTTCCTATAGGGCCAGTACAGTGAGCTAGCTCAGAAAAAAAGAACTGTGCTTCCTACACAAACGGGGCATATCTAGTTCAACTCAGTTTTGGAAACTAAGTAAAACAGGAGCTTCTCTTCAGTCCAATACACTGCATTTGCTGGGAACAGACGCGAGTGCTATTTGCACTGTGTATGGTCAGAATAGCACAATAGTGGTGTTCTAACCCTGAATTAACACTTAATGCTAGAAGTTGAAACTGAATGTGATTCAACTCCGTTTGGGACGTTGTATTGAACCCTAGTTGGCCTTACAGGAAAAACACTCCGCTTTTGAGAAACAGGCACTCTTGCACTCTAATGTGTTTCCTATAGGGCCAGTACTGTGAGCTAGCTCAGAACAAAAGAACTGTGCCTCCTAAACAAACGGGGCATATCTAGTTCAACTCAGTATTGGAAACTAAGTAAAACAGGACCTTCTCTTCAGTCCAATACACTGTATTTGCTGGGAAAAGACGCGAGTGCAAATATTTTCACTGGGTATGGTCAGAATAGCACAATAGTGGTGTTCTTACCCTGAATTAACACTTAATGCTAGAAGTTGAAACTGAATGTGATTCAACTCCATTTGGGAAGTTGTATTGAACCCTAGTTGGCCTTACAAGAAAAACACTCTGCTTTTGAGAAACAGGCACTCTTGCACTCTACTGTGTTTCCTATAGGGCCAGTACAGTGAGCTAGCTCAGAACAAATGAACTGTGCCTCCTAAACAAACGGGGCATATCTAGTTCAACTCAGTTTTGGAAACTAAGTAAAACAGAGGCTTCTCTTCAGTCCAATACACTGTATTTGCTGCGAACGGACGCGAGTGCAAATATTTTCACTGTGTATGGCCAGAACAGCACAATAGTGGTGTTCTTACCCTGAATTAACACTTAATGCTAGAACTTGAAACTGAATGTGATTCAACTCCGTTTAGGAAGTTTAATTGAACCCTAGTTTGCCATACAAGAAAAATACTCTGCTTTTGAAGAAAGGGCATTCTTGCAGTCTAATATGTTTCCAGTAGGGCCAGTATAGTGAGCTAGCTCAAAACGAAAGAACTGTGCTTCCTCCACAAACGGGCCATATCTAGTTAAACTCAGTATTTGAAACTAAGTAAAACAGGAGCTTCTCTTCAGTCCAATACACTGTATTTGCTGGGAAAAGACGAGAGTGCAAATATTTGCACTGTGTATGGCCAGAATAGCACAATAGTGGTGTTCTTACCCTGAATTAACACTTAATGCTAGAACTTGAAACTGAATGTGATTCAACTCCGTTTAGGAAGTTGTATTGAACCCTAGTTGGCCTAACAAGAAAAACACTCTGTTTTTGATAAAACAGGCACTCTTGCACTGTACTGTGTTTCCTATAGGGCCAGTACAGTGAGCTAGCTCAAAACAAAAGAACTGTGCCTCTACGCAAACGGGGCATATCTAGCTCAACTCAGTATTGGAAACTAAGTAAAACAGGAGCTTCTCTTCAGTCCAATACACTGTATTTGCTGGGAAAAGACGCGAGTGCTATTTGCACTGTGTATGGCCAGAATACCACAATAGTGGTGTTCTTACCCTGAATTAACACTTAATGCTAGAACTTGAAACTGAATGTGATTCAACTCCGTTTAGGAAGTTGTATTGAACCCTAGTTGGCCTAACAAGAAAAACACTCTGTTTTTGAGAAACAGGCACTCTTGCACTCTACTGTGTTTCCTATAGGGCCAGTACAGTGAGCTAGCTCAGAACAAAAGAACTGTGCTTCCTACACAAACGGGGCATATCTGTTCAACTCAGTATTGGAAACTAAGTAAAACAGGAGCTTCTCTTCAGTCCAATACACTGTATTTGCTGGGAGCAGACGCGAGTGCTATTTGCACTGTGTATGGTCAGAATAGCACAATAGTGGTGTTCTTACCCTGAATTAACACTTAATGCTAGAACTTGAAACTGAATGTGATTCAACTCCGTTTAGAAACTTGTATTGAACCCTAGTTGGCCTTACAAGAAAAACACTCTGCTTTTGAGAAACAGGCACTCTTGCACTCTACTGTGTTTCCTATAGGGCCAGTACAGTGAGCTAGCTCAGAAAAAAAGAACTGTGCTTCCTACACAAACGGGGCATATCTAGTTCAACTCAGTATTGGAATCTAAGTAAAACAGGAGCTTCTCTTCAGTTCAATATACTGTACTTGCTATGAATAACACGAAATCTAATTGCACTGTGTATGGCCAGAATACTACAAGAGTTGTGCCTTACCCTGAATTAACACTTGCTGCTAGCACTTGAAACTGTATGTGAATCAACTCCCTTTAGGAAGTTTAATTGAATCCTAGTTTGCCATACAAGAAAAACACTCTGCTTTTGAGAAAGGGGAATTCTTTCAGTCTAATGTGTGTCCTATAGGGCCTGTATAGTGAGGTAGCTCAAAACAAAAGAACTGTGCTTCCTACACAAACGAGGCATATCTAGTACAACTCAGTATTGGAAACTAAGTAAAAAGGGAGTTTCTCTTCCGTCCAATAAGCTGTACTTGCTGGGAACAGACACAAAAACTATTTGCAATGTGTATGGCCAGAATAGCACAAGATTGTGTTCTTACACTGCATTAACACTTGCTGCTAGCACTTGAAACTGAATGTGATTCAACTCCGTTTAGGAAGTTTAATTGAACCTTAGTTTGCCATCCTAGAAAAAAACTCTGCTCTTGAGAAAAGGGCATTCTTGCACTCTACTGTATTTCCTATAGGGCCAGTACAGTGAGCTAGCTCAAAACAAAAGAACTGTGCTTCCTATCCAAACGGGGCTTATCTAGTTCAACTCAGTATTTGAAACTAACTAAAGCATGAGCGTCTTTTCAGTCCAATATAGTGTACTTCCTGGGAACAGACGCGAATTCTATTTGCACTGTGTATGGATAGAATCGCACAACAGTGGTGTTCTTACCCTGAATTAACACTTGCTGCTAGAACGTTAAATTGAATGTGATTCAACTCCGTTTAGGAAGTTTAATTGAACCCTAGTTTGCCATATAAGAAAAAAAACTCCGCTTTTGAGAAACTGGCACTCTTGCACTCTATTGTGTTTCCTATAGGGCCAGTACAGTGAGCTAGCTCAGAACAAAAGAACTGTGCCTCCTACACAAACGGGGCATATCTAGTTCAACTCAGTTTGGGAATCTAAGTAAAACAGGAGCTTCTCCTCTGTCCAATACACTGTATTTGCTGGGAACAAACGCGAGTGCTATTTGAACTGTGTATGGCCAGAATAGCACAATAGTGGTGTTCTTACCCTGAATTAACACTTAATGCTAGAACTTGAAACTGAATGTGATTCAACTCCGTTTAGGAAGTTGTATTGAACCCTAGTTGGCCTTACAGGAAAAACACTCTGGTTTTGAGAAACAGGCACTCTTGCACTCTACTATATTTCCTATAGGGCCAGTATAGTGAGCTAGCTCAGAACAAAAGAACTGTGCTTCCTACACAAACAGGGCATATCTAGTTCAACTCAGTATTGGAAACTAAGTAAAACAGGAGCTTCTCTTCAGTCCAATACACTGTATTTGCTGGGAACAGACGCGAGTGCTATTTGCACTGTGTATGGTCAGAATAGCACAATAGTGGTGTTCTTACCCTGAATTAACACTTAATGCTAGAACTTGAAACTGAATGTGATTAAACTCCGTTTAGGAAGTTGTATTGAACCCTAGTTGGCCTTACAAGAAAAACACTCTGCTTTTGAGAAACAGGCACTCTTGCACTCTACTGTGTTTCCTATAGGGCCAGTACAGTGAGCTAGCTCAGAAAAAAAGAACTGTGCTTCCTACACAAACGGGGCATATCTAGTTCAACTCAGTTTTGGAAACTAAGTAAAACAGGAGCTTTTCTTCAGTCCAATACACTGCATTTGCTGGGAACAGACACGAGTGCTATTTGCACTGTGTATGGTCAGAATAGCACAATAGTGGTGTTCTAACCCTGAATTAACACTTAATGCTAGAAGTTGAAACTGAATGTGATTCAACTCCATTTGGGACGTTGTATTGAACCCTAGTTGGCCTTACAAGAAAAACACTCCGCTTTTGAGAAACAGGCACTCTTGCACTCTAATGTTTTTCCTATAGGGCCAGTACAGTGAGCTAGCTCAGAACAAAAGAACTGTGCCTCCTACACAAACGGGGCATATCTAGTTCAACTCAGTATTGGAAATTAAGTAAAACAGGAGCTTCTCTTCAGTCCAATACACTGTATTTGCTGGGAAAAAACACGAGTGCAAATATTTTCGCTGGGTATGGCCAGAATAGCACAATAGTGGTGTTCTTACCCTGAATTAACACTTAATGCTAGAACTTGAAACTGAATATGATTCAACTCCGTTTAGGATGTTGTATTGAACCCTAGTTGGCCTAACAAGAAAAACACTCTGTTTTTGAGAAACAGGCACTCTTGCACTCTACTGTGTTTCATATAGGGCCAGTAGAGTGAGCTAGCTCAGAACAAAAGAACTGTGCCTCCTACACAAACGGGGCATATCTAGTTCAACTCAGTTTTGGAAACTAAGTAAAACAGGAGCTTCTCTTCAGTCCAATACACTGTATATGCTGGGAAGAGACACGAGTGCTATTTGCACTGTGTATGGCCATAATAGCACAATAGTGGTGTTCTTACCCTGAATTAACACTTAATGCTAGAACTTGAAACTTAATGTGATTCAACTCCGTTTAGGAAGTTGTATTGAAACCTAGTTGGCCTTACAAGAAAAACACTCTGCTTTTGAGAAACAGGCACTCTTGTACTCTACTGTGTTTCCTATAGTGCCAGTACAGTGAGCTAGCTCAAAACAAAAGAACTGTGCTTCCTACACAAACGGGGCATATCTAGTTCAACTCAGTATTGGAAACTAAGTAAAACAGGAGCTTCTCTTCAGTCCAATACACTGTATTTGCTGGGAACAGACGCGAGTGCTATTTGCACTGTGTATGGTCAGAATAGCACAATAGCGGTGTTCTTACCCTGAATTAACACTTGCTGCTAGCACTTGAAACTGAATGTGAATCAACTCCGTTTAGAAAGTTTAATTGAACCTTAGTTTGCCATCCTAGAAAAAAACTCTGCTCTTGAGAAAAGGGCATTCTTGCACTCTACTGTATTTCCTATAGGGCCAGTACAGTGAGCTAGCTCAAAACAAAAGAACTGTGCTTCCTATCCAAACGGGGCTTATCTAGTTCAACTCAGTATTTGAAACTAACTAAAGCATGAGCGTCTTTTCAGTCCAATATAGTGTACTTCCTGGGAACAGACGTGAATTCTATTTGCACTGTGTATGGATAGAATCGCACAACAGTGGTGTTCTTACCCTGAATTAACACTTGCTGCTAGAACGTTAAATTGAATGTGATTCAACTCCGTTTAGGAAGTTTAATTGAACCCTAGTTTGCCATATAAGAAAAAAAACTCCGCTTTTGAGAAACTGGCACTCTTGCACTCTATTGTGTTTCCTATAGGGCCAGTACAGTGAGCTAGCTCAGAACAAAAGAACTGTGCCTCCTACACAAACGGGGCATATCTAGTTCAACTCAGTTTGGGAATCTAAGTAAAACAGGAGCTTCTCCTCTGTCCAATACACTGTATTTGCTGGGAACAAACGCGAGTGCTATTTGAACTGTGTATGGCCAGAATAGCACAATAGTGGTGTTCTTACCCTGAATTAACACTTAATGCTAGAACTTGAAACTGAATGTGATTCAACTCCGTTTAGGAAGTTGTATTGAACCCTAGTTGGCCATACAAGAAAAACACTCCGCTTTTGAGAAACAGGCACTCTTGCACTCTACTGTGTTTCCTATAGGGCCAGTACAGTGAGCTAGCTCAGAACAAAAGAACTGTGCCTCCTACACAAACGGGGCATATCTAGTTCAACTCAGTATTGGAAACTAAGTAAAACAGGAGCTTCTCTTCAGTCCAATACACTGTATTTGCTGGGAAAAGACACGAGTGCAAATATTTTCACTGGGTATGGCCAGAATAGCACAATAGTGGTGTTCTTACCCTGAATTAACACTTAATGCTAGAACTTGAAACTGAATGTGATTCAACTCCGTTTAGGAAGTTGTATTGAACCCTAGTTGGCCTAACAAGAAAAACACTCTGTTTTTGAGAAACAGGCACTCTTGCACTCTACTGTGTTTCATATAGGGCCAGTAGAGTGAGCTAGCTCAGAACAAAAGAACTGTGCCTCCTACACAAACGGGGCATATCTAGTTCAACTCAGTTTTGGAAACTAAGTAAAACAGGAGCTTCTCTTCAGTCCAATACACTGTATTTGCTTGGAACAGACTCGAGTGCTATTTGCACTGTGTATGGTCAGAATAGCACAATAGTGGTGTTCTAACCCTGAATTAACACTTAATGCTAGAACTTGAAACTGAATGTGATTCAACTCCGTTTACGAAGTTGTATTGAACCCTAGTTGTCCTAACAAGAAAAACACTCTGTTTTTGAGAAACAGGCACTCTTGCACTCTACTGTGTTTCCTATAGGGCCAGTACAGTGACCTAGCTCAGAACAAAAGAACTGTGCCTCCTACACAAAAGGGGCATATCTAGTTCAACTCAGTATTGGAAACTCAGTAAAACATGAGCTTCTCTTCAGTCCAATACACTGTATATGCTGGGAAGAGACACGAGTGCTATTTGCACTGTGTATGGCCAGAATAGCACAATAGTGGTGTTCTTACCCTGAATTAACACTTAATGCTAGAACTTGAAACTTAATGTGATTCAACTCCGTTTAGGAAGTTGTATTGAACCCTAGTTGGCCTTACAAGAAAAACACTCTGCTTTTGAGAAACAGGCACTCTTGTACTCTACTGTGTTTCCTATAGTGCCAGTACAGTGAGATAGCTCAGAACAAAAGAACTGTGCTTCCTACACAAACGGGGCATATCTAGTTCAACTCAGTATTGGAAACTAAGTAAAACAGGAGCTTCTCTTCAGTCCAGTACACTGTATTTGCTTGGAACAGACGCGAGTGCTATTTGCACTGTGTATGGTCAGAATAGCACAATAGCGGTGTTCTTACCCTGAATTAACACTTAATGCTAGAACTTGAAACTGAATGTGATTCAACTCCGTTTAGGAACTTGTATTGAACCCTAGTTGGCCTTCCAAGAAAAACACTCTGCTTTTGAGAAACAGGCACTCTTGCACTCTACTGTGTTTCCTATAGGGCCAGTACAGTGAGCTAGCTCAGAAAAAAAGAACTGTGCTTGCTACACAAACGGGGCATATCTAGTTCAACTCAGTATTGGAATCTTAGTAAAACAGGGGCTTCTCTTCAGTCCAATACACTGTATTTGCTGGGAACAGACGCGAGTGCTATTTGCATTGTGTTTGGTCAGAATAGCACAATAGTGGTGTTCTTACCCTGAATTAACACTTAATGCTAGAAGTTGAAACTGAATGTGATTCAACTCCATTTGGGAAGTTGTATTGAACCCTAGTTGGCCTTACAAGAAAAACACTCTGCTTTTGAGAAACAGGCACTCTTGGACTCTACTGTGTTTCCTATAGGGCCAGTACAGTGAGCTAGCTCAGAATAAATGAACTGTGCCTCCTAAACAAACGGGGCATATCTAGTTCAACTCAGTTTTGGAAACTAAGTAAAACAGAGGCTTCTCTTCAGTCCAATACACTGTATTTGCTGCGAACGGACGCGAGTGCAAATATTTTCACTGTGTATGGCCAGAACAGCACAATAGTGGTGTTCTTACCCTGAATTAACACTTAATGCTAGAACTTGAAACTGAATGTGATTCAACTCCGTTTAGGAAGTTTAATTGAACCCTAGTTTGCCATACAAGAAAAATACTCTGCTTTTGAAGAAAGGGCATTCTTGCAGTCTAATACGTTTCCAGTAGGGCCAGTATAGTGAGCTAGCTCAAAACGAAAGAACTGTGCTTCCTCCACAAACGGGGCATATCTAGTTAAACTCAGTATTTGAAACTAAGTAAAACAGGAGCTTCTCTTCAGTCCAAAACACTGTATTTGAGGGGAAAAGACGAGAGTGCAAATATTTGCACTGTGTATGGCCAGAATAGCACAATAGTGGTGTTCTTACCCTGAATTAACACTTAATGCTATAACTTGAAACTGAATGTGATTCAACTCCGTTTAGGAAATTGTATTGAACCCTAGTTGGCCTAACAAGAAAAACACTGTTTTTGATAAAACAGGCACTCTTGCACTGTACTGTGTTTCCTATAGGGCCAGTACAGTGAGCTAGCTCAAAACAAAAGAACTGTGCCTCTACACAAACGGGGCATATCTAGCTCAACTCAGTATTGGAAACTAAGTAAAACAGGAGCTTCTCTTCAGTCCAATACACTGTATTTGCTGGGAACAGACGTGAGTGCAAATATTTGCCATGTGTATGGCCAGAACAGCACAATAGTGGTGATCTTACCCTGAATTAACACTTAATGCTAGAACTTGAAACTGAATATGATTCAACTCCGTTTAGGAAGTTGTATTGAACCATACTTGGCCTTATAAGAAAAACACTCCGCTTTTGAGAAACAGGCACACTTGCACTCTACTGTGTTTCCAATAGGGCCAGTACAGTGAGCTTCTCAGAATAAAGGAACTGTGCCTCCTACACAAAAAGGGCATATCTAGTTCAACTCAATATTGGAAACTAAGTAAAACAGGAGCTTCTCTTCATCCAATAAACTGTATTTGCTGGGAACAGACGCGAATGCTATTTGCACTGTGTATGGCCAGAATAGCACAATAGTGGTGTTCTTACCCTGAATTAACACTTAATGCTAGAACTTGATACTGAATGTGATTCAACTCCGTTTAGGAAGTTGTATTGAACCCTAGTTGGACTTACAAGAAAAACACTCCGCTTTTGAGAAACAGGCACTCTTGCACTCTACTGTGTTTCCTATAGGGCCAGTACAGTAAGCTAGCTCAGAACAAAAGAACTGTGCCTCCTACACAAACGGGGCATATCTAGTTCAACTCAGTTTGGGAAACTAAGTAAAACAGGAGCTTCTCTTCTGTCCAATACACTGTATTTGCTGGGAACAGACGCGAGTGCTATTTGAACTGTGTATGGCCAGAATAGCACAATAGTGGTGTTCTTACCCTGAATTAACACTTAATGCTAGAACTTGAAACTGAATGTGATTCAACTCCGTTTAGGAAGTTGTATTGAACCCTAGTTGGCCTAACAAGAAAAACACTCTGTTTTTGAGAAACAGGCACTCTTGCACTCTGCTGTGTTTCATATAGGGCCAGTAGAGTGAGCTAGCTCAGAACAAAAGAACTGTGCCTCCTACACAAACGGGGCATATCTAGTTCAACTCAGTTTTGGAAACTAAGTAAAACAGGAGCTTCTCTTCAGTCCAATACACTGTATTTGCTTGGAACAGACTTGAGTGCTATTTGCACTGTGTATGGTCAGAATAGCACAATAGTGGTGTTCTAACCCTGAATTAACACTTAATGCTAGAACTTGAAACTGAATGTGATTCAACTCCGTTTAGGAAGTTTTATTGTACCCTAGTTGTCCTAACAAGAAAAACACTCTGTTTTTGAGAAACAGGCACTCTTGCACTCTACTGTGTTTCCTATAGGGCCATTACAGTGAGCTAGCTCAGAACAAATGAACTGTGCCTCCTAAACAAACGGGGCATATCTAGTTCAACTCAGTTTTGGAAACTAAGTAAAACAGAGGCTTCTCTTCAGTCCAATACACTGTATTTGCTGCGAATGGACGCGAGTGCAAATATTTTCACTGTGTATGGCCAGAATAGCACAATAGTGGTGTTCTTACCCTGAATTAACACTTAATGCTAGAACTTGAAACTGAATGTGATTCAACTCCGTTTAGGAAGTTTAATTGAACCCTAGTTTGCCATACAAGAAAAATACTCTGCTTTTGAAGAAAGGGCATTCTTGCAGTCTAATATGTTTCCAGTAGGGCCAGTATAGTCAGCTAGCTCAAAACAAAAGAACTGTGCCTCTACACAAACGGGGCATATCTAGCTCAACTCAGTATTGGAAACTAAGTAAAACAGGAGCTTCTCTTCAGTCCAATACACTGTATTTGCTGGGAACAGACGCGAGGGCTATTTGCACTGTTTATGGCCAGAATACCACAACAGTGGTGTTCTTACCCTGAATTAACACTTAATGCTAGAACTTGAAACTGAATGTGATTCAACTCCGTTTAGGAAGTTGTATTGAACCCTAGTTGGCCTAACAAGAAAAACACTCTGTTTTTGAGAAACAGGCACTCTTGCACTCTACTGTGTTTCCTATAGGGCCAGTACAGTGAGCTAGCTCAGAACAAAAGAACTGTGCTTCCTACACAAACGGGGCATATCTGTTCAACTCAGTATTGGAAACTAAGTAAAACAGGAGCTTCTCTTCAGTCCAATACACTGTATTTGCTGGGAGCAGACGCGAGTGCTATTTGCACTGTATATGGTCAGAATAGCACAATAGTGGTGTTCTTACCCTGAATTAACACTTAATGCTAGAACTTGAAACTGAATGTGATTCAACTCCGTTTAGAAACTTGTATTGAACCCTAGTTGGACTAACAAGAAAAACACTCTGCTTTTGAGAAACAGGCACTCTTGCACTCTACTGTGTTTCCTATAGGGCCAGTACAGTGAGCTAGCTCAGAAAAAAAGAACTGTGCTTCCTACACAAACGGGGCATACCTAGTTCAACTCAGTATTGGAAACTAAGTAAAACAGGAGCTTCTCTTCAGTCCAATACACTGTATTTGCTGGGAACAGACGTGAGTGCAAATATTTGCCATGTGTATGGCCAGAACAGCACAATAGTGGTGATCTTACCCTGAATTAACACTTAATGCTAGAACTTGAAACTGAATATGATTCAACTCCGTTTAGGAAGTTGTATTGAACCACACTTGGCCTTATAAGAAAAACACTCCGCTTTTGAGAAACAGGCACACTTGCACTCTACTGTGTTTCCAATAGGGCCAGAAAAGTGAGCTTCTCAGAATAAAGGAACTGTGCCTCCTACACAAACGGGGCATATCTAGTTCAACTCAATATTGGAAACTAAGTAAAACAGGAGCTTCTCTTCATCCAATAAACTGTATTTGCTGGGAACAGACGCGAGTGCTATTTGCACTGTGTATGGCCAGAATAGCACAATAGTGGTGTTCTCACCCTGAATTAACACTTAATGCTAGAACTTGATACTGAATGTGATTCAACTCCGTTTAGGAAGTTGTATTGAACCCTAGTTGGACTTACAAGAAAAACACTCCGCTTTTGAGAAACAGGCACTCTTGCACTCTACTGTGTTTCATATAGGGCCAGTAGAGTGAGCTAGCTCAGAACAAAAGAACTGTGCCTCCTACACAAACGGGGCATATCTAGTTCAACTCAGTTTTGGAAACTAAGTAAAACAGGAGCTTGTCTTCAGTCCAATACACTGTATTTGCTTGGAACAGACTCGAGTGCTATTTGCACTGTGTATGGTCAGAATAGCACAATAGTGTTGTTCTAACCCTGAATTAACACTTAATGCTAGAACTTGAAACTGAATGTGATTCAACTCCGTTTAGGAAGTTGTATTGAACCCTAGTTGTCCTAACAAGAAAAACACTCTGTTTTTGAGAAACAGGCACTCTTGCACTCTACTGTGTTTCCTATAGCGCCAGTACAGTGACCTAGCTCAGAACAAAAGAACTGTGCCTCCTACACAAAAGGGGCATATCTAGTTCAACTCAGTATTGGAAACTCAGTAAAACAGGAGCTTCTCTTCAGTCCAATACACTGTATATGCTGGGAAGAGACACGAGTGCTATTTGCACTGTGTATGGCCAGAATAGCACAATAGTGGTGTTCTTACCCTGAATTAACACTTAATGCTAGAACTTGAAACTTAATGTGATTCAACTCCGTTTAGGAAGTTGGATTGAACCCTAGTTGGCCTTACAAGAAAAACACTCTGCTTTTGAGAAACAGGCACTCTTGCACTCTACTGTGTTTCCTATAGTGCCAGTACAGTGAGCTAGCTCAGAACAAAAGAACTGTGCTTCCTACACAAACGGGGCATATCTAGTTCAACTCAGTATTGGAAACTAAGTAAAACAGGAGCTTCTCTTCAGTCCAATACACTGTATTTGCTGGGAACAGACGCGAGTGCTATTTGCACTGTGTATGGTCAGAATACCACAATAGCGGTGTTCTTACCCTGAATTAACACTTAATGCTAGAACTTGAAACTGAATGTGATTCAACTCCGTTTAGGAACTTGTATTGAACCCTAGTTGGCCTTACAGGAAAAAGACTCTGGTTTTGAGAAACAGGCACTCTTGCACTCTACTATATTTCCTATAGGGCCAGTACAGTGAGCTAGCTCAGAACAAAAGAACTGTGCTTCCTACACAAACAGGGCATATCTATTTCAACTCAGTATTGGAAACTAAGTAAAACAGGAGCTTCTCTTCAGTTCAATATACTGTACTTGCTATGAATAACACGAAATCTATTTGCAATGTGTATGGCCAGAATACTACAAGAGTTGTGCCTTACCCTGAATTAACACTTGCTGCTAGCACTTGAAACTGTATGTGAATCAACTCCCTTTAGGAAGTTTAATTGAATCCTAGTTTGCCATACAAGAAAAACACTCTGCTTTTGAGAAAGGGGAATTTTTTCAGTCTAATGTGTGTCCTATAGGGCCTGTATAGTGAGGTAGCTCAAAACAAAAGAACTGTGCTTCCTATACAAACGAGGCATATCTAGTACAATTCAGTATTGGAAACTAAGTAAAAATGGAGTTTCTCTTCTGTCCAATAAGCTGTACTTGCTGGGAACAGACACAAAAACTATTTGCAATGTGTATGGCCAGAATAGCACAAGATTGTGTTCTTACACTGCATTAACACTTGCTGCTAGCACTTGAAACTGAATGTGATTCAACTCCGTTTAGGAAGTTTAATTGAACCTTAGTTTGCCATCCTAGAAAAAAACTCTGCTCTTGAGAAAAGGACATTCTTGCACTCTACTGTATTTCCTATAGGGCCAGTACAGTGAGCTAGCTCAAAACAAAAGAACTGTGCTTCCTACCCAAACGGGGCTTATCTAGTTCAACTCAGTATTTGAAACTAACTAAAGCATGAGCGTCTTTTCAGTCCAATATAGTGTACTTCCTGGGAACAGACGCGAATGCTATTTGCACTGTGTATGGATAGAATCGCACAACAGTGGTGTTCTTACCCTGAATTAACACTTGCTGCTAGAACTTTAAATTGAATGTGATTCAACTCCGTTTAGGAAGTTTAATTGAACCCTAGTTTGCCATATAAGAAAAACACTCCGCTTTTGAGAAAAGGGCATTCGTGCACTCTACTTTGTTTCCTATAAGTCCAGTACAGTGATCAAGCTCAAAACAAAAGAACTGTGCTTCCTACAGAAACTGGGCATATCTATTTCAACTCAGTATTGGAAACAGGTAAAACAGGAGCTTCTCTACTGTCCAATACACTGTACTTGCTGGGAACAGACGCGAATTCTATTTGCACTGTGTATGGCCAGAATAGCACAAGAGTGGTGTTCTTACCCTGAATTAACACTTGCTGCTAGAACTTGAAACTGAATGTGATTCAACTCCGTTTAGGAAGTTTAATTGAACCCTAGTTTGCCATACAAGAAAAATACTCTGCTTTTGAATAAAGGGCATTCTTGCAGTCTAATATGTTTCCAGTAGGGCCAGTATAGTGAGCCAGCTCAAAACGAAAGAACTGTGCTTCCTCCACAAACGGGACATATCTAGTTCAACTCAGTATTTGAAACTAAGTAAAACAGGAGCTTATCTTCAGTCCAATACACTGTACTTTCTGGGAAGAGACGCAAAATCTATTTTCACTGTTTAGGGCCTGAATAGCACAAGACTGGTGACCTTTCCCTGAATTAACACTTTTGCTAGCACTTGAAACTGAATGTGATTCAACTCAGTTTAGGAACTTTAATTGAACCATAGTTTGCCATACAAGAAAAACACTCTGCTTTTGAGAAAAGGGCATTCTTGCAATGTAATCTGTTTCCTATAGGGCCAGTACAGTGAGCTAGCTCATAACAAAAGAACTGTGCTTCCTAACAAACGGGGCATATCTAGTTCAACTCAGTATTGGAAACTAAGTAAAACAGGAGCTTCTCTTCATGTCCAATATTGTGTACTTGATGGGAACAGACGGGAATGCTATTTGCACTATGTATGGGCATATTCGCAAAACAGTGGTGTTCTTTCCCTGAATTAACACTTGCTGCTAGAACTAGAAACTGAATGTGATTCAACTCCGTTTAGGAAGTTTAATTGAACCCTAGTTTGCCAAACAAGAAAAACACTCTGCTTTTGAGAAAATGGCATTCTTGCACTCTAATCTATTTCCAATATGGCCAGTAGAGTGAGCTAGCTCAAAACTAAAGAACAGTGCATCCTCCACAAGCGGGGCATATCTAGTTCAATTCAGTATTGGAAACTAAGTAAAACAGGAGCTTCTCTTCAGTCCAATGCAATGTACTTGCTGGGATCATACGCGAATGCTATTTGCACTGTGTATGGCGAGAATAGCACAAGAGTGGTGTTCTTACGCTAAATTAACACTTGCTGCTAGCACTTGAAACGGAATGTGATTCAACTCCGTTTATGAAGTTTAATTGAACCCTATTTTGCCATACTAGAAAAACACTCTGCTTTTGAGTAAAGGGCATTCTTGCACTCTACTGTGATTCGTATAGGGCCACTACAGTGAAGTACATCAAAACAAAATAAGTGTACTTCCGCCACAAACGGGGCATACCGAGTTCAACTCAGTATTTGAAACATTCATAAAACAGGAGCGTCTCTTCAGTCCAATACACTGTACTTGTTGGGAAAAGACGGGAATGCTATTTGCACTGTGTATGGCCAGAATCGCACAACAGTTGTGTTCTTACCCTGAATTAACACTTGCTGCTAGATCTGGAAACTGAATGTGATTCAACTGACTTTAGGAAGTTTAACTGAACCCTTGTTTGCCATACAAGAAAAACACTCTGCTTTTGAGAAAAGGGAATTCTTGCAGTCTAATGTGTTTTCTATAGGGCCAGTACAGTGAGCTAGCTCAAAACGAAAGAACTGTGCTTCCTACACAAACGGGGCATATCTAGTTCAACTCAGTATTTGAAACTAAGTCAAACGGGAGCGTCTCCTCAGTCCAATACACTGTACTTGTTGGGAAAAGACCCGAATGCTATTTGCACTGTGTATGGCCAGAATCGCACAACAGTGGTGTTCTTACTCTGAATTAACACTTGCTGCTAGAAATCGAAACTGAATGTGATTAAACTCCGTTTAGGAAGTTTAATTCAACCATAGTTTGCCATAGAAGAAAAACACTCTGCTTTGGAGAAAAGGGCATTCTTGCAATCTACTGTGTTTCCTATAGGACCAGTACAGTGAGGTAGTTCAAAACAAAAGAACTGTGCTTCCTACATAAACGGGGCATATCTAGTTAAACTCAGTATTGCAAACTAAGTAAAACAGGCCCTGCTCTTCTGTCCAATTCACTGTACTTCCTGGGACCAGACACGAATGCTATTTTCCTGTTTAGGGCCTGAATAGCACAAAAGTGGTGTTCTTACCCTGAATAACACTTGCTGCTAGCACTTGAAACTGAATGTGATTCAGCTCCGTTTAGGAAGTTTAATAGAACCCTAGTTTGTCATACAAGAAAAACACTCTGCTTTTGAGAAAAGGGCATTCTTGCACTCTAATCTGTTTCTAATAGGTCCAGTACAGTGAGCTAGCACAAAACAAAGAACAGTGCTTCCTCCACAAACGGGGCATATCTAGTTCAACTCAGTATTGGAAACTAAGTAAAACAGGAGCTTCTCTACAGTCCAATAAGCTGTTCTTGCTGGGAACAAAAACGAAATCTATGTGCAATATGTATGGCCAGAATAGCAAAAGAGTGGTGTTCTTACCCTGAATTAACACTTGCTGCTAGCACTTGAAACTGAATATGATTTAACACCGTTTAGGAAGTTGTATTGAACCCTAGTTGGCCTTACAATAAAAAACTCCGCTTTTGAGAAACAGGCACTCTTGCACTCTACTGTGTTTCCTATAGGGCCAGTACAGTGAGGTAGTTCAAAACAAAAGAACTGTGCTTCCTACATAAACGGGGCATATCTAGTTCAACTCAGTATTGGTAACTAAGTCAAACAGGAGCTTCTCTTCAGTTCAATATATTGTACTTGCTGGGAATAGACGCGAATGCTATTTGAACTGTGTATGGTCAGAATCGCACAAAAGTGGTGTATTTACCCTGAAATAACAATTGCTGATAGCACTTGAATCTGAACGTGATTCAACTGCGTGTAGAAAGTTTAATTGAACCCCAGATTGCCCTACAAGAAAAACACTCTGCTTTTGAGAAAATGGCATTCTTGCACTCTACTGTTTCCTATAGGGCCAGTACAGTGAGCTAGCTCAGAACAAAAGAACTGTGCCTCCTACACAAACGGGGCATATCTAGTTCAACTCAGTATTTGAAACTAAGTAAAACAGGAGCTTCTCTTCAGTCCAATACACTGTATTTGCTGGGAACAGACGCGAGTGCTATTTGCACTGTGTGTGGTCAGAATAGCACAATAGTGGTGTTCTTACCCTGAATTAACACTTAATGCTAGAACTTGAAACTGAATGTGATTCAACTCCGTTTAGGAAGTTGTATTGAACCCTAGTTGGCCTTACAAGAAAAACACTCTGCTTTTTAGAAAAGGGCATTCTTGCACTCTACTGTGTTTCCTATAGGACTAGTACAGTGAGGTAGATCAAAACAAAAGAACTGTGATTCCTACATAAACGGGGCATATCTAGTTCAACTCAGTATTGGTAACTAAGTCAAACAGGAGCTTCTCTTCAGTTCAATATATTGTACTTGCTGGGAATAGACTGGAATGCTATTTGAACTGTGTATAGTCAGAATCGCACAAAAGTGGTGTATTTACCCTGAAATAACAATTGCTGCTAGCACTTGACTCTGAACGTGATTCAACTGCGTGTAGAAAGTTTAATTGAACCCCAGATTGCCCTACAAGAAAAACACTCTGCTTTTGAGAAAATGGCATTATTGCACTCTAATCTATTTCCAATAGGTCCAGTACAGTGAGCTAGGTCAAAACTAAAGAACAGTGCATCCTCCACAAACGGGGCATATCTAGTACAACCCAGTATTGGAAACTAAGTAAAACAGGAGCTTCTCCTTAGTCCAATACACTGTACTTTCTGGGAAGAGACGTGAATGCTATTTGCACTGTGTATGGCCAGAATCGCACAACAGTTGTGTTCTTACCCTGAGTTACCATTTGCTGCTAGATCTTGAAACTGAATGTGATTCAACTCACTTTAGGAAATTTAATTGAACCCTAGTTTGCCATACAAGAAAAACACTCTGCTTTTGAGAAAAGGGCATTCTTGCACTCTACTGTGTTTCCTATAGGGCCAGTACAGTGAGCTAGCTCAGAACAAAAGAACTGTGCTTCCTCCATAAACGGGCATATCTAGTTCAACTCAGTATTGGTAACTAAGTCAAACAGGAGCTTCTCTTCAGTTCAATACACTGTACTTGCTGGGAATAGACGCGAATGCTATTTGCACTGTGTATGGTCAGAATTGCACAAGAGTTGTGTACTTACCCTGAATTAACAATTGATGCTAGCACTTGAATCTGAACGTGATTCAACTCCGTTTACAAAGTTTAATTGAACCCTAGTTTTCCATTAAAGAAAAACACTCTGCTTTTGAGAAAAGGGCATTCTTGCACTCTACTGTGTTTCCTATAGGGCCAGTAAAGTGAGGTAGATCAAAACAAAAGAACTGTGCTTCCTACACAAACGGGGCATATCTAGTTCAACTCAGTATTTGAAACTAAGTAAAACTGGAGCATCTCTTCATTCCAATACACTGTACTTGCTGGGAACAGACCCGAATGCTATTTGCACTGTGTATGGTCATAATCGCACAACAGTGGAGTACTTATCCTGATTTAACAATTGCTGCTAAAAAAGAAACTGAATGTGATTCAACTCCGTTTAGGAAGTTGTATTGAACCCTAGTTTGGCATACAAGAAAAACACTTTGCTTTTGAGAAAAGGGCATTCTTGCACTCTACTGTGTTTCCTAAAGTGCCAGTACAGTGAGGTAGCTCAAAATAAAAGAACTGTCCTTCCGACATAAACGGGGCATATCTAGTTCAACTCAGTATTGGAAACTAAGTAAAACAGGAGCTTCTCTTCAGTCCAATATACTGTTTTTGCTGGGAACAGACGCGAATGCTATTTGCACTGTATATAGTCAGAATCGCACAACAGTGGAGTACTTATCCTGAATTAACAATTGTTGCTAGCACTTGAAACTGAATGTGATTCACCTCCATTTAGGAAGTTTAATTGAACCCTAGTTTGCGATACAAGAAAAACACTCTGCTTTTGAGAAAAGGGCATTCTTGCACTCTAATCTTTTTCCAATAGGTCCAGTACAGTGAGATAGCTCAAAACAAAAGAACTGTGCTTCCTACACAAGAACTGTCCTTCCTTCACAAACGGGGCATGTCTAGTTGAACTCAGTATTGGAAAGTAAGTCAAACAGGAGTTTCTCTTCAGTCCAATACACTGTACTTGCTGGGAACAGATGAGAATGCTATTTGCACTGTGTATCGCCAGAATAACCCAAGAGTAGTGTTCATACCCTGAATTAACACTTGCTGCTAGAACTTGAAACTGAAAGTGATTCAACTCCCTTTAGGAAGTTTAATTGAACCCTAGTTTGCCATACAAGAAAAACACTCTGCTTTTGAGAAAAGTGCATTCTTGCACTCTACATTGTTTCCAAAAGGGCCAGTACCGTGAGCTAGCTCAAAACAATAGAACTGTGCTTCCTCCACAAACTGCCATATCTAGTTAAACTCAGTATTTGAAACTAAGTAAAACAGGAGCTTCTCTTCAGGTCAATACACTGTACTTGCTGCGAACAGACACGAATGCTATTTGCAATGGGTAGGACCTGAATAGCACAAGAGTGGTGTTCTTACCCTGAATTAACACTTGATACTAGCATTAGAAACTGAATATGATTCAACTCCGTTTAGGAAGTTTAAATGAACCCTAGTTTGCCATAAAAAAACACTTTGCTTTTGAGAAAAGGGTATTCATGCACTCTACTCGGTTTCCTTAAGGGCCAGTAAATTAAGCTAGCTCAAAACAAAAGAACTGTGCTTCCTCCAAAAAAGAGGCATATCTAGTTCAACTCAGTTTTGCAAACTAAGTAAACAGGAGCTCCTTTTCTGTCCTATTCACTGTACTTGCTTGGAACAGACGCGAATGCTATTTGCACTGTGAATGGCCAGAATAGCACAAGAGTGGTGTTCATACCCTGAATTACCATTTGCTGCTAGCACTTGAAACTGAATGTGATTCAACTCCGTTTATGAAGTTTAATTGAACCCTTCCTTGCCATAAAAGAAAAACACTCTGCTTTTGAGAAAAAGGGCATTCTTGAACTCTACTGTGTTTCCTATGGGGCCAGTACAGTGAGCTAGCTCAAAATAAAAGAACTGTGCTTCTGACATAAACGGGGCATGTCTAGTTCAACTCAGTATTGGAAAATAAGTCAAACAGGAGCTTCTCTTTAGTCCAATACACTGTACTTGTAGGGAACAGACGCGAATGCTATTTGCACTGTGTATGGTCAGAATCGCACAACAGTGGAGTACATATCCTGAATTAACAATTGCTGCTAGCACTTGAATCTTAATGTGATTCAACTCCGCTTCGGAAGTTTAATTGAACCCTAGTTTGCCATACAAGGAAAACACTCTGCTCTTGAGGAAAGGGCATTAATGCAGTCTAATGTGTTTCATATAGGGCGAGTATAGTGAGGTAGCTCAAATCAAAAGAACTGTTCTTCCTCCAAAAACGTTGCATATCTAGTTCAACTCAGTATTGGAAACTAAGTAAAACAGGAGCTTCTCTTCAGTCCAATACAGTGTAGTTGCTGGGAACAGACGCGAATGCTCTTTGCACTGTGTATGGCCAGAATAGCACAAGAGTTGTGTTCTTACACTGATATAACACTTGCCTCTAGCACTTAAAACTGAATGTGATTCAGCTCCGTTTAGGAAGTTTAATAGAACCCTAGTTTGTCATACAAGAAAAACACTCTGCTTTTGAGAAAAGGGCATTCTTGCACTCTAATCTGTTTCCAATAGGTCCAGTACAGTGAGCTAGCACAAATCAAAGAACAGTGCTTCCTCCACAAACGGGGCATATCTAGTTCAACCCAGAATTGGAAACTAAGTAAAACAGGAGCTTCTCTTCAGTCCAATAAGCTGTACTTGCTGGGAACAGACACGCAATCTCTTTGTAATGTGTATGGCCAGAATAGTACAAGAGTGGTGTTCTTACCCTGAATTAACACTTGTTGCTAGCACTTGAAACTGAATGTTTTTCAACTACGTTTAGGAAGTTTAATTGAACCCTAGTTTGCCATACTAGAAAAACACTCTGCTTTTCAGAAAAGGGCATTCTTGCCCTCTACTCTGTTTCCTGTAGGGCCAGTACAGTGAGCTAGCTCAAAACAAAAGAACTGTGCTTCCTACACAAACCGGGCATATCTAGTTCAACTAAGTACTTGAAACTATGTAAAACAGGCGGGTCTTTTTAGTCAAATACAGTGTACTTGATGGGAGCAGTAGCAAATGCTTTTTGCACTGTGTATGTTCAGAATTTCACAACTGTGGTGTTCTTACCCTCAATTAACACTTGCTGCTAGAACTAGAAACTGCATGTAATTCAACTCCGTTTAGGAAGTTTATTTGAACCCTAGTTTGCCATACAAGAAAATCACTCTGCTTTTGAGAAAAGGGCATTCTTGCACTCTACTGTGTTTCCTATAGGGCCAGTACAGTGAGGTAGTTCAAAATAAAAGAACTGTGCTTCCTACATAAAAAGGGCATATCTAGTTCAACTCAGTATTGGTAACTAAGTCAAACAGGAGCTTCTCTTCAGTCCAATACACTGCACTTGCTGGGAATAGATGCTAATGCTATTTGCACTGTGTATGGTCAGAATCGCACAACAGTGGTGTATTACACTGAATTAAGAAATGCTGCTAGCACTTGAAACTGAACGTGATTCAACTCCACTAAGAAAGTTTAATGGAACCCTAGTTTGCCATACAAGAAAAACACTCTGCTTTTGAGAAAGGGCATTCTTGCACTCTACTGTGTTTCCTATATCCAGTACAGTGAGCTAGCTCAAAACAAAAGAACTGTGCTTCCGCAACAAACGTGGCATATCTAGTCAACTCAGTATTGGAAACAGGTGAAACAGGAGCTTCTCTTCAGTCCAATACACTGTACTTGCTGGTAACAGACACGAATGTTATTTGCACTGTGTATGGCCAGAATAGCACAAGAGTGGTGTTCATACCCTGAATTAACACTTGCTGCTAGAACTTTAAACTGAATGTGATTCAACTCCTTTTAGGTTGTTTACTTGAACCCTGGTTTGCCATACAAGAAAAACACTCTGCTTTTGAAAAAAGGCATTTGTGCACTCTACTGTGTTTGCTATATGGCCAGTACAGTGAGCTAGCGCAAAACAAAAGAACTGTGTTTCCTCCACAAACCAGGCCTATCTAGTTCAACTCAGTATTGAAAAGTAAGTAAAACAGGAGCTTCTCTTCAGTCCAATACAATGTAGAAGTTGCGAATAGACGCGAAAGCTATTTGTACTGTGTATGGCCAGAATAGCACAAGAGTGGTGTTCTTACCCTGAATTAACACTTGCTGCTAGAACTTGAAACTGAATGTGATTCCACCCTGTTTAGGAAGTTTAATTGAACCCTATTTTGCGATACAAGAAAAAAACTCTGCTTTTGTGAAAAGGGCATTCTTGCAATCTACTGTGATTCCTATAAGGCCAGCATAGTGAGCAAGCTCAAAACAAAAGAACTGTGCTTCCTACACAAACGGGGCACATCTAGTTCAACTCTGCATTGGAAACTAAGTCAAACAGGAGCTTCCCTTCAGTCCAATACACTGTACTTGCTGGGAACAGACGTGAATGCTATTTGCCTTGTTGTGGCCAGAATAGCACAAGAATTGTTCCTTACGCTGAATTAACACTTGCTGCTACAACTTGAAACTGAATGTTATTCAAATACGTTTAGGAAGTTAATTGAACCCTAGTTTGCCATACAAGAACAACACTCTGCTTTTTGAAAAGGGCATTCTTGCACTCTAATGTGTTTCCTTTAGGGCCAGTACAGTGAGCTAGCTCAAAACATAAGAACTGTGCTTCGTACACAAACGGGGCACATCTAGTTCAACTCAGTATTTGAATCTAATGGAAACAGGAGCTTCTCTTCAGTCCAATACACTGTACTTGCTGGGAACAGATGCAAATGCTATTGGCACCATGTATTGCCAGAATAGCACAAGAGTGGTCTTCTTACACTGAATTAACACTTGCTGCTAGAACTTGAAACTGAATGTGATTCAAATCTGTTTGGGGAGTTTAACTGAAACCTAGTTTGGCATACAAGAAAAACACTCTGCTTTTGAGAAAAGGGCATTCTTGCACTCTAATGTGTTTCCCTGGGCCAATACAGTGAGCTATCTCAAAACAAAAGAACTGGGTTTCCTCCACAAATGGGGCATATCTAGTTCAACTCAGTATTGGAAACTAAGTCAAACAGGAGATTTTCTTCAGTCCAATACAATATACTTGATAGGAACAGACGCAAATGCTGTTTGCACTGTGAATGGCCAGAATAGCACAAGAGTGGTGTTCATACCCTTAATTAACACTTGCTGATAGAACTTTAAACTGAATGTGATTCAACTCCGTTTAGGAAATTTAAATGAACCCTAGTTTGCCCTACAAGAAAAATACTCTGCTTTTGAGAAAAGGGCATTCTTGCACTCTAATGTGTTTCCCATAGGGCCAGTACAGTGAGCTAGTTCAAAACAAAAGAACTGTGCTTCCTACAAAAACGGGGAGTATCATGCCGGGCGGTGGTGGCGCACGCCTTTAATCCCAGCACTCGGGAGGCAGAGCCAGGTGGATCTCTGTGAGTTCGAGGCCAGCCTGGGCTACCAAGTGAGCTCCAGGAAAGGCGCAAAGCTACACAGAGAAACCCTGTCTCGAAAAAAAACCAAAAAAAAAAAAAAAAAAAAAAAAAACGGGGAGTATTTAGTTCAACTCAGTATTGGATTCTAAATCAAACAGTAGCTTCTGTTCAGTCCAATACAGTGTACTTGCTGGGAACAGACGCGAATGCTATTTGCCTTGTGTTTGGCATAGCAGAAGAGTGGTGTTCTTACCCTGAATTAACACTTGCTGCTAGAACTTGAAACTGAATGTGATTCAACTCCGTTTATGAAGTTTAATTGAACCCTAGTTTGTCATACAAGAAAAACACTCTGCTTTTGAGAAAAAGGCATTCTTACACTCTACTGTGTTTCCTATAGGGCCAGTACAGTGAGCTAGCTCAAAACAAAAGAACTGTGCTTCCTACACAAATGGGGCATATCTAGTTCAACTCAGAATTGGAAACTAAGTCAAACAGGAGCTTCTCTTAGGTCCAATACACTGTACATGCTGGGAACAGACGCGAAAGCTATTTGCATTGTGTGTGGCCAGAATAGCACAAGAGTGGTGTTCTTACACTGAATTAACACTTGCTGCTAGAGCTTGAAACTGAATGTGATTCAACTCAGTTTGGGAAGTTTAACTGAACCCTAGTTTGTCATGCAAGAAAAACACTCTGCTTTTGAGAAAAGGGCATTCTTACACTCTACTCTGTTTCCTATAGGGCCAGTAAAGTGAGGTAGCTCAAAACAAAAGAACTGTGTTTCATAACCAAATGAGGCATATCTAGTTCAACTCAGAATTGGAAACTAAATCAAACAGGAGCTTCTCTTCAGTCCAATACACTGTACTTGCTGGGAACAGACGCGAATGCTATTTGCATTGTGTGTGGCCAGAATAGCACAAGAGTGGTGTTCTTACCCTGAATTAACACTTGCTTCTTGAACTTGAAACTGAATGTGATTCAACTCCGTTTAGGAAATTTAAATGAACCCTAGTTTGC
Source organism: Peromyscus maniculatus bairdii (assembly GCF_049852395.1). NCBI lineage: Eukaryota > Metazoa > Chordata > Mammalia > Rodentia > Cricetidae > Peromyscus > Peromyscus maniculatus. The sequence continues at coordinate 274,736 of NC_134867.1, forward strand.
CATACAAGAAAAATCCTCTGCTTTTGAGAAAAGCGCATTCTAACACTCTACTGTGTTTCCTATATAGCCAGTACAGTGAGCTAGCTCAAAACAAAAGAACTGTGCTTCCTACACAAACAGGGCATATCTAGTTCAACTCAGCATTGGAAACTAAGTCAAACAGGAGATTCTCTTCAATCCAATATACTGTACTTTCTGGGTACCGACGCGAAGTCTATTTGCACTGTGTATGCCCAGAATAGCACAAGACATGTGTTTTTCCCTGACTTATCACTTGCTGATAGAAATTCAACCTGAGTGTGATTCAACTCCGTTTAGGAAGTTTAATTGAACCCTAGTTTACCATACAAGAAAAACACTCTGCTTTTGAGAAAAGGGTATTCTTGCACTCTACTGTGTTTCCTATAGGGCCAGTATATTGAGGTAGCTCAAAGAAAAGAACTGTGCTTGCTACACAACCGGGCCATATCTAGTTAAACTCATATAGGAAACTAAGTCAAACAGGAGTTTCTATTCAATCCAATACACTGTACTTGCTGGGAACAGACGCAAATGCTATTTGCACTGTGTATGGCCAGAATAGCACAAGATTGGTGTTCTTACCCTGAATTAACACTTGCCGCTAGAACATGAAACTGAATGTGATTCAACTCCGCTTAGGAAGTTTAATTGAACCCTAGTTTGCCATACAAGAAAAACACTCTGCTTTTGAAAAAAGGGCATTCTTGCACTCTAATGTGTTTCCTTAGGGCCAATACAGTGAGCTATCTCAAAACAAAAGAACTGGGCTTCCTCCACAAATGGGGCATATCTAGTTCAACTCAGTATTGGAAACTAAGTCAAACAGGAGATTTTCTTCAGTCCAATACAATATACTTGATAGGAACAGACGCAAATGCTGTTTGCACTGTGAATGGCCAGAATAGCACAAGAGTGGTGTTCTTACCCTTAATTAACACTTGCTGATAGAACTTTAAACTGAATGTGTTTCAACTCCTTTTAGGAAGTTTAATTGATTTCTAGTTTGCCATACAAGAACAACACTCTGCTTTTGAGAAAAGGGCATTCTTGCACTCTACTCTTTTTCCAATAGAGCCTGTACAAGGAGCTAGCTCAAAACAAAAGAACTGTGCTTCCTACACAAACGGGGTATATCTAGTTCAAGTCAGTATTGGAAACTAAGTCAAACAGGAGCTTCTCTTCAGTCCAATACACTGTACTTGCTGGGAACAGACACGAATGCTATTTGCCTTGTGTGTGGCCAGAATAGCACAAGAGTGGTGTACTTACCCTGAATTAACACTTGCTGCTAGAACTTGAAACTGAATGTGATTCAACCCTGTTTAGGAAGTTTAATTGAACCCTATTTTGTGATACAAGAAAAAAAACTCTGCTTTTGTGAAAAGGGCATTCTTGCAATCTACTGTGATTCCTATAAGGCCAGTATAGTGAGCAAGCTCAAAACAAAAGAACTGTGCTTCCTACACAAACGGGGCACATCTAGTTCAACTCTGCATTGGAAACTAAGTCAAACAGGAGCTTCCCTTCAGTCCAATACACTGTACTTGCTGGGAACAGTCGTGAATGCTATTTGCCCTGTTGTGGCCAGAATATCACAAGAGTTGTTCCTTACGCTGAATTAACACTTGCTGCTAGAACTTGAAACTGAATGTAATTCAACTACCTTTAGGATGTTAATTGAACCCTAGTTTGCCATACAAGAACAACACTCTGCTTTTTGAAAAGGGCATTCTTGCACTCTAATGTGTTTCCTTTAGGGCCAGTACAGTGAGCTAGCTCAAAACATAAGAACTGTGCTTCGTACACAAACGGGGCACATCTAGTTCAACTCAGTATTGGAATCTAAGGGAAACAGGAGCATCTCTTCAGTCCAATACACTGTACTTGCTGGGAACAGATGCAAATGCTATTGGCACCATGTATTGCCAGAATAGAAAAAGAGTGGTGTACTTACCCTGAATTACCACTTGCTGCTAGAACTTGAAACTGAATGTGATTCAAATCTGTTTAAGACGTATAAATGAGCCCTAGTTTGCCATACAGGAAAACACTCTGTTTTGAGAAAAGGCATTCTTGCACTCTACTGTGTTTCCTATAGTGCCTGTACAGTGAGCTAACTCAAAACAAAAGAAGTGTGCTTCCTTCATAAACGGGGCATATCTAGTTAAACTCAGTAATGGAAAATAAGTCAAACAGGAGCTTCTCTTCATTACAATACACTGTACTTGCTGGGAACAGACGCGAAAGCTATTTGCAGTGTGTGTGGCCAGAATAGCACAAGAGTGGTGTTCTTACACTGAATTAACACTTGCTGCTAGAACTTGAAACTGAATGTGATTCAACTCAGTTTGGGAAGTTTAACTGAAACCTAGTTTGGCATACAAGAAAAACACTCTGCTTTTGATAAAAGGGCATTCTTACACTCTACTGTGTTTCCTATAGGGCCAGTACAGTGAGCTAGCTCAAAACAAAAGAACTGTGCTTCCTACACAAATGGGGCATATCTAGTTCAACTCAGAATTGGAAACTAAGTCAAACAGGAGCTTCTCTTAGGTCCAATACACTGTACATGCTGGGAACAGACGCGAAAGCTATTTGCATTGTGTGTGGCCAGAATAGGACAAGAGTGGTGTTCTAACCCTGAATTAACACTTGCTGCTTGAACTTGAAACTGAATGTGATTCAACTCCGTTTAGGAAATTTAAATGAACCCTAGTTTGTCATACAAGAAAAATACTCTGCTTTTGAGAAAAGGGCATTCTTGCACTCTAATGTGTTTCCCATAGGGCCAGTACAGTGAGCTAGTTCAAAACAAAAGAACTGTGCTTCCTACAAAAACGGGGAGTATCTAGTTCAACTCAGTATTGGATTCTAAATCAAACAGGAGCTTCTGTTCAGTCCAATACAGTGTACTTGCTGGGAACAGACGCGAATGCTATTTGCCTTGTGTTTGGCATAGCAGAAGAGTGGTGTTCTTACCCTGAATTAACACTTGCTGCTAGAACTTGAAACTGAATGTGATTCAACTCCGTTTAGGAAGTTTAATTGAACCCTAGTTTGTCATACAAGAAAAACACTCTGCTTTTGAGAAAAGGGCATTCTTACACTCTACTGTGTTTCCTATAGGGCCAGTACAGTGAGCTAGCTCAAAACAAAAGAACTGTGCTTCCTACACAAATGGGGCATATCTAGTTCAACTCAGAATTGGAAACTAAGTCAAACAGGAGCTACTCTTAGGTCCAATACACTGTACATGCTGGGAACAGACGCGAAAGCTATTTGCATTATGTGTGGCCAGAATAGCACAAGAGTGGTGTTCTTACACTGAATTAACACTTGCTGCTAGAGCTTGAAACTGAATGTGATTCAACTCAGTTTGGGAAGTTTAACTGAACCCTAGTTTGTCATACAAGAAAAACACTCTGCTTTTGAGAAAAGGGCATTCTTACACTCTACTCTGTTTCCTATAGGGCCAGTAAAGTGAGGTAGCTCAAAACAAAAGAACTGTGTTTCATAACCAAATGGGGCATATCTAGTTCAACTCAGAATTGGAAACTAAATCAAACAGGAGCTTCTCTTCAGTCCAATACACTGTACTTGCTGGGAACAGACGCGAAAGCTATTTGCATTGTGTGTGGCCAGAATAGCACAAGAGTGGTGTTCTTACCCTGAATTAACACTTGCTTCTTGAACTTGAAACTGAATGTGATTCAACTCCGTTTAGGAAATTTAAATGAACCCTAGTTTGCCATACAAGAAAAATCCTCTGCTTTTGAGAAAAGCGCATTCTAACACTCTACTGTGTTTCCTATATAGCCAGTACAGTGAGCTAGCTCAAAACAAAAGAACTGTGCTTCCTACACAAACAGGGCATATCTAGTTCAACTCAGCATTGGAAACTAAGTCAAACAGGAGATTCTCTTCAATCCAATATACTGTACTTTCTGGGTACCGACGCGAAGTCTATTTGCACTGTGTATGCCCAGAATAGCACAAGACATGTGTTTTTCCCTGACTTATCACTTGCTGATAGAAATTCAACCTGAGTGTGATTCAACTCCGTTTAGGAAGTTTAATTGAACCCTAGTTTACCATACAAGAAAAACACTCTGCTTTTGAGAAAAGGGTATTCTTGCACTCTACTGTGTTTCCTATAGGGCCAGTATATTGAGGTAGCTCAAAGAAAAGAACTGTGCTTGCTACACAACCGGGCCATATCTAGTTAAACTCATATAGGAAACTAAGTCAAACAGGAGTTTCTATTCAATCCAATACACTGTACTTGCTGGGAACAGACGCAAATGCTATTTGCACTGTGTATGGCCAGAATAGCACAAGATTGGTGTTCTTACCCTGAATTAACACTTGCCGCTAGAACATGAAACTGAATGTGATTCAACTCCGCTTAGGAAGTTTAATTGAACCCTAGTTTGCCATACAAGAAAAACACTCTGCTTTTGAAAAAAGGGCATTCTTGCACTCTAATGTGTTTCCTTAGGGCCAATACAGTGAGCTATCTCAAAACAAAAGAACTGGGCTTCCTCCACAAATGGGGCATATCTAGTTCAACTCAGTATTGGAAACTAAGTCAAACAGGAGATTTTCTTCAGTCCAATACAATATACTTGATAGGAACAGACGCAAATGCTGTTTGCACTGTGAATGGCCAGAATAGCACAAGAGTGGTGTTCTTACCCTTAATTAACACTTGCTGATAGAACTTTAAACTGAATGTGTTTCAACTCCTTTTAGGAAGTTTAATTGATTTCTAGTTTGCCATACAAGAACAACACTCTGCTTTTGAGAAAAGGGCATTCTTGCACTCTACTCTTTTTCCAATAGAGCCTGTACAAGGAGCTAGCTCAAAACAAAAGAACTGTGCTTCCTACACAAACGGGGTATATCTAGTTCAAGTCAGTATTGGAAACTAAGTCAAACAGGAGCTTCTCTTCAGTCCAATACACTGTACTTGCTGGGAACAGACACGAATGCTATTTGCCTTGTGTGTGGCCAGAATAGCACAAGAGTGGTGTACTTACCCTGAATTAACACTTGCTGCTAGAACTTGAAACTGAATGTGATTCAACCCTGTTTAGGAAGTTTAATTGAACCCTATTTTGTGATACAAGAAAAAAAACTCTGCTTTTGTGAAAAGGGCATTCTTGCAATCTACTGTGATTCCTATAAGGCCAGTATAGTGAGCAAGCTCAAAACAAAAGAACTGTGCTTCCTACACAAACGGGGCACATCTAGTTCAACTCTGCATTGGAAACTAAGTCAAACAGGAGCTTCCCTTCAGTCCAATACACTGTACTTGCTGGGAACAGTCGTGAATGCTATTTGCCCTGTTGTGGCCAGAATATCACAAGAGTTGTTCCTTACGCTGAATTAACACTTGCTGCTAGAACTTGAAACTGAATGTAATTCAACTACCTTTAGGATGTTAATTGAACCCTAGTTTGCCATACAAGAACAACACTCTGCTTTTTGAAAAGGGCATTCTTGCACTCTAATGTGTTTCCTTTAGGGCCAGTACAGTGAGCTAGCTCAAAACATAAGAACTGTGCTTCGTACACAAACGGGGCACATCTAGTTCAACTCAGTATTGGAATCTAAGGGAAACAGGAGCATCTCTTCAGTCCAATACACTGTACTTGCTGGGAACAGATGCAAATGCTATTGGCACCATGTATTGCCAGAATAGAAAAAGAGTGGTGTACTTACCCTGAATTACCACTTGCTGCTAGAACTTGAAACTGAATGTGATTCAAATCTGTTTAAGACGTATAAATGAGCCCTAGTTTGCCATACAGGAAAACACTCTGTTTTGAGAAAAGGCATTCTTGCACTCTACTGTGTTTCCTATAGTGCCTGTACAGTGAGCTAACTCAAAACAAAAGAAGTGTGCTTCCTTCATAAACGGGGCATATCTAGTTAAACTCAGTAATGGAAAATAAGTCAAACAGGAGCTTCTCTTCATTACAATACACTGTACTTGCTGGGAACAGACGCGAAAGCTATTTGCAGTGTGTGTGGCCAGAATAGCACAAGAGTGGTGTTCTTACACTGAATTAACACTTGCTGCTAGAACTTGAAACTGAATGTGATTCAACTCAGTTTGGGAAGTTTAACTGAAACCTAGTTTGGCATACAAGAAAAACACTCTGCTTTTGATAAAAGGGCATTCTTACACTCTACTGTGTTTCCTATAGGGCCAGTACAGTGAGCTAGCTCAAAACAAAAGAACTGTGCTTCCTACACAAATGGGGCATATCTAGTTCAACTCAGAATTGGAAACTAAGTCAAACAGGAGCTTCTCTTAGGTCCAATACACTGTACATGCTGGGAACAGACGCGAAAGCTATTTGCATTGTGTGTGGCCAGAATAGGACAAGAGTGGTGTTCTAACCCTGAATTAACACTTGCTGCTTGAACTTGAAACTGAATGTGATTCAACTCCGTTTAGGAAATTTAAATGAACCCTAGTTTGTCATACAAGAAAAATACTCTGCTTTTGAGAAAAGGGCATTCTTGCACTCTAATGTGTTTCCCATAGGGCCAGTACAGTGAGCTAGTTCAAAACAAAAGAACTGTGCTTCCTACAAAAACGGGGAGTATCTAGTTCAACTCAGTATTGGATTCTAAATCAAACAGGAGCTTCTGTTCAGTCCAATACAGTGTACTTGCTGGGAACAGACGCGAATGCTATTTGCCTTGTGTTTGGCATAGCAGAAGAGTGGTGTTCTTACCCTGAATTAACACTTGCTGCTAGAACTTGAAACTGAATGTGATTCAACTCCGTTTAGGAAGTTTAATTGAACCCTAGTTTGTCATACAAGAAAAACACTCTGCTTTTGAGAAAAGGGCATTCTTACACTCTACTGTGTTTCCTATAGGGCCAGTACAGTGAGCTAGCTCAAAACAAAAGAACTGTGCTTCCTACACAAATGGGGCATATCTAGTTCAACTCAGAATTGGAAACTAAGTCAAACAGGAGCTACTCTTAGGTCCAATACACTGTACATGCTGGGAACAGACGCGAAAGCTATTTGCATTATGTGTGGCCAGAATAGCACAAGAGTGGTGTTCTTACACTGAATTAACACTTGCTGCTAGAGCTTGAAACTGAATGTGATTCAACTCAGTTTGGGAAGTTTAACTGAACCCTAGTTTGTCATACAAGAAAAACACTCTGCTTTTGAGAAAAGGGCATTCTTACACTCTACTCTGTTTCCTATAGGGCCAGTAAAGTGAGGTAGCTCAAAACAAAAGAACTGTGTTTCATAACCAAATGGGGCATATCTAGTTCAACTCAGAATTGGAAACTAAATCAAACAGGAGCTTCTCTTCAGTCCAATACACTGTACTTGCTGGGAACAGACGCGAAAGCTATTTGCATTGTGTGTGGCCAGAATAGCACAAGAGTGGTGTTCTTACCCTGAATTAACACTTGCTGCTTGAACTTGAAACTGAATGTGATTCAACTCCGTTTAGGAAATTTAAATGAACCCTAGTTTGCCATACAAGAAAAATCCTCTGCTTTTGAGAAAAGCGCATTCTAACACTCTACTGTGTTTCCTATATAGCCAGTACAGTGAGCTAGCTCAAAACAAAAGAACTGTGCTTCCTACACAAACAGGGCATATCTAGTTCAACTCAGCATTGGAAACTAAGTCAAACAGGAGATTCTCTTCAATCCAATATACTGTACTTTCTGGGTACCGACGCGAAGTCTATTTGCACTGTGTATGCCCAGAATAGCACAAGACATGTGTTTTTCCCTGACTTATCACTTGCTGATAGAAATTCAACCTGAGTGTGATTCAACTCCGTTTAGGAAGTTTAATTGAACCCTAGTTTACCATACAAGAAAAACACTCTGCTTTTGAGAAAAGGGTATTCTTGCACTCTACTGTGTTTCCTATAGGGCCAGTATATTGAGGTAGCTCAAAGAAAAGAACTGTGCTTGCTACACAACCGGGCCATATCTAGTTAAACTCATATAGGAAACTAAGTCAAACAGGAGTTTCTATTCAATCCAATACACTGTACTTGCTGGGAACAGACGCAAATGCTATTTGCACTGTGTATGGCCAGAATAGCACAAGATTGGTGTTCTTACCCTGAATTAACACTTGCCGCTAGAACATGAAACTGAATGTGATTCAACTCCGCTTAGGAAGTTTAATTGAACCCTAGTTTGCCATACAAGAAAAACACTCTGCTTTTGAAAAAAGGGCATTCTTGCACTCTAATGTGTTTCCTTAGGGCCAATACAGTGAGCTATCTCAAAACAAAAGAACTGGGCTTCCTCCACAAATGGGGCATATCTAGTTCAACTCAGTATTGGAAACTAAGTCAAACAGGAGATTTTCTTCAGTCCAATACAATATACTTGATAGGAACAGACGCAAATGCTGTTTGCACTGTGAATGGCCAGAATAGCACAAGAGTGGTGTTCTTACCCTTAATTAACACTTGCTGATAGAACTTTAAACTGAATGTGTTTCAACTCCTTTTAGGAAGTTTAATTGATTTCTAGTTTGCCATACAAGAACAACACTCTGCTTTTGAGAAAAGGGCATTCTTGCACTCTACTCTTTTTCCAATGGAGCCTGTACAAGGAGCTACCTCAAAACAAAAGAACTGTGCTTCCTACACAAACGGGGTATATCTAGTTCAAGTCAGTATTGGAAACTAAGTCAAACAGGAGCTTCTCTTCAGTCCAATACACTGTACTTGCTGGGAACAGACACGAATGCTATTTGCCTTGTGTGTGGCCAGAATAGCACAAGAGTGGTGTACTTACCCTGAATTAACACTTGCTGCTAGAACTTGAAACTGAATGTGATTCAACCCTGTTTAGGAAGTTTAATTGAACCCTATTTTGTGATACAAGAAAAAAAACTCTGCTTTTGTGAAAAGGGCATTCTTGCAATCTACTGTGATTCCTATAAGGCCAGTATAGTGAGCAAGCTCAAAACAAAAGAACTGTGCTTCCTACACAAACGGGGCACATCTAGTTCAACTCTGCATTGGAAACTAAGTCAAACAGGAGCTTCCCTTCAGTCCAATACACTGTACTTGCTGGGAACAGTCGTGAATGCTATTTGCCCTGTTGTGGCCAGAATATCACAAGAGTTGTTCCTTACGCTGAATTAACACTTGCTGCTAGAACTTGAAACTGAATGTAATTCAACTACCTTTAGGATGTTAATTGAACCCTAGTTTGCCATACAAGAACAACACTCTGCTTTTTGAAAAGGGCATTCTTGCACTCTAATGTGTTTCCTTTAGGGCCAGTACAGTGAGCTAGCTCAAAACATAAGAACTGTGCTTCGTACACAAACGGGGCACATCTAGTTCAACTCAGTATTGGAATCTAAGGGAAACAGGAGCATCTCTTCAGTCCAATACACTGTACTTGCTGGGAACAGATGCAAATGCTATTGGCACCATGTATTGCCAGAATAGAAAAAGAGTGGTGTACTTACCCTGAATTACCACTTGCTGCTAGAACTTGAAACTGAATGTGATTCAAATCTGTTTAAGACGTATAAATGAGCCCTAGTTTGCCATACAGGAAAACACTCTGTTTTGAGAAAAGGCATTCTTGCACTCTACTGTGTTTCCTATAGTGCCTGTACAGTGAGCTAACTCAAAACAAAAGAAGTGTGCTTCCTTCATAAACGGGGCATATCTAGTTAAACTCAGTAATGGAAAATAAGTCAAACAGGAGCTTCTCTTCATTACAATACACTGTACTTGCTGGGAACAGACGCGAAAGCTATTTGCAGTGTGTGTGGCCAGAATAGCACAAGAGTGGTGTTCTTACACTGAATTAACACTTGCTGCTAGAACTTGAAACTGAATGTGATTCAACTCAGTTTGGGAAGTTTAACTGAAACCTAGTTTGGCATACAAGAAAAACACTCTGCTTTTGATAAAAGGGCATTCTTACACTCTACTGTGTTTCCTATACGGCCAGTACAGTGAGCTAGCTCAAAACAAAAGAACTGTGCTTCCTACACAAATGGGGCATATCTAGTTCAACTCAGAATTGGAAACTAAGTCAAACAGGAGCTTCTCTTAGGTCCAATACACTGTACATGCTGGGAACAGACGCGAAAGCTATTTGCATTGTGTGTGGCCAGAATAGGACAAGAGTGGTGTTCTAACCCTGAATTAACACTTGCTGCTTGAACTTGAAACTGAATGTGATTCAACTCCGTTTAGGAAATTTAAATGAACCCTAGTTTGTCATACAAGAAAAATACTCTGCTTTTGAGAAAAGGGCATTCTTGCACTCTAATGTGTTTCCCATAGGGCCAGTACAGTGAGCTAGTTCAAAACAAAAGAACTGTGCTTCCTACAAAAACGGGGAGTATCTAGTTCAACTCAGTATTGGATTCTAAATCAAACAGGAGCTTCTGTTCAGTCCAATACAGTGTACTTGCTGGGAACAGACGCGAATGCTATTTGCCTTGTGTTTGGCATAGCAGAAGAGTGGTGTTCTTACCCTGAATTAACACTTGCTGCTAGAACTTGAAACTGAATGTGATTCAACTCCGTTTAGGAAGTTTAATTGAACCCTAGTTTGTCATACAAGAAAAACACTCTGCTTTTGAGAAAAGGGCATTCTTACACTCTACTGTGTTTCCTATAGGGCCAGTACAGTGAGCTAGCTCAAAACAAAAGAACTGTGCTTCCTACACAAATGGGGCATATCTAGTTCAACTCAGAATTGGAAACTAAGTCAAACAGGAGCTACTCTTAGGTCCAATACACTGTACATGCTGGGAACAGACGCGAAAGCTATTTGCATTATGTGTGGCCAGAATAGCACAAGAGTGGTGTTCTTACACTGAATTAACACTTGCTGCTAGAGCTTGAAACTGAATGTGATTCAACTCAGTTTGGGAAGTTTAACTGAACCCTAGTTTGTCATACAAGAAAAACACTCTGCTTTTGAGAAAAGGGCATTCTTACACTCTACTCTGTTTCCTATAGGGCCAGTAAAGTGAGGTAGCTCAAAACAAAAGAACTGTGTTTCATAACCAAATGGGGCATATCTAGTTCAACTCAGAATTGGAAACTAAATCAAACAGGAGCTTCTCTTCAGTCCAATACACTGTACTTGCTGGGAACAGACGCGAAAGCTATTTGCATTGTGTGTGGCCAGAATAGCACAAGAGTGGTGTTCTTACCCTGAATTAACACTTGCTGCTTGAACTTGAAACTGAATGTGATTCAACTCCGTTTAGGAAATTTAAATGAACCCTAGTTTGCCATACAAGAAAAATCCTCTGCTTTTGAGAAAAGCGCATTCTAACACTCTACTGTGTTTCCTATATAGCCAGTACAGTGAGCTAGCTCAAAACAAAAGAACTGTGCTTCCTACACAAACAGGGCATATCTAGTTCAACTCAGCATTGGAAACTAAGTCAAACAGGAGATTCTCTTCAATCCAATATACTGTACTTTCTGGGTACCGACGCGAAGTCTATTTGCACTGTGTATGCCCAGAATAGCACAAGACATGTGTTTTTCCCTGACTTATCACTTGCTGATAGAAATTCAACCTGAGTGTGATTCAACTCCGTTTAGGAAGTTTAATTGAACCCTAGTTTACCATACAAGAAAAACACTCTGCTTTTGAGAAAAGGGTATTCTTGCACTCTACTGTGTTTCCTATAGGGCCAGTATATTGAGGTAGCTCAAAGAAAAGAACTGTGCTTGCTACACAACCGGGCCATATCTAGTTAAACTCATATAGGAAACTAAGTCAAACAGGAGTTTCTATTCAATCCAATACACTGTACTTGCTGGGAACAGACGCAAATGCTATTTGCACTGTGTATGGCCAGAATAGCACAAGATTGGTGTTCTTACCCTGAATTAACACTTGCCGCTAGAACATGAAACTGAATGTGATTCAACTCCGCTTAGGAAGTTTAATTGAACCCTAGTTTGCCATACAAGAAAAACACTCTGCTTTTGAAAAAAGGGCATTCTTGCACTCTAATGTGTTTCCTTAGGGCCAATACAGTGAGCTATCTCAAAACAAAAGAACTGGGCTTCCTCCACAAATGGGGCATATCTAGTTCAACTCAGTATTGGAAACTAAGTCAAACAGGAGATTTTCTTCAGTCCAATACAATATACTTGATAGGAACAGACGCAAATGCTGTTTGCACTGTGAATGGCCAGAATAGCACAAGAGTGGTGTTCTTACCCTTAATTAACACTTGCTGATAGAACTTTAAACTGAATGTGTTTCAACTCCTTTTAGGAAGTTTAATTGATTTCTAGTTTGCCATACAAGAACAACACTCTGCTTTTGAGAAAAGGGCATTCTTGCACTCTACTCTTTTTCCAATGGAGCCTGTACAAGGAGCTACCTCAAAACAAAAGAACTGTGCTTCCTACACAAACGGGGTATATCTAGTTCAAGTCAGTATTGGAAACTAAGTCAAACAGGAGCTTCTCTTCAGTCCAATACACTGTACTTGCTGGGAACAGACACGAATGCTATTTGCCTTGTGTGTGGCCAGAATAGCACAAGAGTGGTGTACTTACCCTGAATTAACACTTGCTGCTAGAACTTGAAACTGAATGTGATTCAACCCTGTTTAGGAAGTTTAATTGAACCCTATTTTGTGATACAAGAAAAAAAACTCTGCTTTTGTGAAAAGGGCATTCTTGCAATCTACTGTGATTCCTATAAGGCCAGTATAGTGAGCAAGCTCAAAACAAAAGAACTGTGCTTCCTACACAAACGGGGCACATCTAGTTCAACTCTGCATTGGAAACTAAGTCAAACAGGAGCTTCCCTTCAGTCCAATACACTGTACTTGCTGGGAACAGTCGTGAATGCTATTTGCCCTGTTGTGGCCAGAATATCACAAGAGTTGTTCCTTACGCTGAATTAACACTTGCTGCTAGAACTTGAAACTGAATGTAATTCAACTACCTTTAGGATGTTAATTGAACCCTAGTTTGCCATACAAGAACAACACTCTGCTTTTTGAAAAGGGCATTCTTGCACTCTAATGTGTTTCCTTTAGGGCCAGTACAGTGAGCTAGCTCAAAACATAAGAACTGTGCTTCGTACACAAACGGGGCACATCTAGTTCAACTCAGTATTGGAATCTAAGGGAAACAGGAGCATCTCTTCAGTCCAATACACTGTACTTGCTGGGAACAGATGCAAATGCTATTGGCACCATGTATTGCCAGAATAGAAAAAGAGTGGTGTACTTACCCTGAATTACCACTTGCTGCTAGAACTTGAAACTGAATGTGATTCAAATCTGTTTAAGACGTATAAATGAGCCCTAGTTTGCCATACAGGAAAACACTCTGTTTTGAGAAAAGGCATTCTTGCACTCTACTGTGTTTCCTATAGTGCCTGTACAGTGAGCTAACTCAAAACAAAAGAAGTGTGCTTCCTTCATAAACGGGGCATATCTAGTTAAACTCAGTAATGGAAAATAAGTCAAACAGGAGCTTCTCTTCATTACAATACACTGTACTTGCTGGGAACAGACGCGAAAGCTATTTGCAGTGTGTGTGGCCAGAATAGCACAAGAGTGGTGTTCTTACACTGAATTAACACTTGCTGCTAGAACTTGAAACTGAATGTGATTCAACTCAGTTTGGGAAGTTTAACTGAAACCTAGTTTGGCATACAAGAAAAACACTCTGCTTTTGATAAAAGGGCATTCTTACACTCTACTGTGTTTCCTATACGGCCAGTACAGTGAGCTAGCTCAAAACAAAAGAACTGTGCTTCCTACACAAATGGGGCATATCTAGTTCAACTCAGAATTGGAAACTAAGTCAAACAGGAGCTTCTCTTAGGTCCAATACACTGTACATGCTGGGAACAGACGCGAAAGCTATTTGCATTGTGTGTGGCCAGAATAGGACAAGAGTGGTGTTCTAACCCTGAATTAACACTTGCTGCTTGAACTTGAAACTGAATGTGATTCAACTCCGTTTAGGAAATTTAAATGAACCCTAGTTTGTCATACAAGAAAAATACTCTGCTTTTGAGAAAAGGGCATTCTTGCACTCTAATGTGTTTCCCATAGGGCCAGTACAGTGAGCTAGTTCAAAACAAAAGAACTGTGCTTCCTACAAAAACGGGGAGTATCTAGTTCAACTCAGTATTGGATTCTAAATCAAACAGGAGCTTCTGTTCAGTCCAATACAGTGTACTTGCTGGGAACAGACGCGAATGCTATTTGCCTTGTGTTTGGCATAGCAGAAGAGTGGTGTTCTTACCCTGAATTAACACTTGCTGCTAGAACTTGAAACTGAATGTGATTCAACTCCGTTTAGGAAGTTTAATTGAACCCTAGTTTGTCATACAAGAAAAACACTCTGCTTTTGAGAAAAGGGCATTCTTACACTCTACTGTGTTTCCTATAGGGCCAGTACAGTGAGCTAGCTCAAAACAAAAGAACTGTGCTTCCTACACAAATGGGGCATATCTAGTTCAACTCAGAATTGGAAACTAAGTCAAACAGGAGCTACTCTTAGGTCCAATACACTGTACATGCTGGGAACAGACGCGAAAGCTATTTGCATTATGTGTGGCCAGAATAGCACAAGAGTGGTGTTCTTACACTGAATTAACACTTGCTGCTAGAGCTTGAAACTGAATGTGATTCAACTCAGTTTGGGAAGTTTAACTGAACCCTAGTTTGTCATACAAGAAAAACACTCTGCTTTTGAGAAAAGGGCATTCTTACACTCTACTCTGTTTCCTATAGGGCCAGTAAAGTGAGGTAGCTCAAAACAAAAGAACTGTGTTTCATAACCAAATGGGGCATATCTAGTTCAACTCAGAATTGGAAACTAAATCAAACAGGAGCTTCTCTTCAGTCCAATACACTGTACTTGCTGGGAACAGACGCGAAAGCTATTTGCATTGTGTGTGGCCAGAATAGCACAAGAGTGGTGTTCTTACCCTGAATTAACACTTGCTGCTTGAACTTGAAACTGAATGTGATTCAACTCCGTTTAGGAAATTTAAATGAACCCTAGTTTGCCATACAAGAAAAATCCTCTATTTTTGAGAAAAGCGCATTCTAACACTCTACTGTGTTTCCTATATAGCCAGTACAGTGAGCTAGCTCAAAACAAAAGAACTGTGCTTCCTACACAAACAGGGCATATCTAGTTCAACTCAGCATTGGAAACTAAGTCAAACAGGAGATTCTCTTCAATCCAATATACTGTACTTTCTGGGTACCGACGCGAAGTCTATTTGCACTGTGTATGCCCAGAATAGCACAAGACATGTGTTTTTCCCTGACTTATCACTTGCTGATAGAAATTCAACCTGAGTGTGATTCAACTCCGTTTAGGAAGTTTAATTGAACCCTAGTTTGCCATACAAGAAAAACACTCTGCTTTTGAGAAAAGGGTATTCTTGCACTCTACTGTGTTTCCTATAGGGCCAGTATATTGAGGTAGCTCAAAGAAAAGAACTGTGCTTGCTACACAACCGGGCCATATCTAGTTAAACTCATATAGGAAACTAAGTCAAACAGGAGTTTCTATTCAATCCAATACACTGTACTTGCTGGGAACAGACGCAAATGCTATTTGCACTGTGTATGGCCAGAATAGCACAAGATTGGTGTTCTTACCCTGAATTAACACTTGCCGCTAGAACATGAAACTGAATGTGATTCAACTCCGCTTAGGAAGTTTAATTGAACCCTAGTTTGCCATACAAGAAAAACACTCTGCTTTTGAAAACAGGGCATTCTTGCACTCTAATGTGTTTCCTTAGGGCCAATACAGTGAGCTATCTCAAAACAAAAGAACTGGGCTTCCTCCACAAATGGGGCATATCTAGTTCAACTCAGTATTGGAAACTAAGTCAAACAGGAGATTTTCTTCAGTCCAATACGATATACTTGATAGGAACAGACGCAAATGATGTTTGCACTGTGAATGGCCAGAATAGCACAAGAGTGGTGTTCTTACCCTTAATTAACACTTGCTGATAGAACTTTAAACTGAATGTGTTTCAACTCCTTTTAGGAAGTTTAATTGATTTCTAGTTTGCCATACAGGAACAACACTCTGCTTTTGAGAAAAGGGCATTCTTGCACTCTACTCTTTTTCCAATAGAGCCTGTACAAGGAGCTAGCTCAAAACAAAAGAACTGTGCTTCCTACACAAACGGGGTATATCTAGTTCAAGTCAGTATTGGAAACTAAGTCAAACAGGAGCTTCTCTTCAGTCCAATACACTGTACTTGCTGGGAACAGACACGAATGCTATTTGCCTTGTGTGTGGCCAGAATAGCACAAGACTGGTGTACTTACCCTGAATTAACACTTGCTGCTAGAACTTGAAACTGAATGTGATTCAACCCTGTTTAGGAAGTTTAATTGAACCCTATTTTGCGATACAAGAAAAAAACTCTGCTTTTGTGAAAAGGGCATTCTTGCAATCTACTGTGATTCCTATAAGGCCAGTATAGTGAGCAAGCTCAAAACAAAAGAACTGTGCTTCCTACACAAACGGGGCACATCTAGTTCAACTCTGCATTGGAAACTAAGTCAAACAGGAGCTTCCCTTCAGTCCAATACACTGTACTTGCTGGGAACAGTCGTGAATGCTATTTGCCTTGTTGTGGCCAGAATAGCACAAGAATTGTTCCTTACGCTGAATTAACACTTGCTGCTAGAACTTGAAACTGAATGTTATTCAACTACCTTTAGGAAGTTAATTGAACCCTAGTTTGCCCTACAAGAACAACACTCTGCTTTTTGAAAAGAGCATTCTGGCACTCTAATGTGTTTCCTTTAGGGCCAGTACATTGAGCTAGCTCAAAACATAAGAATTGTGCTTCGTACACAAACGGGGCACATCTAGTTCAACTCAGTATTGGAATCTAATGGAAACAGGAGCTTCTCTTCAGTCCAATACACTGTACTTGCTGGGAACAAATGCAAATGCTATTGGCACCATGTATTGCCAGAATAGAAAAAGAGTGGTGTACTTACCCTGAATTAACACTTGCTGCTAGAACTTGAAACTGAATGTGATTCAAATCTGTTTAAGACGTATAATTGAGCCCTAGTTTGCCATACAGGAAAACACTCTATTTTTGAGAAAAGGCATTCTTGCACTCTACTGTGTTTCCTATAGTGCCTGTACAGTGAGCTAACTCAAAACAAAAGAAGTGTGCTTCCTTCATAATGGGGCATATCTAGTTAAACTCAGTAATGGAAAATAAGTCAAACAGGAGCTTCTCTTCATTACAATACACTGTACTTGCTGGGAACAGACTCGAAAGCTACTTGCACTGTGTGTGGCCAGAATAGCACAAGAGTGGTGTTCTTACACTGAATTAACACTTGCTGCTAGAGATTGAAACTGAATGTGATTCAACTCAGTTTGGGAAGTTTAACTGAAACCTAGTTTGTCATACAAGAAAAACACTCTGCTTTTGAGAAAGGGCATTCTTACACTCTACTGTGTTTCCTATAGGGCCAGTACAGTGAGCTAGCTCAAAACAAAAGAACTGTGCTTCCTACACAAACAGGGCATATCTAGTTCAACCCAGCATTGGAAACTAAGTCAAACAGGAGATTCTCTTCAATCCAATATACTGTACTTTCTGGGTACCGACGCGAAGTCTATTTGCACTGTGTATGCCCAGAATAGCACAATACATTTGTTTTTGCCTGACTTATCACTTGCTGATAGGACTTCAACCTGAGTGTGATTCAACTCCGTTTAGGAAGTTTAATTGAACCCTAGTTTGTCATACAAGAAAAACACTCTGCTTTTGAGAAAAGGGCATTCTTACACTCTACTGTGTTTCCTATAGGGCCAGTACAGTGAGCTAGCTCAAAACAAAAGAACTGTGCTTCCTACTCAAATGTGGCATATCTAGTTCAACTCAGAATTGGAAACTAAGTCAAACATGAGCTTGTCTTCAGTCCAATACACTGTACTTGCTGGGAACAGACTCGAATGCTATTTGCCTTGTGTATGGCCAGAATAACACAAGAGTGGTGTTCTTACCCTGAATTAACACTTGCCGCTAGAACATGAAACTGAATGTGATTCAACTCCGCTTAGGGAGTTTAATTGAACCCTAGTTTGCCATACAAGAAAAACACTCTGCTTTTGAGAAAAGGGCATTCTTGCACTCTACTGTTTTTCCAATAGAGCCAGTACAGGGAGCTAGCTCAAAACAAAAGAACTGTGCTTCCTACACAAACGGGGTATAGGTAGTTCAAGTCAGTATTGGAAACTAAGACAAACAAGAGCCTCTCTTCAGTCTAATACACTGTACTTGCCGGAAACAGACACGAATGCTAGTTTCCTTGTGTGTGGCCAGAATAGCACAAGAGTGGTGTTCTTACCCTGAATTAACACTTGCTGCTTGAACTTGAAACTTAATGTGATTCAACTCCGTTTAGGAAGTTTATTGAACCCTAGTTTGCCGTTAAAGAAAAATACTCTGCTTTTGTGAAAAGGGCATTTTTGCACTCTAATGTGTTTCCTATAGGGCCTGTATAATGAGCTAGCTCAAAACAAAAGAACTGTGCTTCCTACAAAAACGGGGCATATCTCGTTCAACTCGGTATTGGATTCTAAATCAAACAGGAGCCTCTGTTCAGTCCAATACACTGTACTTGCTGGGAACAGACGCGAATGCTATTTGCCTTGTGTGTGTCCAGATAGCACAAGAGTGGTGTTCTTACCCTGAATTAACACTTGCTGCTTGAACTTGAAACTGAATGTGATTCAACTCCGTTTAGGAAATTTAAACGAACCCTAGTTTGCCATACAAGAAAAATCCTCTGCTTTTGAGAAAAGGGCATTCTAACACTCTACTGCGTTTCCTATTGTGCCTGTACAGTGAGCTAGCTCAAAACAAAAAAAGTGTGCTTCCTTCATAAATGGGGCATATCTAGTTCAATTCAGTATTGGAAAATAAGTCAAACAGGAGCTTCTCTTCAGTCCAATACACTGTATTTGCGGGAACAGTCGCGAAAGCTATTTGCACTGTGTGTAGCCAGAATAGCACAATAGTGGTGTTCTTACCCTGAATTAACACTTGTTCCTAGAACTTGAAAATCAATGTGATTCAACTCCATTAAGGAAGTTTAATAGAACCCAAGTTTGCTATACAAGAAAAACACTCTGCTTTTGACAAAAGGGCATTGTTGCACTCTACTCTGTTTCCTATAAGGCCAGTATTGTGAGCTAGCTCAAAACAAAAGTACTGTGCTTCCTGCACAAAGAGGCATATCTAGCACAACTCAGTATTGAAAACTAGGTAATACAGGACCTTCTCTTCAGTCCAATATACTGTACTTGCTTGGAACAGATGCGAATGCTATTTGCAGTGTGTATGGAAGAACAGCACAAGAGTGGTATACTTACACTGAATTTACACTGCTGCTAGAACTTGAAACTGAATGTGATACAGCTCCGTTTAGGAAGTTTAATTGAACCCTAGTTTGCCATACAAGAAAAACATTCAGCTTTTGAGAAAAGGGTATTCTTGCACTCTAATATGTTTCCTATAGGGCCAATACATTAAGCTAGCTGAAAACAAAATATCTCTGCTTCCTACACAAATGGGGCATATCTAATTCAACTCAGAGTGTAAAATAAGTAAAATAGGAGCTTCTCTTCTGTAAAATACACTAGACTTGCTGGGAACAGCGGCGAATAATATTTGCACTGTGCATGGCCAGAATAGCACAAGAGTGGTGTTCTTACCCTGAATTAACACATGCTGCTAGATTTCAAAATGAATGTGATTCAACTCCGTTTACGAAGTTTAATTGAACCCTAGTTTGCCATACAAGAAAAACACTCTGCTTTTGAGAAAAGGGCATTCTTGCAATCTACTGTGTTTACTATAGGGCCAGTACAGTGATCTAGCTCAAAACAAAAACCTGTGCTTACAACACAAACGGGGCATATCTAGTTCAACTCAATATTGGAAACTAAGTCAAACAGGAGCTTCTCTTCTATCCAATACACTGTACTTGCTGGGAACAGTCGCGAATGCTATTTGCACTGTGTATGGCCAGATTAGCACAAGAGTGGTGTGCATACCCTGAATTAACACTTTCTGCCAGAACTTGAAACGAATGTGATTCAACTCCGTTTAGGAAGTTTAATTGAACCATAGATTGCCATACAAGAAAAACACTTGCTTTGAGAAACGGGGATTCTTGCACTCTACAGTGTTTCCTATAGGGCAAGTACAGTGAGCTAGCTCAAAACAAGAGAAGTGTGCTTCCTAAACAATCAGGGCATATCTAGTTCAATTCAGTATTGGAAACTAAGTCAAACAGGAGCTTCTCTTCAATCCAATACATTGTCCTTGCTGGGAACAGACGTGAATGCTATTCACAATGTGTATGGCCAGAATAGCAAATGAATGGTGTTCTTACCCTGAATTAACACTTGCTGCTAAAACTTGAAACTGAATGTGATTCAACTCCGTTTTGGAAATTTAATACAACCCTAGTTTGCCACACAAGAATAACACTCTGCTATTGAAAAGAGGGCATTTTTGCACTCTATTTTATTTCCTATAGGGCAACTACAGTGAGCTAGCTCAACACAAAAGAACTGTGCTTCCTACACAAACGGACATATCTAGATCAACTCAGTATTGGAAACTAAGTCAAACAGGAGCTTCTCTTCAGTCCAGTACACTTTTCTTGCTTGGAACAGATGTGATTGCTCTTTGCACTGTGTAGGGCCAGAACAGCACAAGAGTGGTGTTCTTACCCTGAATTCACACTTGCTGCTAGAACTTGAAACTGAATGTGATTCAACTCCGTTTAGGAAGTTTAATTGAACCCTAGTTTGCCATACAAGAAAAACACTCTGCTTTTGACAAAAGGGCATTCTTGCACTCTAATGTGTTTCCAAAATGGCCAGTACAGTGAGCTATCTCAAAACAAAAGAACTGTGCTTCCTGCACAAACGTGGCATGTCTAGCACAACTCAGTATTGAAAACTTGGTAATACAGGAGCTACTCTTCAGTCCAATACACTTTACTTGCTTGGAACAGATGCGATTGCTATTTTCACTGTGTATGGCAAGAATAGCACAAGAGTGGTGTTCTTACCCTTAATTAACACTTGCTGATAGAAATTATACTGAATGTGATTCAACTACGTTTAGGAAGTTCAATTGATCCCTAGTTTGCCATACAAGAAAAACACTCTGCTTTTGAGAAAAGGGCATTCTTGGACTATACTTTGTTTCCTATAGGGGCAGTATAGTGAGGTAGCTCAAAACAAAAGAACTTTGCTTCCAACACAAACGGGGCATATCTAGTTAAAATCAGTATTGGAAACAAAGTCAAACAGGAGATTCTCTTCAATCCAATACACTGCACTTGATTGGAACAGACGCGAATGCTATTTGCACTGTGTATTGCCAACAAAGCACAAGAGTGGTGTTATTACCCTTGATGCCAGAACTTGAAACTGAATGTGATTCAACCCCATTTAGGAAGTTTAATTGAACCGTAGTTTGTCATACAAGGAAAACACTCTCCTTTTGAAAAAAGGGCATTCTTGGACACTACTATGTTTCTATATAGCCAATAAAGTGTGCTAGCTCACAACAAAAGAATTGTGCTTCCTAAACAAACAGGGCATATCTAATTCAACACAGAATTGGCAACTAAGTCAATCAGGAATTCTCTTCAGTCCAATACACTGTATTGCTCGAAACAATAGAATACTATTTGCACTGTGTATATCTAGCTCTATTTCTAACACTTGCTGCTAGACCATGAAACTGAATGTGATTCAAATCAGTTTAGCAAGTTTAATTGAACCCTAGTTTGGCATACAAGAAAAACACTCTGCTTTTGAGAAAAGGGAATAATTGCACTCTACTGTGTTTCCTAAAGGGCGAGTACAGTGAGGTGGCTAAAAGCAAAAGAACTGTGCTTCCTACACAAACGGGGCATATCTAGTTCAACTCATAATTGGATATGAGGTAAAACAGGAACTTCTCTTCAGTCCAATACACTGTACATATTGAAAACAGACACGAAAGCTATTTGCACTGTGTATGGTCAAAATAGCACATGAGTTGTGCTCTTACCCTGAATTAACACTTGCTGCTAGAACTTGAAACTGAATGTGATTCAACTCCGCTTAGAAGTTTAATTGAACCCTAGTTTGCCATACAAGAAAAACACTGTGCTCTTTAGAAAAGGGCCTACTTGCACTCTATTTGGTTTCCTAGAGGGCCAGTACAGTGACATAGCTCAAAACAAAAGAACTGAGCTTCCTACACAAACGGGGCATATCTAGATCTACTCCGTATTGGAACCAAAGTAATACAGGAGTTTCTCTTCATTCCAATACAATGTACTTGATGGCAACAGATGCAAATGCTATTTGCATTGTGTATGTCCAGAATAGCACAAGAGTTGTGTCCTACCCTGAAATAACACTGGCTGCTAGAACATGAAACTAAATGTGATTCAACTCCGTTTAGTAAGTTTAATTGAACCCTATTTTGCCATACAAGAAAAACACTCTGCTTTTGAGAAAAGGGCAATCTAGCACTCTACTGTGTTTCCTATAGGGCCAGTAGAGTTAGCAAGTTCAAAAAAAAAAAAAAGAACTGTGCTTCTTGCACAAAGGGGGCATATCTAGTTCAACTCACTATTGAAAACTAAGTAAAACAGGAGCTTCTCTTCAATCCAATACACCCTACTTGCTAATAACAGACGGGAATGCTATTTGCACGGTGTATGGCCAGAATAGCACATAAGTTGTGCTCTTACCCTGAACTAACACTTGCTGCAAGAACTTTAAACTGAATGTGATTCAACTCCGCTCAGTTAGTTTAATTGAACCCCAGTTTGCCATACAGAAAACACTCTGCTTTTCAGAAAAGGGCATTCTTGCACTCTAATGTGTTTCATAGAGGGCCAGTACAGTGAACTAGCTCAAAACAAATGAACTGTGCTTCCTACACAATCGGGACATATCTAGTTCAATTCAGTATTGGAAACTAAGTAAAACAGGAGCTTCTTTTCAGTCCAATACATTGTACTTGCTTGGAAGACGCGAATGCTATTTGCAATGTGTATGGCCAGAATAGCACAAGAGTGGTGTTCTTACCCTGAATTAACACTTGCTGCTAGAACTTGAAACTGAATGTGACTCAACTCCGTTTAGGAAGTTTAATTTAACCCTAGTTTGCCATACAAGAAAAACACTCTGATTTTGAGAAAAGGGCATTCTTTCACTCTTCTGTGTATCCTCTAGGGCCATTACAGTGAGCTAGCTCAAAAAAAAAAAAAAGAACTGTGCTTCCAACACAAACGGGGCATATCTAGTTAAATTAAATATTAGATATTAAGTCAAACAGCAGCTTCTCTTCAGTCCAATACACTGTACTTGCTTGGAACAGACGCGAATGCTATTTGCACTGTGTATGGCCAGAATAGCACAAGAGTGGTGTTCTTACCCTGAATTAACACTTGCTGCTAGAACTTGAAACTGAATTTGATTCTACTCAGTTTAGGAAGTTGTATTGAACCCTAGTTGGCCTTACAAGAAAAACACTCTGATTTTGAGAAACAGGCACTCTTGCACTCTACTGTGTTTCCTATAGGGCCAGTACAGTGAGCTAGCTCAGAACAAAAGAACTGTGCTTCCTAAACAAAGGGGTATATCTCGTTCAACTCAGTATTGGAAACTAATCAAACAGGAGCTTCTCTTCAGTCCAATACACTGTTCTTGCTGGGAACAGACGCGAGTGCTATTTGCACTGTGTATGGCCAGAACAGCACAAGAGTGGTGCTTTTTCCCTGGATTAACTCTTGCTGTTAGAATTTGAAACTGAATGTAATTCAACTCTGTTTAGGAAGTTTCATTGAACCCTACTTTACCATACAAGAAAGACAGTCTACTTTTGAGAAAAGGGCATTCTTGCACTCTACTGTGTATCCTCTAGGGCCATTACAGTGAGCTAGCTCAAAAAAAAAAGGACTGTGCTTCCTACACAAACGGGGCATATCTAGTAAAACTCAGTATTCGATATTAAGTCAAACAGGAGCTTCTCTTCAGTCCAATACACTGTACTTGCTGGAAACAGACGCGAATGCTATTTGCACTGTGTATGGCCAGAATAGCACAAGAGTGGTGTTCTTACCCTGAATTAACACTTGCTGCTAGAACTTGAAACTGAATGTGATTCAACTCCGTTTTGGAAGTTTCATTGAACCCTAGTTTGCCTAACCAGAAAAACACTCTACTTTTGAGAAAAGTGCATTCTTGCACTCTACTATGTTTTAAATAGGTCCAGTACAATAAGCTAGGTCAAAACAAAAGAACTGTGCTTCCTACACAAACGGGGCATATCTACCTCTACTCCGTATTGGAAACAAAGTAATACAGGAGCTTCTATTCAGTAAAATACACTGTACTTGCTTGGAAGACACGAATGCTATTTGTACTGCCTATGGCCAGAATAGCACAAGAGTGGTGTTCTTGCCCTGAATTAACTCTTGCTTCTAGAACTTGAAACTGAATGTGATTCAACTCCGTTCAGGTAGTTTAATTGAACCGTAGTTTGCCATACCCGAAAAACACTCTGCTTTTGAGAAAAGGGCTTTCTTGCACTCTAATGTGTTTCCTATAGGGCCAGTACAATGAGATAGATCAAAACAAAAGAACTGTGCTTCCTACACAAACGGGGCATATATAGTTTAGCTCAGTACTGGAAACTAAGTCAAACGGGAGCTTCTCTTCAGTCCAATTCACTGTACTTGCTGGGATCAATCGAATGCTATTTGCACTGTGTATGGCCAGAATAGCACAAGAGTGTTGTTCTACCATGAATTAACACTTGCTGCTAGAACTTGAAACTGAAAGAGATTCAACTCTGTTTAGGAAGTTTAATTGAACCCTAGTTTGCCATGCAAGAAAAACACTCTGCTTTTGAGAAAAGGGCATTCTTGCACTCTCCTGTGTTTCCTCTAGGGCAATTACAGTGATCTAGCTCAAAAAAAAAAAAAACTGTGCTTCCTACACAAACGGGGCATATCTAGTTAAACTCAATATTGGATATTAAGTCCAATATGAGCTTCTCTTCAGTCCAATTCAGTGTACTTGCTGGGAACAATCGAATGCTATTTGCACTGTGTATGGCGAGAAAAGCACAAGAGTGGTGTTCTTGCCCTGAATTAACTCTTGCTTATAGAACTTGAATCTGAATGTGGTTCAACTCCGTTTAGGTAGTTTAATTGAACCATAGATTGCCATACCCAAAAAACACTCTGCTTTTTAGAAAAGGGCATTCTTGCCCTCTACTGTGTTTCCCAAAGGGCCAGTACAGTGAGATAGCTCAAGAAAAAAGAAATGTGCTTCGTACACATACGGCGCATAACTAGTTAAACTCAATAATAGATATTAAGTCCAACAGGAGATTCTCTACAGTCCAATACACTGTACTGGCTGGGAATATAAGCGAATGCTCTTTGCACTCCGCATGGCCAGAATAGCACAGGAGTCGTGTTCTTACCTTGAATTAACACTTGCTGCTAGAACTTGAAACTGAATGTGATTCAACTCTGTTTAGGAAGTTTAATTGAACCTTAGTTTGCCATACAAGAAAAACACTCTAATTTTGAGAAAAGGGCATTCGTGCACTCTACAGTGTTTCATATAGGGCCAGGACAGTGAGCTAACTCAAAACAAAAGAACTGTGCTTTGTACACAAACGGGGCATATCTAGTTTAACTCAGTATTGGAAACTAAGAAAAACAGGAGCTTCTCTTCAGTCCAATACACTGTACTTCCTTGGAACAATCAAATGCTATTAGCACTGTGTATGGCCAGAATAGCACAAGAGTGGTGTTCTTACCCTGAAATAACTCTTGCTTCTAGAACTTGAAACTGAATGTGATTCAACTCCTTTTCGGTAGTTTAATTGAACCCTAGTTTGCCATACAAGAAAAACACACTGCTTTTGAGAAAAGGGCATTCTTGCACTCTCCTGTGTTTCCTCAAGGGCAATTACAGTGAGCTAGATAAAAAAAAAAAAGAACTGTGTTTCCTACACAAACGGGGCATATCTACTTAAACTCAGTATTGGATATTAAGTCCAACAGGAGCTTTTCTTCAGTCCAATACACTGTACTTGCTGGCAAGAGACGTGAATCTTATTTGCACTGAACATGGTCAGAATAGCACAAGAGTGGTGTTCTTAACCTGAATGAACATGTGCTGATAGAAATTTAAACTGAATGTGATTCATCTCTGTTTAGGAAGTTTAATTGAACCCTAGTTTGCCAAACCAGAAAAACACTCTACTTTTGAGAAAAGTGCATTCTTGCACTCTATTGTGTTTTCAATAGGGCCAGTACAGTGAGCTAGCTGAAAACAAAAGAACTGTGCTTCCTACACAAACGGAGCATATCTAGCTCTACTCCAAATTGGAAATAAAGTAATATAGGAGCTTATCCTCAGTCCAATACACTGTACTTAATGGCAACAGACACGAATGCTATGTGCATTGTGTATGGCCAGAATAGCACAAGAGTTGTGTACTACCCTAAAATAACACTTGCTGCTAGAACATGAAACTGAATGTGATTCAACTCCGTTTAGGAAGTTTAATTGAACCCTAGTTTGCCATACAGGAAAAACACTCTGCTTTTGAGAAAAGGGCATTCTTGCAATCTAATGTGTTTTGTATAGGGCCAGTACAGTGAGCTAGTTCAAAAAAAAAAAGAACTGTGCTTCCTACACAAACTGAGCATATCTAGTTCAACTCACTATTGAAAACTAAGTCAAACAGAAGCTTCTCTTCAGTCCAATAAACTGTACTTGCTGTGAACCGATGTGAATGCTATTTCCACTGTGTATGGCCAGAATAGCACAAGAGTTGTGTCCTTACCGTGAAATAACACTTGCTGCTAGAACATGAAACTGAATGTGATTCAAATCCTTTTCGCAAGTTTAATTGAACCCTAGATTGGCATACAAGAAAAACACTCTGCTTTTAAGAAATGGGAAGTATTGCACTCTACTTTGTTTCCTATAGGGCCAGTACAGTTAGCTAGCTAAAAACAAAAGAACTGTGCTTCCTACACAAACGGGGCATATCTAGTTCAACTCTGAATTGGATATGAGGTAAAACAGGAACTTCTCTTCAGTCCAATACACTGTACATATTGAAAACAGACACGAAAGCTATTTGCACTGTGTATGGCCAAAATAGAACATGATTTGTGCTCTTACCCTGAATTAACACTTGCTGCTAGAATTTGAAACTGAATGTGATTCAACTCCGCTTAGAAGTTTAATGAACCCTAGTGTGCCATACAAGAAAAACACTGTGCTCTTTAGAAAAGGGCCTACTTGCACTCTACTGGGTTTCCTAGAGGGCCAGTACAGTGACATAGCTCAAAAAAAAAAGAGCTAAACTTCCTACACAAACGGGGCATATCTAGATTTACTCCGTATTGGAACCAACGTAATACAGCAGTTTCTCTTCATTCCAATACAATGTACTTGATGGCAACAGACGGGAATGCTATTTGCATTGTGTATGTCCAGAATAGCACAAGAGTTGTGTCCTACCCTGAAATAACACTGGCTGCTAGAACATGAAACTAAATATGATTCAACTCCGTTTAGGATGTTTAATTGAACCCTATTTTGCCATACAAGAAAAACACTCTGCTTTTGAGAAAAGGGCACTCTAGCACCCTACTGTGTTTCCTATAGGGCCAGTAGAGTTAGCAAGTTCAAAAAAAAAAAAAAGAACTGTGCTTCCTACACAAACAGGGCATATCTAGTTCAACTCACTATTGAAAACTAAGTAAAACAGGAGCTTCTCTTCAATCCAATACACTGTACTTGCTGGGAACAGACAGGAATGCTATTTGCACTGTGTATGGCCAGAATAGCACATAAGTTGTGCTCTTACCCTGAACTAACACTTGCTGCTAGAACTTGAAACTGAATGTGATTCAACTCCGCTTAGGAAGTTTAATTGAACCCCTGTTTGCCATACAAGAAAAACACTCTGCTTTTCAGAAAAGGGCATTCTTGCACTCTAATGTGTTTCATAGAGGGCCAGTACAGTGAGCTAGTCAAAACAAAAGAACTGTGCTTCCTACACAAACGGGACATATCTAGTTCAACTCAGTATTGGAAACTAAGTAAAACAGGAGCTTCTCTTCAGTCTAATACACTATACTTGCTGGAAACAGACGGGAATTCTATGTGCACTGAATATTGTCAAAGTAGTACAAGAGTGGTGTTCTTACCCTGAATGAACACTTGCTGCTAGAAATTAAAACTGAATGTGATTCATCTCTGTTTAGGAAATTTAATTGTACCCTAGATTACCATAAAAGAAAAAAACTCTGCTTTTGAGAACAAGTCCTTCTTGCACTCTACTTTTTTTCCTATAGGGCCAGTACAGTGAGGTAGTTCAAAAAAAAAAAAACAAAAAAACAAAAAAAAAAAAACTGTGCTTGCTACACAAACGGGGAATATCTAGTTCAACTCTGTATTGGAATCCAAGTAAAACAGGAGCTTCTCTTCATTCCAATACACTGTGCTTGCTGGGAACAGACGCGAATGCTATATGCACTGAGTATGGCCAGAATAGCACAAGAGTGGTGTTCTTACCCTGTATTAACACTTGCTGCTAGAATTTGAAACTGAAAGTGATTCAACTCCGTTTTGGAAATTTAATTGAACACTAGTTTGCCATACAAGAAAACACTCTGCTTTTGAGAAAAGGGCATTCTTGCACTCTACTGTGTTTCCTCTAGGGCCAATACAGTGAGCTAGCTAAAAACAAAAGGACTGTGCTTCCTACACAACCGGGTATTTGTAGTTCCACTCAGTATTGGAAACGAAGTGAAACAGGAGCTTCTCTTCAGTCCAATACACTGTACTTCCTGGGAACTGATGCGAATGCTATTTGCACTATGTATGGCCAGAATAGCACAAGAGTGGTGTTCTTACCCTGAATTAACACTTGCTGTTAGAACTTGAAACTGAATGTGATTCAACTGCATTTAGGAAATTTAATTGAATCCTAGTTTGCAATACAAGAAAAACACTCTGCTTTAGAGAAAAGGGATTTCTTGCACTCTCCTGTGTTTCCTATACGGCCAGTACAGTGAGCTAGTTCAAAAAAAAAAAGAACTGTGCTTCCTACACAAACGGGGCATATCTAGTTCAACTCAGAATTGGATACGAAGTAAAACAGGAACTTCTATTCAGTCCAATACACTGTATATTGAAAACAAACACGAAAGCTATTTGCACTGTGTATGGCCAGAATAGCACATGAGTTGTGCTGTTACCCTGAATTAACACTTGCTGCTGGAACTTGAAACTGAATGTGATTCAACTCCGCTTAGAAGTTTAATTGAACCCCTGTTTGCCATACAAAAAAACACTCTGCTTTTGAGAAATGGCCTACTTGCACTCTACTGTGTTTCCTACAAGGCCAGTACAGTGAGCTAGCTCAAAAAAAAAAAAGAACTGTGATCCTATGCAACTGGGGAATATCTAGCTCTACTCAGTATTGGAAATTAAGTTAAACAGGTGATTCTCTTCAGTCCAAAACACAGTACTTGCTGGGAACAGACATGAATCTTATTTGTACTGTGTAGGGCGAGAATAGCAGAAGAGTTGTGTTCTTACCCTGAATTAACACTTGCTTCTAGAACTTGAAACTGAATATGATTCAACTCTCTTTAGGTAGTTTAATTGAACCCTAGTTTCCCAAACCAGAAAAACACTCTGCTTTTGAGAAAAGTGTATTCTTGCACTCTACTGTGTTTCCTATAGGGCCAGTAGAGTTAGCAAGTTCAAAAAAAAAAAAAAAAAAAGAACTGAGCTTCCTACACAAACGGGGCATATCTAGCTCTACTCCGTATTGGAAAAAAAGTAATACAGGAGCTTCTCTTCATTCCAATACATTGTACTTGCTGGGAAGAGACGCGAATGCTATTTGCATTGTGTATGGCCAGAATAGCACAAGAGTTGTGTCCTACCCTGAAATAACACTTGCTGCTAGAACATGAAACTGAATGTTATTAAACTCCGTTTAGGAAGTCTAATTGAACCCTAGTTTGCCATACAAGAAAAACACTCTACTTTGGAGAAAAGGGCATTCAGGTACTCTATTGTGATTGCTATAGTGCCAGTACAGTGAGCTAGCTCAAAGCAAAAGAACTGTGCTTCCTACACAACCGGGGTATATCTAGATCAACTCAGTATTAAAAACTAAGTCAAACAGGAGGTTCTCTTCAGTCCAATACACTGTACATGCTGGGAAAGGATGCAAATGCTATATACACTGTGTATGGCCAGAATAGCACAAGAGTGATGCTCTTACCCTGAGTTAACACTTGCTGCTAGAACCTGAAACTGAATGTGATTCAACTCCGTTTAGGAAGTTTAATTGAACCATAGTTTGCCATACAAGAAAAACAGTCTGCTTTTGAGAAAAGGGCATTCTTGCACTCTACTCTGTTTACTATAGGGCCAGTACAAAGAGCTAGCTCAAAAAAAATGACTGAGCTTCCTACACAAATGGGGCATATCTAGTTCAACTCAGTATTGGTAACTAAGTCAAACAGGAGCTTCTCTTCATTCCAATACACTGTACTTGCTGTGAACAGACGTGAATCCTATTTGTACTGTATATGGCCCGAATAGTACAAGAGTTGTGTTGTTACCGTGAATTAACACTGGCTGCTACAACATGAAACTAAATGTGATTCAACTCCGTTTAGGATGTTTAATTGAACCCTAGTTTGCCATACAAGAAAAACACTCTGCTTTTGAGAAAAGGGCACTCTAGCACTCTACTGTGTTTCCTTTAGGGCCAGTAGACTTAGCAAGTTCAAAAAAAAAAGAACTGTGCTTCCTACACAAACGGCGCATATCTAGTTCAACTCAGTATTGAAAACTAAGTAAAACAGGAGCTTTTCTTCAATTCAATACACTGTACTTGCTAGGAACAGAGGGGAATGCTATTTGCACTGTGTATGGCGAGAATAGCACATAAGTTGAGCTCTTACCCTGAATTAACACTTGCTTCTAGAACTTGAAACTGAATGTGATTCAACTCTGCTTAGGAATTTTAACTGAACCCCAGTTTGCCATACAAGAAAAACACTCTGCTTTTGAGAAAAGGGCATTCTTGCACTCTACTGTGTTTCTTTTACGGCCATATAGTGAGCAAGCTCAAAAAAATAACTGTGCTTCCTACACAAACGGGGCATATCTAGTTCAACTCAGTATTGGAAACTAAGTAAAACAGGAGCTTCTCTTCATTCCAATACACTGTACTTGCTGGGAAAAGACTCGATTGCTATTTGTACTGTGTATGGCCAGAATAGCACAAGAGTGGTGTTCTTACCCTGACTTAACTCCTCCTGCTAGAACTTGAAACGGAATGTGATTGAACTCTGTTTAGTAAGTTTAATTGAACCCCAGTTTGCCATACAAGAAAAACACTCTGCTTTTGAGAAAAGGGCATTCTTGTACTCTACTTGTTTCTCATAGGTCCAGTATAGTGAGCTAGCTCAAAACAAAAGAACTATGCATCCTACACAAACGGGGTATTACTGGTTCAACTCGGTATTCGAAACTAAGTGAAACAGGAGCTTCTCTTCAGTCCAATACACTGTACTTGCTGGGAATTGTCGCAGGTGCTATTTGCACTGTGTATGTCCAGAATAGCACAAGAGTGGTGTTGTTACCCTGAATTAACACTTGCTGCTATAACTTGAAACTTAATGTGATTCAACTCCGTTTAGGAGGGTTAATTGAACCCTAGTTCGCCTTATGAGAAAAACACTCTGCTTTTAAAAAACAGGCATTCTTGTACTCCACTGTGTTTGCTACAGTTTCAGTACAGTGAGCTAGCTCAGAACAAAAGAACTGTGCTTCCTACACAAACGGGGCATATCTAGTTCAACTCAGTATTGGAAACTAAGTAAAACAGGAGCTTCTCTTCAGTCCCATACACTGTAATTCCTGGGAACACACGCGAATGCAATTTGCCCTTTGTATGGTCAGAAGAGAACAAGATGTGTGTTCTTACCCTGAATTAAAAATTGCTGCTAGACTTGAAACTGATTGTCATTCAACTCCATTTAGGAAGTTTAATTGAACCCCAGTTTGCCATTCAAGAAAACAACTCTGCTTTTGAGAAACGGGCTCTTGCACTCTACTTTGTTTCCTATAGGGCCAGTACAGTGAGCTAGCTCAGAACCAAAAACCGAGCTTCCTGCACAAACGGGACATATCTAGTTCAACTCAGTATGGGAAACTAAGTCAAACAGGAGCTTGATATCATTCCAATAAACTGTACTTGCTCCGAACAGATGTGAATGCTATTTGCACTGTGTATGGCCAGAATAGCACATGAGTGTTGTTCTTACCCTGACTTAACACTTGCTGCTAGAAATTGAAATTGAATGTGATTCAACTTCGTTTAGGAAGTTTAATTGAACCCTAGCTTGCCATACAAGATTTACTCTGATTATGAGAAATGGGCATTCTTGTACTCTTCCCTGTTTCCTATAGCGCCAGTACAGTGAGCTAGCTCAGAAAAAAAGAACTGTGCTTCATACACAAATGGAGCATATGCCGTTCAACTCATTATTGGAACCTAAATAAAACAGGAGCTTCACTTCAGTCCAATACACCGTACTTGCTAGGAACAGACGAGAATGCTATTTGCACTGTGTATGGCCAGATTAGCACAAGAGTTGTGTTCTTACCCTGAATTAATACTTTATGCTAGAAATTGAAACTGAATGTGATTCAACTCCTTTTAGGAAGTTTAATTGAACCCGAGTTTTCCATACAAGAAAAACACTCTGCAATTGAGAAATAGGCTCTTGCACTCTACTGTGTTTCCTTTAGGGCCAGGTCAGTGAGCTAGCTCAGAACCAAAAACTGTGCTTCCTAAACAAACGGGGCATATCTAGTTCAACTCAGTATTGGAAACTAATAAAACAGAAGCTTCTCTTCAGTCAAATACACTGTATTTGCTGGGAACAGACGCAAATGCTATTTGCACTGTTTATGGCCAGAATAGCACAAGAGTGGTTTTCTTACCCTGGAATAACACATGCTGCTAGAACTTGAAACTAAATGTGATTCGACTCCATTTAGGAAAGTTTACTGATCCCATGTTCTCCTTACAAGAAAAACACTCTGATTTTGAGAAACGGGCATTCTTGCACTCTACTTGGTTTCCTATAGGGACAGTACTGTGAGCTAGCTCAGAACAAAGAACTGTGCTTCCTTCACAAACGGGACATATCTAGTTCAACTCATTATTGGAAACTAAGTAAAACAGGAGCTTCTCTTCATTCTAATACACTGTACTTGGTGGGAACAGACCGGAATGCTATTTGAACTGTGTATGGCCAGAATAGCACAATAGTGGTCTTCTTACCCTGAATTAACACATGCTGCTAGATTTGAAAATGAATGATTCAACTCCGTTTACGAAGTTTAATTGAACCCTAGTTTGCCATACAAGAAAACACTCTGCTTTTGAGAAAAGGGCATTCTTGCATTCTATTGTGTTTCCTAGATGTTCAGGACAGTAAGGTAGCTCAGAACAAAAGAACTGTGCTTCCTGCACAAACCTGGCATACCTAGTTCAACTCAGTATTGTAAACAAATAAAACAGGATTTTCTCTTCAGTCCAATACACTGTACTTGTTTGGAAAATATTTGAGTGCTATTTGCACTGTATATGGACAGAATAGCACAAGAGCTGTGTTCTTACCCTGATTTAACACTTGCTGCTAGAATTTGAAACTGAATGTGATTCAACTCCGTTTAGGAAGGTTAATTGAAACCTGGTTCACCTTACAAGAAAAACACTCTGCTTTTGAGAAACGGGCCTTCTTGCACTTTACTGTGTTTCCTAGAGGGCCAGTACAGTGAGCTAGGTCAGAACAAAAGAACTGTGCTTCCTACTACGCAAACGGGGCATATCTAGTTCAACTCAGTATTGGAAACTGAGTAAAACACGAACTTCTCTTCAGTCAAATACACTGTACTTCCTGGGAACAGACGCATGTACTATTTGCACTGTGTATTGCCAGAATAGCAAAAGAGTGGTCTTCTTACCCTGAATTAACACTTGCTGCTAGAACTTGAAACTTAATGTGATTCACTCCGTTTAGGAAGGTTAATTGAACTCTAGTTTGCCTTATGAGAAAAACACTCTGCTTTTGAAAAACAGGCATTCTTGTACTCTACTGTGTTTGCTACACGTTCAGTACAGTGAACTAGCTCAGAACAAAAGAACTGTGCCTCCTACACAAACGGGGCATATCTAGTTCAACTCAGTTTTGGAAACTAATTAAAACAGGAGCTTCTCTTCAGTCCCATACACTGTAATTGCTGGGAACAGACGCGAATGCTATTTGCACTGTGTATGGTCAGAAGAGAACAAGATGTGTGTTCTTACCCTGAATTAAAACTTGCTGCTAGACTTGAAACTGAATGTGATTCAACTCCGTTTAGGAAGTTTAATTGAACCCCAGTTTGCCATTCAAGAAAACAACTCTGCTTTTGAGAAACTGGCTCTTGCACTCTACTGTGTTTCCTATAGGGCCAGTACAGTGAGCTAGCTCAGAACCAAAAACCGAGCTTCCTGCACTAACGGGACATATCTAGTTCAACTCAGTATGGGAAACTAAGTCAAACAGGAGTTTGATATCATTCCAGTAAACTGTACTTGCTCCGAACAGATGTGAATGCTATTTGCACTGTGTATGGCCAGAGTAGCACATGAGTGTTGTTCTTACCCTGACTTAACACTTGCTGCTAGAAATTGAAACTGAATGTGATTCAACTCCGTTTAGGAAGTTTAATTGAACCCTAGCTTGCCATACAAGATTTACTCTGATTTTGAGAAATGGGCATTCTTGCACTCTTCCCTGTTTCCTATAGCGCCAGTACATTGAGCTAGCTCAGAACAAAAGAACTGTGCTTCCTACACAAATGGAGAATATCCCGTTCAACTCACTATTGGAACCTAAATAAAACAGGAGCTTCACTTCAGTCCAATACACTGTACTTGCTAGGAACAGACGAGAGTGCAATTTGCACTGTGTATGGCCAGAATAGCACAAGAGTTGTGTTCTTATCCTGAATTAACACTTTATGCTAGAAATTGAAACTGAATGTGATTCAACTCCTTTTAGGAAGTTTAATTGAACCCGAGTTTTCCATACAAGAAAAACACTCTGCTATTGAGAAATAGGCTCTTGCACTCTACTGTGTTTCCTTTAGGGCCAGGTCAGTGAGCTAGCTCAGAACCAAAAACTCTGCATCCTACACAAACGGGGCATATCTAGATCAATTCAGTATTGGAAACTAAGTACAACAGGAGCTTCTCTTCACTGTACTTGCTGGGAACAGACGCAAATGCTATTTGCACTGTGCATGGCCAGAATAGCACAAGAGTGGTGTTCTTACCCTGGATTAACATATGCTGCTAGAACTTGAAACTGATTGTGATTCAACTCCATTTACGAAAGTTTACTGATCCCGTGTTCGCCTTACATGAAAAACACTCTGCTTTTGAGAAAAGGGCATTCTTGCACTCTACTGTGTTTCCTAGATGTTCAATACATTAAGGTAGCTCAGAACAAAAGAACTGTGCTTCCTACACAAACCGGGCATACCTAGTTCAACTCAGTACTGTAAACAAATAAAGCAGGATCTTCTCTTCAGTCCAATACACTGTACTTTTTGCGAAAATACATGAGTGCTATTTGCACTGTATATGGACAGAATAGCACAAGAGCTGTGTTCATACCCTGATTTAACACTTGCTGCTAGAACTTGCTGTGAAAAGACTCGATTGCTATTTGTACTGTTCTTTTGAGAAAAGGGCATTCTTGTATTCTACTGTGTTTCTCATAGGTCCATTATAGTGAGCTAGCTCAAAACAAAAGAACTATGCATCCTACACAAATGGGGTATTACTGGTTCAACTCGGTATTGGAACCTAAGTGAAACAGGAGCTTCTCCTCAGTCCAATACACTGTACTTGCTGGGAACTGACGGGAGTGCTATTTGCACTGTGTATGTCCAGAATAGCACAAGAGTGGTGTTGTTACCCTGAATTAACACTGGCTGCTATAACTTGAAACTTAATGTGATTCAACTCCGTTTAGGAGGGTTAATTGAACCCTAGTTTGCCTTATGAGAAAAACATTCTGCTTTTGAAAAACGGGCATTCTTGTACTCTACTGTGTTTGCTACAGTTTCAGTACAGTGAGCTAGCTCAGAACAAAAGAACTGTGCTTCCTACACAGACGGGGCATATCTAGTTCAACTCAGTATTGGAAACTAAGTAAAACAGGAGCTTCTCTTCATTCCAATACACTGTACTTGCTGTGAAAAGACTCGATTGCTATTTGTACTGTGTATGGCCAGAATAGCACAAGAGTGGTGTTCTTACCCTGACTTAACTCTTCCTGCTAGAACTTGCAACGGAATGTGATTGAACTCTGTTTAGTAAGTTTAATTAAACCCCAGTTTGCCATACAAGAAAAACACTCTGCTTTTGAGAAAAGGGCATTCTTGCACTCTACTGTGTTTCCTGGATGTTCAGTACAGTAAGGTAGCTCAGAACAAAAGAACTGTGCTTCCTACACAAACCGGGCATACCTAGTTCAACTCAGTATTGTAAACAAATAAAACAGGATCTTCTCTTCAGTCCAATACACTGTACTTGTTGGGAAAATACATGAGTGCTATTTGCACTGTATATGGACAGAATAGCACAAGAGCTGTGTTCTTACCCTGATTTAACACTTGCTGCTAGAACTTGAAACTGAATGTGATTCAACTCTGTTCATGAAGGTTAATTGAACCCTATTACACCTTACAAGAAAAACACTCTGCTTTTGAGAAACGGGCCTTCGTGCACCCGACTATGTTTCTAGAGGTTCAGTACAGTGAGCTAGCTCAGAACAAAAGAACTGTGCTCCCTACACAAACGGGCCATAACTAGTTCAACTCACTATTGGAAACTAAGTAAAACATTAGCTTCTCTTCAGTCCAATACAATTTACTTGCTGGGAACAGACGTGAGTGCTATTTGCACTGTGTATGGCTAGAATTCCACAAGAGTAGTGTTCCTACCCTGAATTAACACTTGCTGCTAGAACTTGAAACTGAATGTGATTCAACTCCATTTAGGAAAGTTCACTGATCCCGTGTTCGCTTTACAAGAAAAACACTCTGCTTTTGAGAAACGGGCATTCTTGAACTTTACTGGGTTTCCTATAGGGACAGTACTGTGAGCTAACTCAGAACAAAAGAAGTGTGCTTCCTACACAAAGGAGGCATATCTAGTTCAACTCAGTATTGGAAACTAAGTCAAACAGGAGCTTCTCTTCAGTCCAATACACTGTACTTGCTCCGAACAGACTCGAGTGCTATTTGTACTGTGTATGGCCAGAATAGCACAAGAGTGGTGTTTTTGCCCTGAATTAACACTTGCTGCTAGAACTTGAAACTGAATGTGATTCACCTCCGTTTAGGAAGGTTAATTGAACCCTAGTGTGCCTTACAAGAAAAATCTTTGTGATTTGAGTTCAGCCGGGTCTACAGAGCTAGTTCCAGTACATACTAACAAAATTGATTGCATTTATTTGTTCTGTCTGTCTGTCTGCCTGCCTACCTACCTACCTACCTACCTACCCGCCTACCCGCCTAACTACCTAGCTAGCTATTATTTTAAACGCAGGATTTTTCACATACCCAAGCTTCCCTTGAACTTCCTTCTGTTTTCCCTTATTCTATGTTTGTTTTTCAAAATTGAGTGCATTTATTTTCTGTCTGTCTGTCTGTCTGTGTGCCTGCCTGCCTGCCTGCCTGCCTGCCTACCTACCTACCTAACTGCCTACCTATTTTTATTATTTATTCATTCATTCATTCATTTATTTATTTATTTATTTATTTATTTATTATTTGTTTGTTTATTTTTGGTTTTTAGAGACAGGGTTTCTCTGTGTAGTCTCGGCTGTCCTGCAACTCACTCTGTAGATTCACCTGCCTCTTCCTCCCATGTGCTTGGATTCGAGGTGTGCAACAACACCACCAGGCTGTCAATCATTTTTGTTTGTTTGTTTTTTGTTTTGTTTTTTTTTGTTTTGTTTTTTTTGGTTTTTCGAGACAGGGTTTCTCTGTGTAGCTTTGCGCCTTTCCTCGGACTCACTTGGTAGTCCAGGCTAGCCTCGAACTCACAGAGATCTGCCTGCCTCTGCCTCCCGAGTGCGCCACCACCGCCCGGCCTGACTACCTAGTTTAAACACAGAATTTTTCACATAACCCAGACCAGAGGATGGATCCCAGGGCTTTGGGCACATAGGCCAGGGCTCTCTCCCCGCCCCCATGAGCCAGGCCCCCAGCACTGCCTTCCTTTGTGTGTTTGACTCCTCCAAGTTTTAAATATTTTGGATTCATTTAATGAGTGGGACAGAGGCCTCTCTACATACCCTGGAAGTCACTATTTAGATGAGACCTGCCTCTGTCTCCTGAATGATGGGATTAAAAGACTTGCACCACCACACCAGGCTTCCTTTTATTTCTGGAACTCTGAGAACATTTTGTCCCCCTCTGGGTCTGTTTATTTATTTATCTATTTATCTATTTATTTATTTATTTATTTATTTATTTATTTATTTGTTTGTTTGTTTGTTTGTTTACTTACTTACTTATTCTGTTACTCTATTGTATATTTAGTTTAACTTCAAATTTTATGTGTCTCTGGATGTGCCTGTGTGTCTGTGGGAGTGGGGGTTGGGTGAGGTCCCAGTTCAAAACTTTTCAATAACAATTTGCATTTGGAATGTGCACTTGTATGTGCAGAATTGTGAAGAGCCTCTCCCGATCCAGACAGTACTGTCTACATGAAAAGAAAAGTTTCAGCCGTGCGGTGGTGGCACATGCGGGAGCCAGAGCCAGGCGGATCTCTGTGAGTTTGAGGCCAGCCTGGGCTACCAAGTGAGCTCCAGGAAAGGCACAAAGCTATGCAGAGAAACCCTGTCTCGAAAAACCAAAAAAGAAAGAAAGAAAGAAAGAAAGAAAGAAAGAAAGAAAGAAAGAAAGAAAGAAAGAAAGAAAGAAAGAAAGAAAAGTTTCACAAAGGTTCAGCTTCCTGGGGGGGGGGGAGATAAGAAATGTGGAAGTATTCTGTTTAGTGTTTGGTTTTGGGTTTGTTCGTTTTGTTTGTTGTTGTTGTTTTGTTTTTCCCCCCGAAAAAGACCTCGGTGTCCTGTCTGTATCTTTCATGATCATTGAAATCAGCTTTGGAAATCATAAACCTGTACCCAGCCAGACTCGCGCGCACGCGCGCGCGCGCGCGCACACACACACACACACACACACACACACACACACACACACACACACACACACTGCAGTGGTCATGTTAATAGGCAGTCTGATCTATGGAAGTTGGAGGCCAGCCTGGCCTACAGAGCTAGTTCCAGGACAGCAAGAGCTGTTACACAAAAAAGCACTGTCTCGAAGGAAAAAAAATGTTTAAATTAAATAAATAGACATCAACACAAATAGAATTCACCTGGGATGGGATCAGACGAAAGCAACAGACAGGACAGAAATGCTGGTCATCCGATCTGATTGATGAGGGAAGTCATTAAAACTCCTTTTTAAGTAATTGATGTATTCTTATTTTATGTGCATTGGTGTTTTCCCTGTGTGGATGTCTGTGTGAGTGTCCCCTGGAACTGGAGTTACAGACAGTTGTGAGCTGCCATGTGGGTACTGAGGATTGAACCCGGGTCCTCTGGAAGAATAGTCAGTGAGTGCTCTTAACCGCTAGGACATCTCTCCAGCCGCAACAACTCAGGCCTCTTCTATATTTTATTTTGTTTTATTTTATTTTATTTTATTTTATTTTATTTTATTTTATTTTATTTGAGAATGTGTTTCTCAATGTGTAGAACTCACTTACTGTCAGGAAATCTTTCTGTGTGCAAGGCCATATTTCAATTCAGAGAGATCCAGCTCAGCTGCCTCTGCTTCCCTAGTGCTGGGATTAAAGGCGTGCCCCTACCTCTGTTTCCTCAATGACAGGATTAAAGGTGTGCACCACCACACTGGGCTTCCTTCTATTTCTGTAACTCCAGGAACATTTTTTTTTCTCTATGTCTGTTTTTGATTTCTTATTTATTCTGTTACTTGATTGTACATTCGGTTTAATTTCAAAATTTATGTGTCCGTGTGTCCGTGTGTCCGTGTGTCCATGTCCGTGTGTGTGTCCGTGTGTGTCCGTGTGTGTGTGTGTGTGTGTGTGTGTGTGTGTGTGTGTGTGTGTGTGTGTGTTTGGTGGGGGTTCACAATTCACAACTTTTCAGTAGCTGTGGTTAGCCAACAGCATGGCTATTGACCTCACCGAAATGGAAGCAGTCATGAGGATGGAAGCCATCTTGGCTGGTGACCTCATCAAGATGGAACCCACCATGTGTCAAACTTTTCAAGGTCCATTTTGTTCTCTCTGTATTTCCTAGTCTCTGGAGGGCCAAAATTTAAAACCAATTTGCATGAGCAGAATTGTGAAGAGCTCTCCTAACAGAGAAAGTACATTCCATGTGAAAAGAAAAGTACCATAAATGTTTAGTTTGCTGTGTGTGTGTGGGGAGGTGTTCGGGCGACACCAGAGACACAGAAAAGAAATGTGGAGTTACAGACACATTACAGAAAAAAAAAAATAAGGTCACAGAGCACAGACACCATAAGGCAGAGCAACAACTGATTCCCACATTTGTTTCTGCTATTATTTGATCTGGGTCCCATCTACCAAAGAATAAATGGACAAAAACAGAAACCCCAAATCTTAGCCACAGGGGATCACTCAGACCTGTGTCCTCGGCAATCTGGAGGCGGCTAAGGCTGAGAGTTGGAGGCCCAACTGGGCTACAGAGTGAGTTCTAGGATAGGCAGGTCTATACCAATAAACCCTAGGGGGTGGGGGGGAATTGAAGAAAGAGAGACAAACTTTTAGTCAGTACCTAGAGTTCTCTTCTCATCCTACCCCCACCCTACAAGAACCACCAGAAATGGCTTTGTTTTGTCTGTGTGTTGTGGCAACACCACAGTTTTTACACTGCTGAGGATAGAAGCCAGTGCTCAGACACCCTAAACCAACTCTGTTCCTAACCCAACACCACTAGCTGGCACATCCCATCCCTAGCCCTGTTTTGTTTTCGGTTCCTTTTATTTACTTTTTTTTTAATGCCATGTTAAGTGTTCATTATAATTTTTATTATTTCCACTGGTGTATGTGTGTAGATTCACTCACATGAGTCCAGATGCCTAGAGAGGCCAAAGGAATTGGAGTGGGCAGGAAAAATCAAGAAAGAGAGAGAGAGAGAGAGAGAGAGAGAGAGAGAGAGAGAGAGAGAGAGAGAGGAGATTGAGAGAAAGGAAGGAAGGAGCGAGGGAGACAGGGAGAAAAAAAGGTAGAATTTTAAAAGTTAATTATAATTAACTTGGAATAAAACAAACAGCAAGGGACAGCAGTAATGGGGATCTGACTTATGAGTGGAAGGGGAAGCCCTGGGCTCCATCCTCTCAGTCAGTACTGTATGAGCTGGGTGTGCTAACCCCTTCCTGTAATCCCAGCACTCAGCAGCTAGCTGGAAAGAGGGCAGTCAGGCTGCGATCCCACCACCCCTATGTGTGGGTTGGAATTTTTCATGTTTTTTTTTTGGTTTGTTTTTTTGTTTGTTTGTTTGTTTGTTTCCCCAGCAGCTTCGGGCTAATGAAAAGCTCCAGTAAACTGTCGTCAAATAGGATTCTCTCTACTACTCATTAGATGAGCCCTCAGGGTCCTGTCTCTGTCTTTCATGATCACTGAACTATCTTAAAACTGGAGGAGAAAACTTATCTTTAAGTGGAAATGGCAGGTCACTGCCCTCTGATTCATTTGAGTCTTTAAAAAAAAAGATTGACGGCCTGGTGTTGTTGTTGCACACCTTGAATCCGAGCACTCGGGAGGCAGAGGCAGGTGAATCTACAGAGTGAGTTGCAGGACAACCGAGACTACACAGAGGAACCCTGTCTCAAAAAATAATAAAAATAAATAATAAAAACATGTATGTTATTTATTTTATTTCTATGAGCACTCTATCTGAATGTACAACCTGTCATCAGAAGAGGGCGCCAGATCCTAACATGTGATTCCTGGAAATTCCAGAAATTCCATGGCTCCCGGCCTGAGTCGGTGGTGGCTTTTGTTTAAAAAGAAAACTTGGTAGGCAGTGGCAGGCAGATCTGTACATATTACAGAAATAAATAAAGAAAGAAAGAAAGAAAGAAAGAAAGAAAGAAAGAGAGAGAGAGAGAGAGAGAGAGAGAGGGAGGGAGGGAGGGAGGGAGGGAGGGAGGGAGGGAGGGAGAGAGAGAGAGAGAGAGAGAGAAAGAAAGAAAGAAAGAAAGAAAGAAAGAAAGAAAGAAAGAAAGAAAGAAAGAAAGAAAGAAAGAAAGAAAGGAAGGAAGGAAGGAAGAAAGGAAGGAAGGAAGACTGTCTTGAAAAACTAAACAAACAAACAAAAACTAACAAAAGCAAGCAAGCATCATTGCCATCAACATCTGGGCTGCTTATCATACTACCAGAACTCCCAATGCTACCAGAAC